>NC_133130.1:82825103-83178853 GCF_048418815.1 Hemitrygon akajei
AGGTTATGGGATGTTGACATGCCCAAGTTTGGTTTCCTACATTACACAAACTGACTTTATGAAAGTACCTACTTGGAACTGTCTCAATGCCATGAAACACATTGATTATAAGTATTTATATATTAACCAAGGAAGAAGTTTGGAGGCAATATCAAAGTGCACCACAACTTGCACACCTGATAGATCTTCTGCTCTTAAATGGTTCCCTTTGCACTGAGCACGACCTGGTGCCACACCAGTTCTGTGGACTTCCAGCGAGCTGATGAGGCCAGAGTGGGACTTGCAAGCTCTGCCACATTTGGAGAGGGGTGTGTTTGACAGGGTGAGCAGGTGGGTAGTTTGGGAGGCAGTGTTCTTCTTTCACTGCTACTGATAGATTGGCTGGAAGTTTTCCAAGATGTCCTAAATGATCCCTGAAGGGTGCAGGGCTAGGGGCTGTGTTGGTGGATAAGTTGCTTGGTCAAGGACACTGATGTCCTTTCATTTATCATCAGTAGACTTGGAGTACCTTACAGCAGCTGTGCTGGTCGTTTCTCTCCACTGCTTTGAGATACATGCTTTGGGTAGCCCAGGTCTCAGAAGAGACTAGGAGGACAGGGATCACTGCTACTCTGTAGACAATGAGCCTTGTACTGAGTTTCAGACCTTGCTCATCACTCTTTTGTTCTGCGGTTAAAGGCTGTATTGGTACATCCTGATGGGCTCCTGATACATGGGAGATGATTCTGCTTTTCCACAATCTGTTGAGGACCTTTATCACCAGGAGAAGTGCTGTTCAGAGGAAGCAGGTTGATGCAGGATCTTCGTTATGATTACATTACAAAGTCCACTCTCTCACACGCAGCCACATAGGAATTAAGAGTGCTTAGTGTATGTTAAAAAAAAAGGTGGGTTATGACCGTTAATTTCATCAAAGAAAATAATGGCTGGAGTCACTTTGCACTTTCATACAAGGGTGCATCAAAAATCAAACTTAGAAAAATGAATGAAAATTGGTGAAAATAGTGAAAAAAAAATGCCAACAACTACAAAAAGATATCAACAAGAACATAGTAGCAGCTCTGTACTTGTTCTTGACCAGTGTGAACTTCTGGCAGCCCGTCTCTCCCCCATAAGAAGGTCGATGAGCTCTTTTTATAGACACCAGGACATACCGTCTTCTGTTACCAACAAAATTAGCTTAACACTACACACGTAGTAGAATATGACACACCCCACAATGTACTGCAGTTACAATCATATTACAAAATAAACAGAAGTATCTGCATTAAATACAGCAAACAGACAACATACAGTATACATTTACACATCCCCATTACTAAACAAATGGAATATTCTGCCATGTATGGAAAAATAAGCAAAGTACATATACAAAAGCTGTCTGCATTCTGTCCTAGCTACGTAGTTATCTTAGGTTCTGGAGTGGAGGCAATAGAGATCAAGCAGTTTCCCACTGTTCTTTAGATTAGATCAAGTCCAGCAGGAAACTTGGGAGGTAAGGTGCGACACTGTGATGAGAAAAGTGTCAGAGCTTGTGGAGAGCGACCCTGGTGGATTTTTTGCAACCATGACTTGCTTGTGGGAATATTTCTGTTGTTGCCGTTGGCTTGGAGAAAAACTAGTGAAGGATCGAATTAAGCAGTGATCATCCCCAAAACCATTAGCACTTGCCTTGATGTTGACACCTTTGCAGACTTTCAGTCAATTATATAATCTAATTGTGCGCAAAAATGCTGTGTTGACTCAAAACAGGGCGCGAATTATGGCAAAATCATGCTCTATACAATTATACTTTTGTCCTTGTCAATCGTGGCTTGCCAGAGTTTGTGTCTTTGCTGACCCAGGCATTGATGTTGCTCAGGAGGACTGGTGCATCTTCCTCTGGGACACGGGACAGGCTTATTTGAAGCCTAGAACCATAGAACATTACAGCACAGAAACAGGCCTTTTGGCCCTTCTTGGCTGTGCTGAACCATTTTTCTGCCTAGTCCCACCGACCTGCACCTGGCCCATATCCCTCCATACACCTCTCACCCATGTACCTGTCCAAGCTTTTCTTAAATGTTAAAAGTGAGCCCGCATTTACCACTTCATCTGGCAGCTCATTCCACACTCCCACCACTTTCAGTGTGAAGAAGCCCCCCCCCCAATGTTCCCTTTAAACTTTTCCCCCTCCACCCTTAACCCATGTCCTCTGGTTTTTTTTCTCTCCTAGCCTCAGTGGAAAAAGCCTGCTTGCTTTCACTCTATCTATACCCCCCATAATTTTATATACCTCTATCAAATCTCCCCTCATTCTTCTACACTCCAGGGAATGAAGTCCTAACCTATTCAACCTTCCTCTGTAACTCAGTTTCTCAAGTCCCGGCAACATCCTTGTAAACCTTCTCTGCACTCTTTCAAACTTATTAATATCCTTCCTGTAATTTGGTGACTAAAACTGTACACAATACTCCAAATTAGGCCTCACCAATGACTTAAACAATCTCACCATAACATTCCAACTCTTATACTCAATACTTTGATTTATATCTTTTTCCAAGATATCCATAGCAGGGGTATTCCCTTCTGCCGCTGGCGTGGGATGGCGAGTCTGTTGGGACCCTGGGGACCTGTGGAAACTGTGTGGTGATTTCTTTTGAACTTATAGTCCTTTAACATCTTTGGACTATTTTTACTGTGCCCATAGTCTGTTTTTTAATCAATTATGCTATTGTTTGCACTGTTGTAACTATGTGGTTTTGTGCAGGTCTTGTAGCTTTAGTTTTTGGTCTTGTTTATCTGGTGAATTTGGAGCTCCTTTCCGGGGAACGTGCTAAGACAGTAGCGCGATATTAATATGCAGCAGCCTCTCCGGACTCTGGATTGGGGATTGCCAAACGTTATGTGGATTTTCTAGTGTAGTCTGTTTTGTCATATGCTTTTGTGATATCATTCTGGAGGAACGTTGTCTCATTTTTTAACTGCATTTGTAGTTTCTAAATGACAATAAACTGAATCTGAATCTGAATAAAGGCCAATGTACCAAAAGCTCACTTTACTACTCTATCTAACTGTGACGCCACTTTTAGGGAGTTTTGTATCTGTATTCCTAGATCCCTCCGTTCTACTGCACTCCTCAATGCCCTCTACCATTTACCTTGTACGTTCTACCTTGAGTAGATGTCCTTTTTTAAAAACTTATGCATAGCTTCCAAAGTGCTTGTGATTTAGTGAGGTAGTTCCATGAAAGTGGCCACGAGACACCCGCTTGTACTGAGATGGCATCCACTGTCTTCCTCTTGGAGCTGCTATACAATGATAACAACGTGATTCTTCTCTAGATGGACAGAATCCACATTTGATTCAGGGAGAAATTTCTCAGGCACTGGGACTTAGTGGTCGAGGAGGACTCCGATAGTGACTTTACGAATGGCAGACAGAAGGGGGAACTCCTCTCTGGTTACCATAATCAGAGTAAGGTACCTTTCCTGAAAGTAGTCGTCATTACAACGTCATTGATATACCTGGTATATGCTCCATTTCAAAGAGAAGTGGGAAACCCATGACTCTTCAAAGGTGCTAACTAAGGCAGATAGAGGGCAGACCAGACCTGGTGGATTCTTTGCTTCCTTGCTTTGCTTGGGGAGGAGGGGTGTCAGCAGGCTGTTTAAAAGATGTTGACACAGGAGAGCGAGCTAACCCCTCTCCCTTACTATTAACAGATCAGTATGTTAAGCGGTTCAATCAGACTGTTGGCAGATATTGCTTTCTCATAGTAATGGAAGCAGATATTGTGGTGTTTAAGAGACAGCGAGATAGAGACATGAATATGCTGAGAGTGGAGGGATATGACTCATACGCAGAATGTGTTCCACCAGGCATCGTGTTTACACAGATACTGTGGGACAAGGTCCTGTTCTACCTTTCACGTTATCAACATCCCACCAGTTCACTATTAACCAAAATCTCAACATAAGTGTTTTGGCTACAAGAACAATCAGTGGCTGTGTAGGCTGGAGTGAGTGGCTCACCTTCTGACATCCCAAAGCCTTTCCACTTTTTTCAAGGCTCAAGTCAGAGTGCAATGGGATAGCATTTACTTATCTAGAAAACTCGCTGGATACCTGACATCACTCGTGGCACAACAGTCTGTGTCTACTGACATTACATCTACCATCTGTAATGTTCATCCTCTCAACGTGGAACCTGCCAGTAGGGTCCAGTAGGCCAGTATTGTGCCAGTAGGCAAACTGGAGTGGATCCATCGAAGTTGCTTCTCAGGCAGGAGTTGATACGTTTCATCACCAACCTCTCAAAACACTTCATCACTGTGGATCTAAGTGCTACTGGATAATCATTGAGGCAGGTTACTGCACTCTTCGGCACCGGCATAATTGAAGCCTCAGACTGCTGAAGTGAGAGGTTAAAGATCTCAGTGAATACTCTAGCCAGTTGATCAGCACAGGTCTTTAGCATTCGGCCAGGTACCCCGTCTGGGCCAGATGATTTCCATGAGTTCACCAACCTGAAGGATGCTCACATGTCGGCCTCAGAGACTGAAATCACAGGATCATTGGGGCAGTGGGGGTTTCTGATGGTTCCTCCATCTTTTGATGGTCAAAGCGAGCATAGAAGGCATGGAGCTCATCTGGAAGCGAAGCCCTGTTTTGACCTATGTCGCTTAATTTCACCTTTTCAGAGGTGATAGCATTCAAACCCTCCCACAGCTGTCAAGTGCCCTTCATTGATTCAAGAATTGTGACTTCACCCAGGAGATGACTCTCCAGAGATCATACCTGGACCTCCTGTAACTTTCTTGGTCACGAGACACAAATACCTCTGATCAGGCCCTCAGCAGGCTGCAGATCTTATGGCTCATCCAGGGTTTCTTTTGGGAGGACTATAAATAATTTTGTAGGGAAACCCTTCTCTGGACTGTGTTTATTAATTTCATGGCAACCATGATGTATTCATTCAGATCCACAGATAAGGCCCTGAACACGCCCAGACCACTGACTTGAAGCAATCCCATAGCCACTCCTCTGCCTCCTGCAACCCCTTTTCATTGTCTCAGTCTCCAGAGTCTTACTCTTTAGCCTCTACCTGTACGCAGGTAGGAGCAGGACAGGCAAGTGATCAGATATCCCGAAGTGCGTTCTGGGCATGGAACGGTCGGCATTCCTTATCTTAGTATAGCAGCTGTCTAGCACGTAAGGATCTTTGGTGCTACAGGTTATATGCCGATGATAATTGGACAGAGGTTTCTTCAATCAAGCCTAATTGACATCCCTGAATATGATTTGACATGCATCAGGGTGGACTGTTTCTTGTTTGGTGATGGCATCATGTAGTATCTCAAGTGCCTGATTACAGTCAGCCAATGGTGGTATCTAAACTGCAGCCAGGATCACCGAGGAGAGCCCTCTTGGTAAACAGAACAGTTGACTCTTGATCATTAGGCGTTCAAGATCGGGGGTAAAAGATTACGACAAAACCACTACATTGGAGCACCACCGAATGTTTATCCTGAAACACACACCTTTGACCTTTTCTGAATCAGCAGTTCAGTGCATCCAGTGTATCGAGAAGCCTCTGGGTCTGATCACCATATCTGGTGTACATGGAGTAAGCCACTTCTCAGCAAAACAGAGAACACAACAATTTCTCATTTCCCTTTGATATGGCAGGCTTCCTCTTAGGTCCCAAAATTTGTTCTCCAGCAACTGCACATTTGCTAGCAAGATGTTGGGTAGAAGGGGCCTTATCCCTCTGTGGTTTAGCTTGGCTTGGAGTCCACCTCCCTCCCCCCCCCCCCCCCATTTCTTGCCTCTCTTCTGGCCATGGCAAAGGACCTTTGTCTGCTTGAAGGTACTGTGCCTGCTTGCTTGAGAGTTAAGTCCACTGAGTCCTACAGAAGATTGTGAAATCGCTAGTTCATTAAGTTGATTTAAAAGTACGTAGCTTAAAGTGAAATTACGTGCTGCAGATTGCAGTGAGAGTAATTCAAAAGAGATATATTTAGAAGTATTGTACAGAGCCTACAGAACATCATCGTGGTTCACCAGCACGATCTTGGCTAACTGTTTCTTACTGTAAATTTATGGCATATTTTATGCATTGCACTGTACACTACCTCAAAACAACAAATTTCAGGACATATGTCAGTGATAATAAACCCGATTTGGATTCTAATTGTAACAGGATTGCATTCAGCTTCTGGATTCAAACAGCTTGTTAACACACTTCACAAATGCGAAGTATGACATTTCTTTTGAGTGATTTGGAGACAGACAATCTTCAAGGAATTTTAACTACTTTGATGCAGAAAGTTAAATGGGAATCAAGTATTAACCCTCCAAGCTCCGAGAACTCTGTTATTATGCTTAAAAATCAACAATATTCCAGGAAGAAGCAAAAGTCTAGAAGGTATAATATGTACAGGACTGATGAAAGAAATGAAGAATGATTTGAAATCATTACGGTATGTATTAAAGCAGCAGTGATGACGTAATTACACACAGGTTCAAGAAACAATGCTTGTTTATCCTGTGTGGGATAGCTAGTTTTAACAACTCCATGAGTTTCAAGGCAACATTGAAACAGCTAGGAGCAGAGAATGGAAGGAGTGTCCTGTACTGGAATTTTTCTCTATATCAGTACTTAAAATATGCATTTGGTCTTGAGATATGAGCATCTAACAGTACAGCAGCACTTAAGGACCAAGCCTAATTGACCAGAGAATGTGACAATGGTCAATTATATTACTGTGCAATTAGAATGTCATTGCAGCCAAATTAGAAAAGGTCAATAGACCACAAATAAATATATTGGGTGTTTATAGCAATCTAAAAGCATTATTGTCACTTCTACTGCCAGCCTTTTTTATAACTTTACAGCATTTGCTCTAAATTAACTTCAAATTTATGAACTTCCAAAAGACATGAACTTGCTTCCTCTGCATCACTACTTCTACCTCCTCTTCCAAAACTTGGCATGTTATTAACTTTGATCACGTTGACTCATGTTAAAAATAGTGATCTGTCAGGTGAGCATAACAAAGGAACCGTCAATATCCTGATAAATTAACAGGGAAAGCAAAAGAAAACATGAAGGATAACTTAATCTTCATATAAAGAGAGGGAGCCTGTGGCATGCCGAATTGGTGGGTGAATGCTTAGTTTTTGTTGTACTGCAGATCATGGTCTTTATTGGGGCCGTGCTATTGCTTGCTTAGCGGAGGGTGCTGATGTTTTTTTGAGGGTGGGGGTGGGGGGGGTCGTTGCTTTGTTGCTCCTTCTGCATGGGAGGGAGGAGTGGGGTGAGCTTTGGGATTCTAATATTTTAACTCTCTGGGGCACCCCAGTTTTTGTGGATGTCTGTGAAGAACAAGAATTTCAGGATGTATATTGCCAACATTTCTCTGATATTAAATGGAACTACTGATACAAAAAATACAAAGACAGAATACAATGTAGCATAGTATATAATGCACATACATAAAGACCGTAACTAAGTAAAGAGTCAGACCTGCTGGTGGCCAGGGATATTCGTGGAGGCAGAGGATGCAAGATCCTTTACAAATATTTTTATGTTGCTTTCCACAAAAGGATGCAGATGTTGTGATTAAGGAGAATGGTTGTGAAATATTGAACCCAATGAAAGTATTAAATCATCAGGCTCAGATGAAATAAATCTCTGAGTTTTCAAAGATACAAGGGAAGAAATGGTAAGGGCTCTGATGAACCTTTATCAATGCATAGGTGCAGGAATGGTGCCCAGAAGATTTGAAGACTACTAACGTTGCATTGTTTAAAAATGGAGGAAAAGATAAACCAAGTAACTATACGACAGTGAGTATAACGTCAGTAGTGGGCAAATTATTGCAATCAATTCTGAGGGATAGTTTAAAGCTTCATTTAGAAGGGCTCAAATCAACACCAACAGTCAGCATGGATTTGTCAAGGCAAGCTTATTTCTGACTAACTTGATTGAGTTGCTTGAGAAAGCAATAAGGAGGTGTCTTCAGGGCAGTGTTTAATACAGCTTGTATAAACTTTAGCAGGGCTTTTGAGAAAGAAATTAGATCCAAAATTAGCTCAGTGACAGGAAGCAAATAGGGTGCTTGAGTGATTGGAAGGCTGTTACTGATGAGTTCTACAGAGATAGCTTGTGTTTTATATTACGCTAATGATTCTGATCTAAATGTAGCGGGTGACAAAGAAATTTGCAAAAAAATGTTCAGAACTGAAGACATGGACAACAGTTGAATCAATGTTTAAAGCTTCAGGAAGGTGCAGTGTTCTGTTTGGCTGGGCAGAAAAAGGGCAGGTGGAATTCAATCCATTTCAAGTGTGTGGTAATCCAGTTGTGGAGTGGGGAATGCACAATAAATGGGAAGGTTTTGGAAGGCGTGGAGGATCAAAAGGCCCTCACAGGCTACGTACAAACTCTATTTAGGTCATTTAGATGGGTGAGTATAAGCAGAATGTCTTTTGTCAATATAGAATATAAGCAAAAGCTTGTGCTTGAATAGTCTACAACATTAGTCTGATCATAGCTTGAGTACTGTGTATAATTCTGGTCATTACATTACAAGAAAGATGTCATTGAGAATACAGTAACGATTCATAAGTTTATTCTCAGGAAGGTAAAATTTAAGTTATGAATACAGATAAATTAGATATATTGGGGCTTTCCTTGGAATGGAGGAGACAAGCTGGAGACTTAATTGAGAAGTAAAAATTTATAAGAGGCAAATACTAAAGAATTAGGGAAAACCTATTTACCTTCTCAAGGTTATAGACTTAAAGTATGTAATAGAATAACTGGGGATAATTGAGAAATAATGTAAACACCCAAAGGATTGTAAAGGTCCAGCATTCAACGTCAGTTAGGAAAGTAAAGGCTATAATTTTCCACAATTCTATAATAATTTGGTAATGATGCTAAATAAATGATAATAGATTGAACATGTCATCCTGAATTTCTTTGCCCACCCATCCCTCTCAAAACCTTTGCCAAGACCTTGACAGAATTGAAAAATAAGACATGGCATGTAATGGAGAGCCAATGCAATACTGGCTCATTTACAGCTTTGATTAACATTAAAGTGACTGCTTAATTACCAAACAAACATTACGGAAATTTGCTTGACAGAATTACAGTATTGAATGGTGTCAGGGTTCAATCAGGGCTGAGACCAATGTTCTTCCGTCAGCAAGTAGTCAAGATCCAAGGTTAATTTTGTTCCAACAAAAGATGCAAACAAAATTACGCCAAATGGTGCTGAGTTGTTGAGACTTGTTAATGGGCATTAAGAATGATAATTAATCTTTATCTATGCTCATTATGGATGGTAATTCATTAAAATATATAAACCAGCAAATACATTTTTCAACAGCTAACCTCATGGCAGGAAGAGTTTTTCTTCCTTCTACTGTCTGCATGAGACGATGGGCTGTCGGGACTTTGTGACTTTCTTTTAAACCGGCCATGGACTGCTCTTTATCAGATTACGGTATTGCTTTGCACTGTTGAAACTATGTGTTATAATAATGTGGTCTTTGCCAGTTAGTCTTTTATCAATTATGGTTCTGTCTGCACTGTTGAAACTATATGTTTAACTATAACTATATGTAACTACGTGGTTTTGTGTATGTCTTGTAGCTTTAGGTTTGTCTGATGGGTTTGTAGTTCCTTTCTTGGGAATGTGCTAAGACAGTAGCGTGATATCGATACGCAGCAGCCTCTTCGGACGCTGGATTGGGGATTACCAAACGTTATGTGGTTTTTCTTGTGTGGTCTGTTTTGTGCTTTTTCGTGATATCATTCCGGAGAACGTTGTCTCATTTTTTAACTGCATTGTATTTGTGGTTTATAAATGACAATAAACTGAATCTGAATCTGAAAATAGCAAAAAACTCCAAATGTATTTCCAATGAAAGATATCCCCATACTGGTAGCAGACCAGACAAAACTGTGTGTGTGTCTGTGAGTGCGCGTGTGCGTTAATTTCAATTCTAGTTCTACAGAAGATCAAAGGGTTTGAAACATTAGTCCACTGAAATCCTCAGAGGAGTTAATTCCTTGCTGATGTCTTTAGCAGCAAATGAGCTAAGCTTACTCATTCTGTCAGAAACATTAGCGTTCTCTCTCCTGCTCTGCAAACAGGGCCACTGCACTTGTGTTGCAGATCCAATACTGCCAGTGCATAGGCTTGATAAGACCCTGACATGTCCCACACAACCCAGTTGCTTGTCAGCAGTGAAGGCCGCAATTAATCACACCCAGAAAATCCACTGCAAAGTAGATGAGCTTTGAAGAACTAGGAGCCTGACTAAATGTATCAATGAACTCCAAGCTAAACTTCCCTCCTGGCTCCCACCTTAATTAACGTTGTGCTTGTACCCAGGGACAGGGTGTCTGTGATCACTTGCATGAATGCATGAGGTGTTGGAGGAAGAAATGGCAATAAGCTGAGACAGATTGGATATTGGAACACCTGGGGAAACAATCTTGTAAAAAATTCATATTTACTAAATTACCAGTGTTTCAGTGCCCCTGCATTTTAAGCGAGCATGAACGAGTCATCCCTCATAATTGGCATCGTACAGACAATCCAAAGTAACAGAACGCTCAGACATACAGCTGCTGCTCAGCGTCAGCACCTTGCCTGGGTCGAGACCCATTCCAAACACCTACGATGAGTGCTCTCTCTCATCTCAGGCATTAAACTGAACTGATTTTTCAGGTGGATTGAGAAGTACTATTTTGAAAAGAGGAGGAACTTTGCTTGGTGTATTCATTCTGTAGTGAACATCATTGGTCATTGTTATGATGTCGCTTTTGGGAATGCAATACTCATAGGTCATATTGTTTCCTAGATTATAACCATAACTCTGTTGTTAAAGAACGAGGATATGAGGGATACTATATTAATGTACTGGAAATCATCTGTCTCATTCAGCACAGCCTGTAGCATTTGGCCATACATACATGCTTCAAACTGTGTCGTATGGTTGGGCATTTCAAGGAGGGGATACTCTCTCACCAGGACATATTAGGTCACCACAAAGTCCTTTCTCACCAATAACCGTGCAACAAGTGTTGCCAAATACACCTTGAACAACACATGGGTTGACATGAACATGATTTGGTGAATGAGTTCATTGGATGACAAGTAGTGAACCTCAGGGAAAGAAGTTGGAAGTAAATTACAACAAATATATTAAGAGATATAACCAAGAGATTTAATTTCTTGGAAACATGACATGAACAGCTTTGTCTCTTTCTTTCACTCACTTGATGTCATAACCATCTCTTTGAATAAGAGAGATATGATTAATGGATCATCCTGTGGTTGCACCCAATTAAGCTGGTGTTACGATGTCTATCATGCTTGAATAAAGCTAAAGCAATATGCCCTAGCTCCACCATAACCCACAGTGTGGGTCATGAAATATTCAACTCCATTGCAAGAGAAGTTAATCTTTCTTTTCTTACGCAGACTGCACAAGATTATGACTAGATGCATCACATGCTTCAGTTAATTTCCAAATGAACTCAACAGATTTGTAATCTGTAAAAGAACTCTATCGTAGTAGAATCTTTGCCACCAAAGCACCTGAGACATTTATTAATGGATTCAGGCCTGATTGACAGACAAAATGGACAAAGAGGTGCAAGGATAGCAGCAAATTTCACAGAATAATTTACAAAGCAGTGGCACAGCACAAATTTGCATTTTCTAGAACTTGTAATGAATAAAAATGGAGTGTGTTTACTGCTGCAGGAACTTGTGTGAAATGCTTCGGAATGAAATGCAGAATTTTGCATGAACATCAGTAATTTTCACTATATCACCATTGAATCTTAGGGTTAAATAGCTTTGCGTTTCAAAGCTATTTTTGTCACAATGATTAGCACTTTACTACTTGACGGGAATAATACAATGTACTAAAGTTCTCATCATGCAAGTCGCCGAGCCTTATTGATAAATGGAATTTCACTTTATTAAGTATTTTCAACAATGCATCCTTTATGTAAATCGAAGTATTGTGATTACTGGATCAACTATAGTACTTGTCAACTTCTAGGCTGAAATCAGCCTTGAAATGAACTACTTGCAAGTCTCCCTATCCTTATCATCCACCTGGCAGGCTGCAACACTCTCTGCTATGGGGGCAAGGCGGGGGGGGGGGGGGGGGGGGGGGGCTACTGCACAGGACCGAAAGAAGCTGCAGAGGGTTGTAAATCTAGTCACCTCCATCTTGGGTACTACCTACAAAGTACCCAGGACATCTTCAGCGAGCGGTGTCTCAGAGAGGCAGCATCAATTATTAAGGACCTCCAGCACCCAGGGCATGCCCTTTTCTTACTGTTACCATCAGGTAGGAGGTACAGAAGCCTGAAGGCACACACTCAGCGATTCAAGAACAGCTTCCTTCCCTCTGCCATCCGATTCCTAAATGGACAGTGAACCCTTGGACACTACCTCACTTTTTTAATATACAGTATTTCTGGATTTTTTGTACTTTTTAATCTATTCAATATATGTATACAGTACTGTAATTGATTTACCTATTTTTTATTATTATTTTATTTTTTTCTCCTCTATATTATCTATTGCATTGAACTGCTGCTAAGTTAACAAATTTCATGTCACATGCTGGTGATAAATAACCTAATTCTGATTCCGATTCACCTTCCCACCCCCACCCCCCCATATACCTCACTAACCATTATATGGGGCACTCTGTTGGTTTACTGCCTCATTGTGCGAACAAATCAAGTCATAAATCTGAGTGGTCAATTAGAAATTACATTATATTTATTAGTTCTCAGTACACGGACAACAAATCTGGCTTGGTCCAAGCTGCACCAATTCTGACTTAGTATATTGCTGTTTCTGAATCGTCCCCGGGATAAATCTGAACTCCTTGTACTTGCTCTGGGCTGCAGTAGTCACCACCATCTCCGCAAGGACAGAGAAAGTAGTGGTGAGCTGCGGTCTTCAACTACTGCAGCCCTTCAGCTGAAGGTTTTTGTCAACAGCTGTTCAGACCTCTCTGCAACAGATCAGGAAAGTCAGAATGGGGTGCAGCTTGGAAGGAACCTGCAAGTGATTTTGTGATAATTCACCTCCAGCACTTACCCCACTTGTTGGTAGAGGTCATGCATTTTGAAGGTACTCTACTTTCAGAAAATGCTAAACAACTAATTATGAAGCGCTTCGTCATTCAAGGTTACCAGTTCATAAGTTCTTCTCAGGTTTTCATTTGGGGTGAACTTCAATAACCTGGTGCCAATCTCACTCAATACTAATCTACCCACTCCAACACCCACCCACCGTCTATCATCACGTTACAGTCAATGATCAGTTCTTTATAAATTTTCTGTAAGGAGAGAACACTGAGTGCTGCCAACTGATCATTTGACGATTTGTTGCCATGGAGATGACTGGACTACCAATACAAGAATGCGGTAGGACCCAGTGACAGTGACACTCAGAGATATGCTGTTGACCTTCGATTGAAGTTTCCATCAACCTGCAAGGGTAATTTACAGTGCACCAAACTCTGCTCCAGTCATGCAATCTTACAGTACAGAGGAGTCACTCAGACTGACAAGTCCGGTGTTAATTCTTTTGAAGGAGCTCTCCAAAACAAAGGTTGTCCCCAGATCATGAACGCCACTACCTACCAGTAAGCCCCCGTCATATTATTAAATCCCAAAGTCCACAGTACATACATTCCTACGAATGGCCCTCTCCCCTCCACTTTTAGTAGTTGTTCTTTCTTATTAGTCTTATCTGCTTTCATTGTTTATTATATCGCTGTGGAGGTATGGTTACCATATCAAGTGATTTTTGTGCCTTGTCCAACTTATGGACAAAATGTGCATGTCTGTACACATCTAACCTCCTCGTTACACAGAGACGGCTTGTGCACACAACCTTCTCACACAGCGTTTCCTCCCAATAACTCTACATGCTTGCCTTCCTCAGAGGTGGTTTATATTTTCTACCCCCACCCTAAAAAAAATCCTAGGTACAGTACTGTGCAAACGTCTTTGACACACATATGTAACTGCTGTAAAGGAAAACAAATTTCAAGATGTATATGAGTGAAGATAAACCTGATTCTGATATGGGTCTCTATTGTGGACCAAAGTGGGAAGGGGGCAGGGAAAGGAGAATCATGGTTGGGAAAAGGGGGAAGGGAGAGGGAAGCACAAGAGAGACATTCTGTAATGATCAATAATGACACACCCTGCCTGGTTTCTCAGGGCTGGGTGTGTCAGCACTCTTACCACCCCGGCTCCTGGCACTCCTTCTCTGCCACCTGTCCCATACCCCTCCCGCAGCGCTCCACCCTTGCCATTTTAATCTCTCCCTCTCCCAGTGTAGAGTGCCCTCCTGCCTCAAAACATCCACCATTGTTCCTGTAACTAAAAAGATGGAGATGTAATGTAAAGATTTCTACTCGTATATATGAAAGATGTGAGTCAATTCAATCCCAACATCCTTTGCTCCCGCCAGATCTACAAACTTGCTCTCCACTCCACGTTGACAAATGTCCTAGGCTACAGTTTGTGCCTAAGACTTCTGCATAGTATTGTACATCAAAAGAGATAAAATGATTTTTTTGCTCTTTTCCAGCTTATTATTAAAATTAGTAGTATCACAACTCTTTCTCCTCTTTCTTTCCCGTTCTCATGAAGGGTCTCGGCCTGAAACATTGATTGTTTACTCTCTCTCTCTCATAGATGCTGCCTGGCCTGCCGAGTTCCTCCAGCATTTTGTGGGTGTTGCTATTAAAATTAGTACATTGTTAGGAGAGCTCACTATGGATTCACAGCTTCAACTTTCACTTTATGCATTCACCTGACAGATGATCTGAAAGTCTCACGGCACACACCTCTCCATACTTGCTTGCCAAGTATTGTCGTGTACTGTGTGCCTGGAGGTGAGCAGAAGGCTAAGGTCCAGTGGTGGTAGGTCTCTGCTACTCATCTTTTGATTAACGACAATGTACATAGCTGCACGTCCATTTGCAAGCATTCAACTGATTAACAAAGCAACATAGAGAGCTGCCCCTGCCCCATTCTGCTCTTTCTGCTCTTTCATTTTCCACTGCCAATCCACCTTCTCTCTTCTGCAACCACCCGATCCAAGAACCTCCCTCTGGTTCTTTCACCCTCCTGTGTGGGCTCTTAAAAAGCTCCTCGTTCCAACTTTTCCCCTGCTCTGATCTCAAACATCAGTTCTCTTCCACTCATCACAGATGCTGCCACGATACCCCGGATTCTCTATTTTGATCTTACCGAGCACAGGACGCGATGGGAAATTTGAACTTGCAGATGATCTGCACATTAAGGTTTGAGCAGTTTAATTGTAAAGCTCTCCACAATGTGATATTCACTTGCCATTTAATTTCCACCTCCCTCTGCAATTGCTTTGTGTGGTCATTAACGTACCTCAAACTTCGGCAAGTGCACGAGACAGCTACTTCGATTTTGATGGTTGCAGCATGTCATTGTAAAATATAAATAAATAGGGACAGCAAATTACGTGGCAATTGTTTAAATTGCCATTATTTATCTCCAGCGAAACAATAGAACTCAGAATTGCTGCCAAAAGCAGTAATTTTCAACTGCAATGAAAACAGATTTCAGCCCCTTCAGACACTATGAGCAAGTGCTCCTGCTTGACTGAGTCTCCAACAGCTGTTAAATGAGACGATTTATCAGCTGTAAAAGATGAGCCTGGTCAGGCTCACCCCAAATAGAACCTTCTAGTGAGCAGAGAGCAGGCCCTCATTCCACCAGACAAGTCTTTAGTCATCCTCAAAATCTGGAGGAGGATGACCTCATGTTGAATTTCTGTATCACTGACTCTCCAAGCTGCAGTGTCTTAAAGCTCGGGTCGGAGACAGGGAAGCTGGCGCTTGGGTCCAGCGCTCAGGTCGGAGAAGGAGAAGCCGGCAGTGTAACCGTGAGTGACTGTCTTGGACGTTTCTATCCCAATCACAAGACCGTTGGACACTGATAATGTAAGATGCCACAGGCCTCTTTCCCTTCTTTGGTGGTGAGTCAGGCGACGAGGCAGCAGTGTGACCTCGTTTGTAGCAGACTGGACCTCAAGCTATGGGCTTGCCTGCTGCTGCAGTCCAGGTGAGAAGACACTGGAGGCGCTGTAGCATGGAGTCCATGCTCGGTTGGGAACTGGCCTCTCCTGTCAATGCTGCCCCCCAGTGTTTAATCAGTGAAATGACAGGCTGAATTGTCAGGAGCTGTACCATCAATTTGCTTCGACTATACATCTGTTTTCTAACGTAGCAATTTTTTCCCTCTCTCACTATTTTGAATGTATGTTATGTACCTTGGCCCCAGAGGAATACTGTCTCATTCCACTGTATCCGCGTATGGTTTGAATGAAAATTATGCTTGATTTGAGTGATTTGATTTGATAAAGCTAAATCCAATGGTAGGAAGATACTGAATTCAATAAGATATCACTGCTCACTAGGAGACACAAGAGAATGTTGGAGGAACTCAGTGGGTCAAGCCATAAATGTAGAGTGAATTTTGGAAAGAGACTCTTCATGTGAACTGACCAGTTCATGCTATCACAGATACATGGTCTCTCGATCTCAAAATGTTTCAACACCTATGTCAACTATCCATTTCCCCCCACAAATGCTGCCTGACCCACCGAGATACTTAAGTGGATGACCAACCACGATCATACTGATACTGCTGCTCTTAATTATACTCTGCAAAAGAGACCTATTTCAGGGTATATCCAGCTCTATGTCAGGAGTGGACGATAAGTCAATCATGATGATAGCTTGAATGGGTTTCAGAGAACTAGAAAATCACAAATGTCACTCTTTAAGAAGGGACGGAAGCAAAATGGAAATTCTAAGCTAGTTAGCCTGATTTCAGTGGTTGGCAAGATGTTAGAATCCATTTTTAGAAACGTAGAAAACCTACAGCACCATACAGGCCCTTTGGCCCACAATGCTGTGCTGAACATTTACTTACTTTAGAAATTACCTAGGGTTACCCATAGCCCTCTATTTTTCTAAGCTCCATGTACCTGTCCAGGAGTCTCTTAAAAGACCCTATCGTATCTTCCTCCATCACCGTCACCGGCAGCCCATTCCATGCACTCACCACTCTCTGAGTAAAAAACTTACCACTGACATCTCCTCTGTACCTACTTCCAAGCACCTTAAAACTGTACCCTCCCATGCTAGCCATTTCAGCCCTGGGAAAAAGCTGCTGACTATCCACATGATCAAAGCCTCTCATCATCTCATACACCTGTAAAGTTAAGGTTTCAAGGTCTCGGGGATGCACAGAAGAACAGGCCAAAGTCAGCATGGTTTCCTCTAGGTGAAATCTTGTCTGACAAATCTGATGGAATTCTTTCAAGAAATAACAGGCAGGATAGACAAAGGAGAATCAGTGGATGTTGCTTACTTGGATTTTCAGAAGGCCTCTGACTAGGTGCTGTAGATGAGACTGCTACATTAGACAAGAGCCCTTAGTATTACAGGGAAGATGTTAGAATGGACAGAGGATTGGCTAACTGGAAGGAGGGAAAGAGCAGGAAGAAAAGAGGTCATTGCCAGTGACTCATTGTTCAGCAAGGGTCAGTGATAGATCTGCCACTTCTCACGTTTTGGTCGATTACAGAATCGATAGCTTTTTGGGCAAGCCTCCTGAAGATACAAAGGTAGGAGGAGGGGCATGGAGCACTGAGATGCAGGGGGTCAGCATAAGGACATGGACAGATTAGATGAATGGGGAAAGGAGTGGTAGATGAAATATAGTGCAGGGAAGCGTGTGGTCATGCACTTTGGCAGAAGGAGGAAAGGCGTACACAATATTCTAAAGGGGGGCCAAAGTTAGAAACTGGAGGTGCAAAGAGACTTGGGAGTTATCATACAGGATTCCCTAAAGGCTAACTTGCAGGCTGAGGTCAGAAAGGAAAGCAAATGCAATGTTAGCATTCATTTCAAGAGGACTAAAATATAAAATCAAGGATGCAATGCTGAGGTTTTTATGGTATTTGTCAGATCACATTTGGAGTATTGCGAGCAGTTCTGGGTCCCAAATCAAAGAAAGGATGTTCTGCCATTGGAGAGTGCCCAGAGGAGGACTACAAGAATGGTCCCAGGAAAGAAATAATGGCTAATGTATAAGGAGTGTTTGATGGCTCTGGACCTGTACTTGCTGGAGTTTAGAAAAACGAAGTGGGGGGGGGGGGGGGGGGATGGACCTCATTGAAACCCATCAAATATTGGAAGGACTGGATAGAGTGGATGTTGGTAGTATTTTCTAATAGTGGGGCAATCTTGGACCAGAGGGCACAGCCTCAGAATAGAAGGATGTCCCTTTATAACAGAAGAGGAATGTCTTTAGCCAGCTGGTAGTCAATGAATGGAATTCATTGCCACAGAAGGCTGTAAAGACCAAATCACTGGGTATGTTCAGAGCACAAGTTTCTGGATTCACGAATAGTAAGGACGTCAAAGGTTACTGAGAGAAGGGAGGGAAATGGGGGTAAGAAAAAATAAATCAGACATGATGGCCTGATTCTGCTCCATGTCTCATTGGATCACTGATCCCCAGTGAAAGATACTCAGGTAATTCCCATTCTAATTTTTAGCATTTAAGGCTATTGTTTGAAAAAATATCCATTAACTTTTAAAATCTTCTCAGTTTTATTTGAACTATTAGAGACATATTATAACCTCTTTCCTTTGACAATGGTGAGCTGCCACAGACCATCAGGATATTCCAGGAATGGGGCCTCAAACTACGTTGCCAGGACCGAGTCACTGCCCGCTGGCTGTTCTGCCTTGTAGATGTCTCGAGTACGGAGTCAGCTCTCTCTAACAAGCTACCACACTAGAGCGGCTATCGCAAGTCACAAGTTACAGCATTTCAGATGTTCCAGGACATGACTTAACGGTAGCATGCTTTCAAGAATCAAATCAGTAGAATGAAATCAGACTGGCTGTCATCTGTGTAGATTTGTACATACATCAGCGTCTCACATGCAAAGGCTCCAATGCTAAACTACACTTAATCCTAGAGTGTTTATTGTGGTGTAGGATTATCAGTTTTTTTTAATATTGCCAAGATAAAGCCTGTGAACAAAGAAAAAAAAGTCAAACAAATTTATCAAACGTCCATTATTCCCAAGTAGTTTCCCAGCCTACATTTGCTGACTTTTTACTGCTTTTCTTTCGAATCAATTTTACACATCTTTTCCTGTCTGAGCATCAGCATTTGTAAATTGGGGCCAGTGCCTACTCAGAAAACATAAGAAAAGCTTCGAGCTATACTTACACTTTTTTTTAACTACTCATTCAATCAAGGAAGACTCAAACGATTTCTCCTGCACTTTTCCTGTTTTGTCCTGGAGCCAAGTACTCACGTGAACTTAACTATTCCTCATTTAACATTTTATTTGGTCCAAAGGTAGCACAATTGCCGGCAGCTGTGGTTGCTGCGAACAAATTGCCTTTTTCACCATCATTGACTATTCAGAGCAAAGAGAATCAATAACCAGAGTGAAAAGATTTAAGTGGAAGGATTTCATATTGAAGCATCAAGTTCTGAATCTTGCTACTTAGTTTTTGCTGATGCTTGCAATACTGATTAGATAAATTTAACAACTGCAAGCCCAAACCACTGTATTTCACTCCCAGATCCTCATGCAGCAGAGCTGTTTCACTTTCTTATCCGAACTCCTAATTGTCAATTGGCTGCTTTATTTTCTTAGCAAAGCCCTGTAGCTATTGTTACGAACCCCGTAACTGGGTGTCTTACCAGCAAAGATAGGAGTATCCGTTGGAGTCTGGTAATGCTATTTTTAACAGTATTTATTAGTAAAAATACACAAAAATAATATCAATGCAAATATACAGATAATATACGTCGTCAATACTAAACCTAAAAGTGCGGGTATAATAATAATCAATAAGAAATCAGCTCTATTGTTGTCTAGGGGATAATGAATTGTCCGATGGAAATATAAAGTTCAGTTCAGTTCATGGAGGCTGCGGTAGTTGTTGGTCGCTGTGTTGCAAATGTTGGAGAGAGACAGAAAGAGAGAGAGAGAGTAACAGCTATTGACTTGCCGACTTTCCTTTACGATCTTGATCCGTCGATGCGTTGTTGTTGTGGCCATTCACGTATGACCCCTCCGTCCTTTAGCTAGACCGTTCTTCCATGGTGGACTCGTCACCCAGGCAAGGGTGGACACACACACAAGCCCCCACCGGTCTCGTAGCGTCTCTCCTGGTGCGTCTGAGGGGTGTTTCCCCAGACCTTACTTTTATCCCCACTCATGGGGTCTCAGGTGTCAATCAGGTTGGGATGATGCAACCCATCAACCAGACCACTCTGGTTGCCCCCTGAGGGGTTTCAATGAATAGAACAGTACTCAATACACAATCCTTCTCCAAGAGACAATAGCAGTAATCAGTGGTTCCGTTTCGCTTTTGTTAGGAGGAGACATTCCACTTTTGTGTATCTCTGCAGTGTCTCTCTCTCATTTCCTTGGTATCAGACCCGAAATAGTAGCGATTTTGCGATTCTCAAAAGGGGGGGGGGTGACTTTGCACCCTTCTGCCCATCAGAGTTGCTCCTCCTTCGTAACACTATATTCTTAATCCATCGCCCAACAGTAGTTCATCAAGGGCCATTTTTCAGGTTGCACTGTCAATCTCCGCACCGCGATTTCATTCAGGTAATCACCGCGCAAGGCAGGTGGATCACTAGATATCCAGGCAGTTTGCAAGCTTACATCGAGTCGTAGAACAACACAGCACAGAAACAGGCCCACTGGCACAGCTCGCCTGTGCCAACTGAGATGACATTCAAATCAAGTCCAAGTATATAAATACCAGAAAAGACTTGCACAGAGTCCACGTGGAAGGGAGATGAGGAGGAGTTTCTTCCTCCTCCTCCTCCGCCACAGGCTGGTGAACCTGTGGGATTCGTTACCACTTGCGGCTCTGGAGGCCAAGTTATTGGGTATATTTAAAGCAGAGGATGATAGATTCTTGATTAGTCAGGGCATGAAGGGATACGGGGAGAAGGCAGGAGACTGGGCTGAGAGGGAAAATTGAACAGCCATGATGAAATGGTGGAGCAAACTCAATAGGCCAAATGGCCTAATTCTGCTCCTATACCTTATGGTGTACTTATTAAAGCAGATCTTCAGCACCAGTCTCCAAACCCTAATACCAGCTCAGCTAATGACAAAGAAAGCTGATGTGTTCAGTGAAGGGCTGCTTCTGTACAAAAGGCTCAGTGTACATATGCAAACAGTTCATGGTAGTAATATATCCACCCCAAAATCTCAGTGGGTTAGTGTGCAAGAGGCCCAAAGAATCTAGAAAAGAAACTACCCCACACATACAGGTTCAAATATTGCGCATGTCTCCATTGCAATGATGCTCTCCAATGCTGGCATTATGTTTTAGAATTTCCCCTACTTTTAATTTCTGTTATTTTATTTGGAAATACAACATGGTAACAGGCCTTTCTGGCTCAAAGACCCCGTGTTGCTCATGTAACCAGTTAACTTACTAACCCGTACGTCTTTGGAAAGTGGGAGGAAACAAGAACACCCAGAGGAAACCCACGAGGAAAAGGTACAAAACTCTTTACAGAAAGCAGCAAAATTGAGCCTGAATTACTGATGCTGTGATAGTGTTAGGCTGTATATCAACAAAAAAAAATATTGCTCCGCGAGAGGCACTCTTGCTTCTGTCAGAAGGTTTAGGAATCACTTCGGATTTCAGAGCACCAACACCGATGAGCTTGAGTGGTACTGAGGGAGTATTACAGTGTCAAAGGTGTCTATTACCCAAGACCACCAATCATTGCCCAAATTCCTCTAAAACAAAACCTACACTGTGTATAGAAGAACAAACATCATTCTTTGTGCTGGCCTGGCTTAATTTTTCCCTTAGTCAATATCATTAAGAACCTCAGACTGCCTTCTCATCACCTCTCTTCTGTTTGTGGGACTATCATGAACATATACACCCTATCTTCTGCTGATACTCTAACATGGGCAACCGTTTAAAACTACTTCCTTGGATATAAAATATTTTAGGCAATTATAAAATTGTGACAGCCAATAATTAATTGCATTACTATTATAAATAAGAGAAAATCTGCAGATGCTGGAAATCCAAGCAACGCACAGTCCTGCCGAAGGGTTTCAACCCGAAACGTCGACTGTACTTTTTTCTATAGATGCTGCCTGGCCTGCCAAGTTCCTCCAGCATTTTGTGTGTATTCCTATTATAGATGATTCTATGCAAACAGAAAATCCTTGAAGATATTTTTTGCTGTAATTTGATGAAGCAGCCTTGTAACACACCTGACAACAGAATTTGATTTGAATTTGAAAAGTTGAAGTAAAAAGAAAAGTTGTGGCACTGTGAGACAAAATTTGGAAGCAAAGAATATGCATAATCACAGAAAGTTAAACACAGACAACTGTGATAATGCAAGTTGGGCAGTCACAACACCAGCATCAAAATCAAACAGTCAGAAAGACATAAATAACACACTTTGAGGTTTTAGTGTAAAAGAGGTACAGCACAGCTTCAGCCTGCCACGTCAGCCCCATCAACTACTCATTTACAGTATTCTAATCCTATCTCATTCTTCCCTCCAGATTCTACCACACACCTACACAACTGCGATCACTTCCAGCAGTCAAATAACCTGCACATTCGGGTTATGGGAGGAAACCACGGGATTAAGAAGAAAAGTGCAGTCACAGAGAAAACTTGGTACACTCCACATGGAGAGCAGGCACTGTCAGAATTGCACCCAGTTCTGCAAGGTAACAGCCCTCCAAACTGTACTACCGTACAGCCTTATTTTCCGCAACCACTTTCTCCCTACTGTTAAAACACTGAAACTGTCCTCATTGCCGCATCTCCCCCGAAGGGTTGCATATCACTAGGGCATTGTTTAGCACGCGATTACTGATCTCAGATATGGGTGTTAGTCATAAAAGAACTGCCTGTTTCTCTCCAGGAGGCACACCATCCTGACTTAGAAATATATTGATGTTCCTTCACTACTGCCAAGCCTAATTTTGATGAAGGGCCTTGGCCCGAAATATCAACTGGCCATCCCTCTCCATTGACGCTACCTGACCTGCTGAGTTCCTCCAGCATTTTGTGTGCCACTCCGGATTTCCAGCATCTGCAGAATCTCTTGTGCTTGTGCCAAGTCTGCATATCTGAACTTCCTACCCAACAGCGCAGTGGGTGTATGTTCACCAGAAAAGGACAGCTCACCACCATGTGATCAAAAACAATAAATAAATGCTGCTGACTTCGCTTGCCATATCTGCAGGCAGCAACATGGATAAAAACGCATTTTTTAAAAAACGGTGTGTGAGCAATGTTTTCGATGCAGTTGAAAATCAATGGCAATATGCAGAAAGAGATGAAGGAAAGTCTATCACTTCACTAATAAATTGTTTATGTGAAGGAGCAGAACACTATGGCAACCTTTTAAGTGTTGAGTAAATAAAATTGAAAGAATGTTTAATCAATTGTTATACAGAATATTCCAATTTAAAGTTCATATTCCAAAGCACTTTGATTTATAGAAACCACCCTTAAAGGTGGCTGATTAAGACATCTGCATGCACAGAAGTTATGCTCCTGTAGACATTTAAATTTCAAGAAATGTAAGTTCTGCTCCTGTAGAAATTGGAATTCATGAGGAATGTCAAATTGGAAAATCTGTTGAATAATCCAATATTTCATATCAGTAACTGACTTGCTCAGTACAGTTTAAATAAAAATCAACTGCTTTCCAAGATTCATATTTCATCAACAAAATAGATCTCAAATATGTGTTTATTTTAAAGAAAAGCAACACTGATTTCTTTAGCACTATCACCGTAAGAGAACATATTGCATGATCGTGCAGCTTCAACAGCCATCACCTGCAAAACACTGCACACTGAGAGAGGGACATCTGCTTCATGTCCAAACCATATAATGGTCTGAAGCAACCAGGAAGAAATTTTGTATGATAAGGAACAATGGATTAATAAAATATTCCTCTTAGAAAGATGGCAACTCACTGGAACTCCCCCTCCAAGCTAGAATTCTGTAGGTATTGAAAAAGGAGGTAGATGAATTTATGGAAGATAGGAAAATGATGGGCTATGGGGTCTGGCACACCATCGGAGTTAATGTCTTCTTCTTCGTCTTGTTTTACGGTGGTTGGCACCCAGCTTAATGGTGCATTACCGCCACCTTCTGCTCCGGTGGATCAGACGATAGACTCACACTCTAACTCTCTTCACCCATTCTCTCTCTCTCTCACACACCCCCCCCCCCCCCCCCAAGCTACACTTCATCCTTTCTTCTTTGGCCATCCTAGTACCTTATTCCTGCTTATCCATCATATCCCATAAAAACCCCTGTATCCCTTAAGAAAGCTAAAAGCACCCTGACCTGTGCTCTCTCACCCATACCCAGTAACCCTTTTAATGTGAATTCCTGCACCCCCAATTCCCTTAGATTAATTCTCATCATCTCTCTCTGTATCCCATACTTCCTGCAACTCAGAACTACATGCTCTACTGACTCCTCTTCCTGACATTCCTCACACAGTCCTGTCTGGTGTTTATGTCTTGGTTACCCTGAATGATGGGGTAGTCTCCAAGGGTCCAGCTGACCTACAGCTGCTATTTTCCGTTGTGCTTTAAAAATTGGACTGGTTAAATTTTTTGTCCATTAATTTACAATTATAATACCAAATCTTTATAATAAATAATACTTCTAATTAGAGAAACAAAATGAATAGATGAACGTATTTATCATTGATAATGCACGTTTTTAGTAATAATAAATTACCATAGACAAAGTGCAGCAGATACCAAAATGTATCATTCATGATTGAATCTTCTACAACAGGGGTTCTCAACCTTTCTTATGCCATGGACCAATACCATTAAACAAAGAGCCGTTGGACCCCAGGGTGGGAACCCTTGTTCTATAGAGAAATGCAAATGATTAATTTAATGAAGGAGAAAGGCTCTAAAGTTGACAGACAACATACCAAGCAAGATACACCTTGTCAATGCATTGAGTATTTGAAAAATAATTGCTGAAAGTTCATAATAAAGTATTGAGCTGTAAATAAGAATCCAAGTATAATGTACAAATATTGGAAATGAATAAAAAGAACAAAGAAAAAGAAAAGTCCTTTATCAAAAACAGCATGTCCATCACAGATTTCCACTGGAATATTTTATGTAGACAGTTCCTTACAAATTGTCAATCTCTCCCAAGCAAGATTTTGTACTCTTTCTTCTGTGGCAATTATCACATCGAATATAAATCAGCTTTAAATCTGTTCATGGGATTGAATGTCACTGACAATAACAGTGTTTTTCTTTATTACTAATTGCTCTCTTAAAACGATTAAATAAACAGCTAAGTGTCAACTTTATTGATGGATCTGGAGTCATGTACAGGAGACTGAGCAAGCACAGCACATTTTCTTCCCCCAAGAATATTAGTGAACCAGATGGGTTTTACAACAATCTGGCAGATTTATGTGGGCTGTCACTATACTAACATTACTGAAACTAACATTTTCATTCTAGATTTATTTACAATACCAAATTTATGTTCCCCACCTACTGTGGTATGAGTTCAACTCGCACCCCCAGATTAATCTGGACCACAGAATATTTCAGTCCAGTAATTTTACCAGGTTGCTCTTGAATCCTAGTGAATGTAATTTTAAGATTACCTTTACTTGTACGTACATTGAAAAAAAATCGAAAGATATAGTGAAATGCTTGCATCGGGGATGTGCTGGGGGTAGCCTTCAAATGTTGCCATGCCTCCAGCGCCAATACAACATGCTCACAACTCACTAACCCTAGTCTTTGGAATGTGGAAGGAGGCCAGTGCACCCAGAGGAAACCCATATGGTCACAGGGAGAACGGAGAAACACTTTATAGACAGCGTGGGGAAAACAGAACGCTGATCTTACAACTGGAACTGTAAAGCGCTTTGTGAAAGGAACGGTGCTGTGCTGTGCAATTCTGAATTCACAGACCCTGGCTGCTCAGAGATAACATGGAACAATTTATTTTGCCTCCATCCTCATGCCTTGACACATCAAAATTAAGTCCAAGGTGTAAAGCAAGGAAAATGGCGTCATTTACCACTTGAACATGTCTGTCCATGGGTAAGCATCTCAGCATTGTGGGATAAATTCTCAGAGTTGAAACGTCAACCACCAGAGGACGTGAATTTAAAATAAGGTTCGGTGGGGGTGGGGGGGGGGGATTGTTTAAAAGAGAAGTGCAAAGCAAGTTTTAATTTATTCAAAGAGTGGTGCTTGGGCTGGTCGGGGTAGTGATGGTAACAGGTATGATAGTGCTGTTTGAGACTTTTAGATAGGCGCATGAGTATGCAGGAAACGGAAGGATATGGATCATGCATAAGGAGGAGGGGTTTTGCATCATGTTCAGCACAGACAACGTAGACCGAGGGGCCTGTTACTGCACGGTGTTGTTCCATGTTCTAAAGTCACCTCTAACTGCCTTTCCTCACACGCCCCAGGGCCCCGAGAAACCACTGCCACCTCCTTTCTTCAATCCCGAATTCCTTTCTCTTTTGCCTCTTTGCAGCCACAAATAACTTCCAATCTCAAAGCTGAAACCCCGAGACACAAGCAGATAACGATGAAACAAAGCAGCAGAGATGAAAACTTCCGAGCGTGGAGCAGCTTTTGCAACTCAAATGATCAATTACTATTAAAGATAATTTTTCTCTCTGAGACGCAAGAGACTGCGGATACGGGAATCTAAAGCCAAAAGCAAAGAGCTAGAGTAGCTCAGCGAGTCAAGCAGTATCTGTGGGGTAAAGGAACTGCTGCCATTTTAGGTCGAGGTCCTGCATCAAGACTGAGAGTGGAGAGTGGAGATTTTTGGCATGATGAGGAAAGGAGGAGGAGAGGTGGTGTTGAGAGATAGAGGCAGATGTGATAGAGGGAAGCAGACAAGGGGAACAAAAATAAGGCAGAAGGAGTCCAGGTAGGATCAGGGGCGGGTGAAGGTGGACATAAAGGCCGGAGTGTGATAAGTGGGAACACAAAAGCTTCCAGTGCTTCAATCTGATAAATAAGTGACAATGGGAATTATTAGGGGAAAAGTGAAGGCTGATAGAACCAGATTGGAGGGAAATTGTGGAGAGCTTAACATTCCATGAACTCAAGAACACTACCTTTTTCTGCACCATTTGTTTACTTATTGAGTTAATTTTGTGTATGCAATGATTTCTATGTCTGGCACTGTACTGCTGCTGTAAAACGACAAACTTCACGACATATGTCAGAAAATAAACTTGATTCTGACTGCGTGAAAATGGAATATGCGTTGTTCATATTACTGAGTTGTGTTTACCCAGACAAAGCATGAGATGCTGTTCTTTTAACTTGCGTTTGGCTTCTGCCTGGCAGTAGGGAAGGATGAGGATGGATAAGCTGAAAGGGAGTGGGAGTGACTAGTAACCAAGGACTCAGGATGGCATTTGTGAACATAGCATAGGTGCTCTGCAAACTGATTGCCTCATCCTTCTGGAATCACTGATGCAGTGGAAGCCTCAGTTGGGGCATCAAATGCAATAAACAAGGCTGGAGGATGTAAATCTTTGCCCGAGCTGGAAGGGCTGTTCAGCTTCCCAGTGGTAGTGAGGGAAGAAATAATGATTTGACTGCTGCACCTCCTACGGTTGTAGAAGAAAGTGCCAGTGGTCATAGAGAGAGGTGCAGACCAGAGAGTCATGGGAGGGAGCAGTCTATGCAGAAGGCAGAAAGGGTGAGGAAGAAAACATGCAGCTGGTGGTGGGATCCTGTTGAAGCAGGCACAAATGACAAAGAGCGACTCAGAGACTAGCAGGGTGAAAGGAGAAGGCCAGGAGAACACTATCTTTCTTTTTACTGCAGGTACAGAAATGAGAGCAGAAGTTTGCGAATCAGAGGAAACAAAGGCAAGGCCTCCATCAATTACAAAAGAAGAGGAGACACATATTCTGAAAAAGATTCTGCCATTCTGTGTTCTACCATGGGCAATCTCATGCGCTCAGAACCACTTCTGCTTCATTCTTAGTTTGGTCAATCACAGGCCTCAAATTATCTTCTCCACTCCTTTCATTCCAGTATTCTCTATTCTTCTTTCACACTCTCCCTCCTTCCCCGTCCATGTTGTTTTTTTCACCTCTGTGTTCTGCCTCTGCTTCTCCTCCACCTTCCCAACCCCCCAGTCGTCACACAACTCATTACTGCTAAACTAAACACACTGCAAAATGATCACAGTAAGGAAGTCTCACTCCAGCTCAGCTTCAGTTTTATTTGAGGGATAAAGTGAATCCACCCAGGCTCCCACCAATAACTCTTCATTAGCCTCTGCCTTCCTCTCATTGTTCCTTTCCTGACCTGGAATTATGTTCCATCGACTTACTTTTCTGTCCCATTCTGTACCTTTGCTCTATAGTCTTTTAATCTTACTGTTTTTCTATATCTAACCTCGAACCCCCAACCTACCTTCTCTTCCCTGTGCCCTCTTGCCCTTTTCAAAACTCTTTATTCATTCCCCAGACTTCCCCACCTCCCTTTCCATTTTACACACCACTCTTCTCTCTTACATTATAACTGTGACACCGTCTTTTCCCCAGTTCACTGCCTCGATATAATTTCAGAATTATAAAACCTATTTTATGTACACATTATTTTTATGAGGATGAACCTAGCTTACAATCTGACCTTTTAATATTCCTAGTTGCAAAAGAAATCAATAACCTGTTTCCTTCCATTACTGTTCAAACATGAAACAATGCAAACTGTTCTATCTCTGCCAAATATTAATTCTCTAGTACTCCTATATTTAATTGGTCTGCTATTCCTTCATTCCTCTTACACTGTATGTCTCATTTTACATCTGTTTATCAAATTAATATAAATTATTCATTCATTGGACCTACTAACCAACACTTATGTAACAATGCATGACACTTTCTCTGAAAATTGGCCGATTAAATCTTGTCTGTTTCTAACCATCTCCTTGCCTCATTGTTTTAGTTACAAAATGCATCTTTTTCTGAATGTCAGAATGGCAAAGGGAGATCTAGCCAACAGCAAAGATAATTGGAAAAAAATTGCTGTACTGTCAAAGACAAATATGAGTTAGGATTTCACGGATGAGGTATCACAAGTGAAAGATTAAGCATATCCACATACAAACATTTTAATGGGTATAGGATTGTGCCAGATTTCACTTTGTAAGAAAAAATAACTTACTTACAAAGGTAAAAATTATTTCTTGATTACTAAGGTTTATTGGACATAGGTTATCAGCTTTATTCACCTATTTGAAGTGATAAGTAATTATTAATCAGTTATAAATGATTCAAAGATGTTACTTTGAAAGGGAATGTGTTGGCCTTTTGTTCTTTAGAGCTACACCTTAGGTGTCAATGAATATTTCACTTTCTAATGCTCATCATTACTTTTTCCATTTTCTATTCTACATTTCTTCTTTTTGTCTCAACTTCAGAAATATTGATGCTGAAATACACACGAGTGCTACATCAGCAAACCAAAATACACATCAACTAAAACCAAAACAATGGGTTAGCAAGTTACTAAGAACAAGAGGATGTACCCTTTAAGGGGGCGAAGGGATTCAATTAGGTTTTATGAGAAGGTCAACAGTAAGGCTTGCACAGATACAGTGCCTATCTATAAAAGTTGAGCTTTTTGGCCATCAGACTAAATGCTATCTTTGGCGTAAGCCAAACACCACGTATCATCAAAAACACACTATCCCTTCCATGAAGCATGGTGGTGGCTGCATCATGCTGTGGGGATGCTTCACTGCAGCAGGCCCTGGAAGGCTTGTGAAGGTAGAGGGTAAAATGAATGCAACAAAATACAGGGAAACCCTGGAGAAAAACCTGATGCAGTCTGCAAGAGAACTGTGACTTCGGGAGAAGATTTGTTTTCCAGCAAGACAATGACCCCAAGGATAAAGCCAAAGCCACAGAGGAGTAGCTTAAAAACAAAGTTAATGTCCTGGAGTGGCCAAGTCAGAGTCCAGACCCCAATTGAGAATTTCTGGCTGGACTTGAAAAGGGCTGTTCACTCACCATCCCCACGCAATCTGACAGAGCTTGAACAGTTTTGTAAAGGAGAATGAGGAAAAATTGCAGTGTCTAGATGTGTTAAGCTGAGAGAGACCAATTCACACAGACTCAAGGCTGTAATTGCTGCCAAAGATGCATCTACTAAATACTGAATTGAAGGTGGTGAATACTTATGCAATCAATTATTTTGCATTTCATATTTGTAATTAATTTAGATCAGTTTGTAAAGATCTGTTTTCACTTTGACATGAAAGAGTCTTTTTCTGTTGATCATTCAAAAAAGCCAAATTAAATCCATTGTGATTCAATGTTGTAAAACAATAAAACATCCGGGGTGGGGGGGGGGGGATATTTTTATAGGCTCTGTAATCTGTATTAAATTGAAAAAGAGCTTTTTAAAAAAACAAAATCTAACATGAATTCATAAAATTGTTCATACTCAGGAGGGGACCGCAAGTTTGGAGAACAGGCAATGTGACTCACTTATCCAAAAGGGAGGGAGACAAAAGTTTAACATCTAATGTTTAAATTAACATCCGATGGTGACAAGACACTGGAGCCAATAATCAAATAGGAAATACCAAATTATTTAAGAATGCTAAATAGAATCAAATCTAGTCAACGTGTTTTTTTAAAAATAGTAAGTCATGTTTGGCAAATTTACTTGAATTCTTTGAGGATCTGACAGGGAGCTGAAAGAGAACAGGCACCCTGAATATGTAGTGTATTTAGATTTCCAAAAGGCACGTGACAAGGTGTGACATAAGAGGGTGATGCATAAACCTATAGGTATTGCGGGATACATATCAGCATGGATTGAAAACAGGCTGTCGCATAGACAACACAGTATTGGCATACATGGGTCCTTTTCAGGTTAGGGGGATTACAATAGTGGACTATCCCAGGTATTGGATTTTGATCCTCAGTTGAATTTTGATCCTGAGTTGTTCAACATTTGCATTCATAACCTGGAGGAGTCAACAAAATGTAAGGTTTCCAATGCAGCCAATAATACAAAACTACGTTTGTAGATGGAAAGGTATGTGGTGACGATGACATTGTATTTCAGAATCACATTGAGTGACTGGGCCAAATCCTGGTAAATGGAGTTTAATGTGGATAAACATGATGTCATATACATTGGTAGATTAATGAAAAGATAGATTATTAGCTTCAAGGAAAGAGTGAAGGTTAGAGAGATCTGAATGTTGTAGTAATGAATCACAAAAGGTTAGCGGGCAAGTCCAAAAAGTAGATAAGAAGGCAAAAGGCATTGTTGCAATACACACAAAATGCTGGAGGAACTCAGCAGGCCAGGCAGCATCTATGGAAAAAAGTACAGTCAACATTTTGGGCTAAAACCCTTTGCATCACATTGTTGACTGATTGGGAAGTTGAGGAGTATGGGATGGGGAAGTGTCAGATAGTTTTAATATAGTTGTACAGGGTATTTAAGAGGCCAATTTAAAATATTGTGCCCCTTAGCTTAAAAAAAAGTAGCACTAAAGACAGTGCAAAGGAGATTCATCAGGCAGAAACCATCATACTTAAGCAGTAACAAGAGGAAATCTGCAGATACTGGAAATCCAAGCAACAAACACAAAATGCCAGGCAGCATCTGTGGAAATAAGTATAGTCGACACTTCAGGCTGAGACTCTTTGGCAGGACTGTACTAAACAGTACAAGGCCGCTAACTTGAGGAGCTGTGACTCGGAGCTACAGGACTAATGCTGGAAGTCAGGATTGGATTCGATAGCATTCTCAGCTGGCACAGATACCAGTGGGCTGCATGAGCTCTGTGTTGTAAACCACATAAGATTATGTTCCATGCCAGGAATAACATGTCTAACCAGAAATGCATGGGTGAACAAATGCACGTTATGGCTGGGCCCCTACTGCACTTGTGTATTGTAATGTCTCTATAGAAGAGAGCCACATTGATATTAAAATTCAATGTTTAGTAATGGAATAACATTACTTGCTAGGAAAAGGTTGAGTTGAAGGTTATATATTTTTGAATTTATATAAATGGATAGTATTTAGAAATAAGCAAAATCCATAGTGCACAAAGCTGCAAAAGCTGAAATGGTCAATATTCAGGCCTTGCACCAAGCTTTTGCTTCAGGTGGGGATATTGCTTGGGGTGGGGAGGAGGGTCTTCTCTTGCGAATTCCTCACGTAGTACCACTAATTCTTAGGGCTACATAAATCTATTGTCCAGACCAGAACATTAAGGTGATAAACGTTAAGCCATTAACATTAGAATCCACACTGGCTATCTACTGCAAACAATACATTTCAAAAAATATTATTTTTCAAAACTGGAATGCATATGTTCATCAGTCAGATACTGCCATCAGCTTCTGCTTTATAATCTTATACAGATTATGAATGAAGAATTACTTTGCCTTACATATCCTGAGAACTGTAAGCCAGGCACCTTTTCTAAATTCATGTCTGCATTCTGACAACCACAAGAAAGTGGTTTAGCTGTGCTTCAGAAAAGAGACTTTGGTGCTGTGGGAAGCTCAAGCTTGTGCAAAAGCTCAAGGTCACAGAAAAGTGTATCTAAAGGTACATTCCTTCTTAATCTATAGCTTGAGTTGTGGTCTCTGTTTACTGTATTAGAAAGAGTGCTCCTGTCGGCAATACATAGGAATTCGAATCTGTGCATAGAGATCTTGGAGCAGCAGACAGAGCTGCAAAGGATTCAGACAGGGATGGGATTGGGCAACCTGTGGTGACATGTTGATATTAAAAGTTTGGGGAAAAAAAGGACTAGAATAAGGAGTTTCAAGTAGAAGTGTTGAATGGGCGGGGGGGGGGGGGGAGGTGAGATAGATAGATAGATACTTTATTCATCCCCATGGGGAAATTCAACTTTTTTTCCAATGTCCCATACACTTGTTGTAGCAAAACTAATTACATTCAATACTTAACTCAGTAAAAAATATGATATGCATTCAAATCACAGATGGCATGAAAATAGAGAAGCAGACATGTAGTAAATAATGAAATGTGAAGGAGAATGGCAGAAGTAGATGTGGGGAGAGGGGAGAGGCTTCTTGTGGAAGGAGGAAAGGGGAGTAGGAACAATCATTGAGTGCAATGAGGAAGTGGTTGTAGTGGGGATGGCTGCTGGATGGATGAAGTGTACAATTTTACCTGATTTAGAAGAACATGATGGTTCAAATGTAGAAAGAGAGAGGGGGGAGAGGGAGACCCCATTTAAACCAGTAGTACTGGGAAAAGGGCAGAAAATAATTGGGGTTTGTTTCATACTGGGATAATGACCATGATCTGAATCAATATCAGAGAAGAGAATTTCTGATCTGAGACAAGGTCAGCGGTTTGAATGATGGAATTTAGGCCTTTGACTGCATAGTAGCCAGATTGATCGTTGGAAGAGCTAAATGCTTATTTCTGCCTTTAACTTTAAGGATTTAAATGTAAATCTTGTTCTTGTTAGAAACTGACTCGCGAAATGCAGCACCAATTATATGTCTTCAGCAGCTGCATTTCCTCTTCAGACCTTCGTTCAGTTTTATCGCAGAGTGAAACACCAGAGGAACAGGTCCTGTGACTCACCTAGTCCACACCAATCATGAAGCATCTGTTTACCTGTGTTGCAAATCCCATTATTAACCACCTAACATTCCCATCAACTTCTTCCAGATTATCCCACCCACCCAACACACACTAAGGACAAACTACAATGGCTTACTCACCTCCCCACACTCACACTTCTGGAACATAGAGGAAACGAGTGTGGTCACGGGGAGAACATGCAAATTCCACACAAATAAATCAGATTGTTGTAGCTCTGAGCTAAATGGGTACAATGGTTGGGGAGGATGCATTGGGAGGAGCGTGTGGGTGACGAGCAGATAGATTAGGTGGAAAAGGAGAAACTTGTAACTCATATGGGTGTTGAGGGGGTGAGTTGGGAGCATGCAGGTGAAACTGGTTAGACTAGGAACAAAGGTGAATGGATAGAGGGGAAACTGATCACTTTAACTCAGAGATTTCAGTCTTCATGCCATCAGGTTATAGACTGCCCGGGCAGAAAATGAGGTGCTTTTGCCTTAGTTCATGTTGGGTCTCACTCTTGCAGTAGAGAAATCTGAGCACAGACAGATCAGTTTTGGAATCGGCAGTGAAATTAAAATGGCTGGCCACCAGGAGCTCCAACTGCCGGTTACCTCTGCTGTGCTTGCTCTCACCAGTACAGCAAGGTGAGCCACCTCAATGACTATCACCCAGTGGTACTTACACCTACTGTGATGAAGGTTGGTCACGTTGGTCATGGCTAGAATCAGTGTCTACCTATGTGAAGACCTGGAGCAACTACATGTTGCCTATTGCCACAATAGATGTATAGTGGTTGCAATCTCACTGACTCTACACTCCACCCTGGACCACCTAGACAATAGCAATAGCTACAGCAGGCTGCAGTTTATTGACCATAGCTCAGCGCTCAACACAATTGGACCAAGCTAATACTAATCAACAAACTCCAAAACTTGGATCTCTGTACCTCTGCAACTGGATCCTCGACTTCTTCACCAAGACAGCACAGTCTGTGCTGATCAGAAATAACATCTCCTCGTTGACAATCAACATTGGCACACCTCAGGGATGTGTGCTTAGCCCACTGCTCTGCTCTCTCTACAACCACAATTGTGTGGATAGGTACAGCTCAAACTTCATCCATAAATTTGCTGACAACACAACTACTGCTGGCAGAATTTCAGATGGTGATGAGGAGGTGTACCTGAACAAGACAGATCTGCTGGTTGAGTGGTGTCGCAGCAACAACTCTGCAATCAACATCAGTAAGACCAAGGAACTGATTATGGACTTCAGGAAGGGGAATTCAAGGGAGCACACACCAATCCTCATTGTGGGATCAGCAGTGAAAAGATTGAGTAGTTTCAGGTTCCTGGGTGTCAACATCTCTGAGGATCTATACTGGGCCTAACATATTGATGCGATTACAATGGAGGCACAGCAGTGGCTGTATTACATTAAGAGTTTGAGGAGACTTCGTATGTCACCAAAGACTCACAGATTTCTACAGGTGTGCCAATGGAGAGCATTGTAACTGGTTGCAACACCATCTAGTATGGAGGGTCCACTGCACAGGAACGGCAAAAGCTGGAGAAAGTTCTACGTTCAGCCAGCTCCATCATGGCCACTGGTCTCCCCAACATCCAGGACACCTTCAAAAGGTGATGCCTCAAATGCCACACTCAATGTTTCAGGAACAGCTTCTTCCCTTCCACCAGATTCCTGGACAATGAACTCTTGAACAGTATTTTCCCCCTCTCTTTTTTTGCATGACTTATTTATTTTTTTCCTTTTTTATATTTACTTATTGTAATTGATTATTATTATTATTATTTGTGATGTACTGCTGCCACAAAACAACAAATTTCATGACATATGCCAGTAATATTAAACCTGATTCTGATTATACAGAGGGCCACATTGAAACCACAAAATGCAATAATCTGCCTCACCTGGAAAGAATAGAATCCAGGATAGTGGCAAGGGACAGCTGACTCTAATTCCATTCCATTCCATCCCGCAGAACACAAGTTATCTATAAAACTGGCTGAAATTACCTTGTACTGCTTCCAGGACTGCTAATCATCAGCTTCCAGTCAGTAGAAATACACCATTAACAACTCCATTAACACCCTTTATTATTTCAAAGATCAGGAACACAATAAACTTCATCCAAAGCTATTATACACTGCCACTGATGACTAAGTCATCTAGGGTCACTGCAAATGTACAAATTCTACTACTCTGTTCTATCATTATCTCATTATTATATCATTTACTGTTTTATGCTGGCTGATAGTTCGGCAGTTTAAACTGAGTTAAAATATCCAGTGCAGTAATTTAGTGCCTTTACTGGGGCAAAACACCAAAGAACATTCTGTTGTCAAAGGAATTTTGTTGCCAGCTGCTTAGGAATTGGCAATTTCCTCTTAAGGTTTATATTTGTAAGGGAGCGAAGGTGAGAGATGGGGAATAAAAGAGTGGGCAAGAGGTGGGGAGTGGGAAGATATCAGTTGAGAGTTGGGGAGTGCGGAGAGAGTAGGGGAGAGGAGGAAGTTGGAGAGAGAGAGGCAGTTGGAGAGGGGAGAGCAGGGGAGCGAGCGAGAGAGAGCAGTGCGGAGGGAAGTGAGTTGCAAGGTGTGAGAGGAAAAGAAACAGAGGCAGTAGAGACAAAGGGAGATAGTGAGAGGATGATAAATCTGTAGAGACTTGATGGGAAGATTTCAGAGCTTCAGATCTTGGCCCGGTTGCCAAAGGTGAAGCAAACGAAATGGTCAAGAGGCAAAACCCCAGAATTAAACAAATGCCACGTTTCACATAAAACACAAATATGAAAATACTGCCAGAATGAAAGGTAAAACAAACATACCGCAATCATTTGTAAAACATACAACTCATTGAAAACAAAGCGGAGGAATTAATTCAAGGTCAGGATCTTGCATTTGTGAGATGTGAGGGGAATGGTGGAGTTTAACTATAGCATGCCATTGAGCACATTGGTCTAATTAAACATTTTCAGTTAACAAAAGAACATTCTCAATAACAGAAACAAAAAGGCAATTTATGATTGTGCTTAAATGCAGGAAGATTAATTGAAAGCAGATGCAGCTCATAGGTCTATGGAAGGTCAGAAGTGAATCTACAATAAATAAAACTACTCTGCTTTTGTAAACTATGACTAAAAATATCAGCCTGTCCATTTTTCATTAACATTTATTTGTAATTGCTTACAGTAATCATATTGGTTCTCGGCCGGTGTACAAAGTAGACTAATTTTCAAATTACCAGACTGACAAGTAAATAATTGGAGAATGATGATGAGGCTTTAAAGAGGCAGTGTTGTCCTGCTGGGGAGCATGAAGGGTTAGCAATTATGCTAACAGCTTACAACAGTGCAAGCAGTTACCAATAGCAACAGCGATATCCAACAAGATGACAGCAGCAAAAGTCAAGCCACACCATTTTCACCAAAGCCATTTTTGACACTTGCTTCCTACGTAATGGATGTTCCTAAGCATAGTTTAAGTGCTTCAGAAATATCCAATTAAAGAGATGACAGCAGATTTGCAGTAGAAGAAACTATAATCCAAAACTTGGAAGCCATTCATTCCCAACAGTGACCCTTTTTTGGACAAGGCATAAGATTTATTTGTTAATCTCAAAGATTGCTTAGTTCCTTATCTTATAAAAGCACATGACTTATTTCAAGTTAGTTCTTTAGGCACAGAAAGGAAACTTTACTTCACTAAATAGTTGAGAATTCTGAATTTTCCTGTATGCAGCCTTAATGGTTACCTTGGGGAAAATGAGACTTCGACATTTGATGGGATGGTACGCCTTATCTGTGTTACACTTGCTCTGTCAGGAAGAAATAACTCTCTTTGTTCTTAAGGCAAAAATATTTCAAGTATGCTACAGTTCCACAGTAAATACAGATGATGGTGTGCATAAATTTGCTCATCAGACATTGATAATTGATAATCAGAAGTTTAATTCCTTCACAGCGCCTGTTTTACAATTTTATTTTTCTTTGTTTTTATGTTTACATGGTTTCAACAAACCGTGTCGAAGAGGAACAATGGTAAGGATGGAAAGACTTACATTAACACAATTTGAAGTCACATCATTCAGAGACCCTGAGCCCATCTTGAAAGTGGAATCTGGAGCCTGATATTCCACTGCACACAACACCAACTGTGCCTATTTGAATCAGCAACCTCAGCCCTTACACATGCATTTAGCCTTCTACCTTGGTGGAGGGGGACAATGATGGGTAGTACATTACAGGACGGAGAGAAAATTGGTGGTGGAGGGTGTGCAAGGATTAGGAAAGAGAAAGGTTAAGGTTAGGGGCCACGGAAGGAGTCAGCGAGATTCTCAGGATTGCTGGGGAGAAGACCATGATTGGGACTGGGGCGGGCACAGAGAGATGGTGCCACTGGTTGGGCAGGGGAAGGGGGGGGGGGGGATTGTGGAAGTAGCACAATTAAGAGAGGTCTGAGAAGCCATGAAGGATATCTAAAGGATTACAGAAGGAATTGGGTTACAGAAGAAACCAGCATCCTATCATAGAATAGGGAATTGACTGATTGTTCAACAAGTTAAGAGAAGGCAAGAGCCAGCTCTAATGATTGATACATACTAGGTGAACCTCCACCTCCAGTTTCCGTTTTACTTGGCACAGGAGGACACCTGGACAAGACTATTCCTGCAGCTGAAATCTATGCCATTCATAGAGCATGGCAAAAATCATGGAAGTGATATCAATGGTGCTCTATTCAAGGTAACTTAGCATGCACAGCAACCTCCACGTTTGCCAATCAGCAGGGTACCCAGTTATTTACAATCCAATCACATAGCATATCATAATGTTGTATTATGTGATTTCACTTCTAGGCCCGACTGCCTCTACTGACTAGAAAGATTTTTTTTTAAACAGCTCAGTTTTATCACTACGTAATTTCCCCACTGAAGGAAAGTGAAGCTTCTGTGACATCATCTGATCTTGACACTGCCTAATCTCCACCATCCACCTTTTCATTATCTCTCTGGACCATCCCTCTGGAGAACTTCATGTTTTATCACTTTGCAGCCTTGGAAAGCCCACTACCCCTCTCTGCTTCTCTCATTGTCAGACAACCTCAATGACCAATCCTTAGTCATTTGTCTTAATATTTCCTTGTGATTCAGTGTAAAAAATTCCCCTTACAACATAGCTGCATTTGAGAGAGCTGAGCTTGCTACAAAAGGCAAAGCCGTCATGCAGGATTCATCTCATCTCAAAGGAAATGGAATCGTAGACCTTTCTTTTGTCCAGTCAATGTCTTCAGCAAGCCACACCCAAACTATTAAATAAATGTGAACATAACGTGAAAAAATGGATTTTGGTTAATTGGGCCATCGGTTAATCAGGGCAGCTGCTTACTTGGGACAACTTTTAAGTGCCCAAAGCTAATCGAGAAAATAGCCAGGATGCCCTTCATTTATCTGGGACACTAAGCCACTTAAATGAGACAGGAGACTGCTGCCAAAGTTTCTAACTTGTGCCAATTGTGTGCAGTTGTGTGGCTGTTATACACTACACAGTGAAATCCTCCGTCCATAAACAATTAGAAACTAATAAAGACTACAAAATTGTAATAGCATTTCTAGTGTTCTCATTTGTACCACATTTCATTTAAATATATAATTTGTTACTCGATTAAATGGTAGTTTTATACCTTTTTAATTATTTACATGAAACTTTGGCTTATTGCTTAAATTGAGGCAAGAAGTACTGATCCCCATGCGTCCCAGTTAGCCAGAATCCACGGTGTATGGAACAATCCAAATTTCAAGAAAGCATCTTGAATACAGCAAGCATCCCATCTATTCCCATAACAGAAATAACAAGAGCCATCATGGGGACACAATGAACAAACTCTATGCTCTTCTCCTGGTGCCTACTTCAATCTCTGTCATTCTACATTCAAGTCGCTGACATTTAACTGACTAAAGAAGACAGAGCATTTAGCTATTCCAGGATGAGGCTTGGTTGCAGGAAGGGGAATAAGAATGCCATTGGTTCTTGAAGGAAGGTACCACAGTTTGCTGTGGATTAGGCCTGCACAGAGAATGACTCACACAAAACCATCACTAAAAACAGCAAAAAGAAAAGCACACAGTTGATTGGCGTGAAACTCTTTTATTCATAAAGTAATTCAACTGTTAGAGGAAAACCCTTGAACATTTTGATTCATCCAGTTTATACAGTCAATGGCTATTTCTGACAGCCTTTGATGTAGAATTTCATTGGAGTTCTTGCTTCACAGACAGGAAGAGCATGATTATCTTCAGTATTATTGTACTATCATGGAATTGAAAAAAACTTCTTATTTTCCTAGATATTCTTTCAAATGAACCGAATGATCTTTTTTTCTGGATTTTCTTCAGTCAGCTGCCAGAAGTTATTTTCTCTCATCTACTTCATTCAAAACCTTTATCTCTCATTGTCGATGCCAACCTCAGCATCCACCTTGTTAGTCATAACTTCCTTCAAAACCATCCAAGCAAGCCCCTCCCCTCCATGTACCTATTAAAATACTCCTTAAATGCTGCAATTGTACCCACCTGGACCACTTTCCTATGTTTTATTTTGCTATGCTGAAAATTTAATTCTTGCTACTTTTTTAAGTATTCATTACTCAGGGTAATACAGTAACTGCAGGTCAGGAAGCATCATTTGGCCCATCCATCTTAATCTGGAAGGTATTTAATGCACAATTAAAAGAGAGACACTGTACACATGAGCAGCTTCACTAAGTTTTGATAGGAGATAGGTTCATTAGGAAAACCTTCAACTGTGACAAATCAAATCAGTCAATAACAGTTGGATTCATTTAATTAACAGATTTCATAAATAAAACTCTCTCCAAACTTCATGAGTAACTACTAACACCCACCACTTTCTGCTAGTCTACCTCTACCTGCTAAATCCCAATCCCACTAAATTTACCTTACCTGATCATTTCCCCGTAATTAACTCAGTCTTTTATTATTTGCTCCCCACCCTTCTGATCTTCAAATACAATCACAGAATAATACAGCCCAGAAATACGCCCTTTAGTCTAACTGGTCCATGCCGACTTCAACATCTTTCCTGCTAGTCCCAGTTGCCCGTGTTCACCCCATAATCCCTCAAGCCCCACCTCTTCTTGTTGCTATTCTAATACCTCTTAAATGCTGCAATTGTACTTGCCTCGACTCCATCATCTTGCAGCTCATTCCAAGCACTGGTTCCCCTCTTCTACTTCTTCATCAAAGTCATTCTTAAAATTCACAAAGGACAGGGGTCTCAGAATAGATCCCGGTGGAAAACGACCTCCAGGTCACTGACCTCCAGGCAGAATAGACTCCATTTACTACTACCTTCTTCCTTCAGTGGCCAAACCAATTCCAAGTCCACTCAGCCAGGTTTCCCCAGTTCGCATGTCTTCTGACATTCAAAATAAGCTTACCATGGGGAACTTTGACAACTGGCATACTATATACACCATATCCACGGCTCTCCTGTCAACAATTTGTTTTGTCAATTCTTCAAAGAATTCGATCAGGCTCGTGAAGCACAACCTGCCCCTCACAAAGCCATGCTGACTATCCCTAATCAGATTATGCTTCTCCAAATCCTAAGAGACCTAATTCATAGGTCTATAATTTCCAGGATTATCCCTAGTACCTTTCTTGACAATAATATCTCCCACCCTCCAATCTTCTGGTACTACTCTATTTGCCAGTGAGGACACAAAGGTCACCGCCAAAGGCATAACATCTCGTTTCTTCCTTCCTGTATTAACCTGAGGTATATTCCATCCCACTACAGGGTCTTATATATCCCAGTGTTTTTCAAAAGTCCATGCATTTCCGCTTTCTTAATGTCAACACGTTCCAGGATATCAGTCCGTTTTATGCTGTCGTCACATTCACTATGGTCTCTCTCACTGGTGAATACTCAAGCAAAGTATTCAAGTGCACTTTTACTCAGAGATTCTTCTATTCCTGCCATTCACAATATAAATCCTACCCTAGTTTGACTATCCAAAATGCATCAACTCACACTTACCTAAGTTGAAATCCATTTGCCATTCCTCAGTCCTTCTTCGTGGGGCGGCACAGCAGTGTAGTGATTAGCACATCAGGGTGCATGGTCTGGGTGGTGAGGATCTTTGATTATGGATGCTGCTTTCCTATGGCAACGTTTCATGTAGATGAGCTCTGTGGTTGGGAATGTGTTACCTGTGACGTACTGGGCCGAATCCACTATCTTTTGTAGGATTTTCCACTCAAAGGCATTGAATTCTGAGTCTACCTTACCAGCTCCTGCTGAATTCCATGCAATCTCACCATGCAGTTCAGCCTGCTATGTGGGACTTTGTCAAAGACCTTATCAAAGTCCATACAGACAATATCAACTCCCCTACCTTTATCTATTCCCTTAGTTAATCCTTTGAGAAACTCCAAAAGATTTGTCAGACATGACACCCCATGGACCAAACTATGCTGACTATTCCCAATCAGGCCTTAACCAAGTGATGGTTAATTCCCACTAGTAACTTCCCTAAAACTGACGCCAGGTTCAGAAGCTTGTAGTTTCCTGCCCTGTCCTACTATCCTTCGTAAACAATCAAACAACAGTCATCCTCCAGTCTTCTGGAACTACATCAGTGGATAATGATGTTGCAAATATCTCTACATAGGCATATGTGGTTTCTCCCCTGGCATCTCATAAGTTCAGGGATGCACTTGATTAGCATGTGTGGCTTACCCACGTTAATGAGCTTAAAGGCTGCAAATACCTCCTTCGTTGTAATTTGTTTAAGATCCTGGAGGACTGATGAGTAGCTAATATTCTTCCATTAGTCAAGAAGGGAACCAGGAATAATCCTGGAAGCTGTAGACCGGTGAGTCTCGTGTCAATGGTATGGGAGTCATTGGAGAGAATACTTTAGGATAGGATTTACGAGCATTAATATATGAGGGGTGATTGATAAGTTCATGGCCCAAGGTAGGAGTCAATTTTAGAAAACCTAGCACATTTATTTTTCCTACATTTACACACTTAGTCCAGCGGTCATGGAGCATACGGATCCCTTCTCTGTAGAAGTCGGCATCTTGGACCTCCAGTAGTGGTCCACAGCGTGGGGTGATTGATAAGTTTGTGGCCTAAGGTAGAAGGAGATGAGTTATTAACTTCATACTTTCTGCATTTTCACTCAAGGAGTTGAACTGCGCGTGCATGTAATGACCGCTGTATAACTCCTCCTTCTACCTTAGGCCACAAACTTATCAATCACCCCTGCGGTGGACCACCTGGAGGTCCAAGACGCTCTCGTTACATGCACATGAAGTTCAACTCTTTGAGTGATTATGCAGAAAGTTTGAAGTTAATAACTCATCTCTTTCTACCTTAGGCTACAAACTTATCAATCACCCCTGCTGTGGGCCAGTTCTACAAAGAAGGGATCCATATGCTCCACAACTGCTGGACTAAGTGTGTAGATGTAGGAGGGGACTATGTTGAAAATTAAATGTGCTAGGTTTTCAAAAATTGCCTCCTTCTCCCTAAGGCCACGAACTTATCAATCACCCCTCGTATAACATGCGGACTTCTTGCAACTGTCTTTAGCCTTGCCTGCCAAATCCACCTCATAGCCTCTTTTTGCCCTCCTGATTTCCCTCTTAAGCCTGATCTTAAACTTTTTTATATTTTCATATCAAGGGATTCTTTCATATCTAACTGCCAAAAAGTGATACACACTTCCTTCTTTATCCTTACCAGTGCTGCAATATCTCTCATCACCAGAGTTCACTGAAGGTATTTTGTCTACTCTTCATCCTAACAGGAGCATGCTGTCCTTAGACCCCTGATATGGCCTTTTAAAAGCATCTCACTTGGCCTTTAAATAGTTATCCAGTCATTCCCAGCTACGTCTTGCGAAATGCCCTCAAAGTTGGACTTTAACGTGTGTACATGTTCTACCTTTATGCATAACTATTTTAAAACCATCGTCACTGGACCCAAAGAGCTTGTGGCATCGATTACTTGTCCCATGTCTTTCACTAAGAGGTGGCCTAGTATTGCTCCTTCCTGAGGAAACTGTCACTACACAAATTCTGCCCCATCCAGGCCCTTCATTCATTGGACGGTTCAGTCGACACCAGGAACATCCAAGTATCATGTCTGAATGTTTCTTTTAACACAGAAAAGGTTTTCTGTGTGTGAGGACATTGCTTTGATTGGCAAATCCTGCAATTAAATTTTGCAGCAACTTCCTCACAATTTCCATCAAACAAAACCACAACTTTTCAACAATTGGTGACATGTATCTTAAAACGGCAGCTCAAAATATTTGTTTTTCTTAAATGAGCTGGTTTCTCTCCCTCCTCAAAGCCCCAAGGAGGATGGTATGGTGAAATACCATCCTAGTCCTAGGCATGACTGACATATAAATTCTATCAGAAGCATCAGGGAACAAGGTAGTTGGAAACACCTAACTGGATTTTCAGAATGATGCAATAACAATATAGACATTCTCATTATTGTGCCTTCACTCCAGAAAAAAATACTAATTTCCAACTGCACTTACCAGCTTTGGCCTTCCAATTCTTGTATAGTCCTTAGAAGTGTATGGAATTATTACAGTTGATGTAAGTCCTTCAAAAATAAAATATTGTGCAGAAGCAATCTAGCAGGCATTGAGCTTTAACAGGAACTTCTGTATCTGCATCTGAGCTTTTCTACGACCTTAGCTATAGTGTTGGGGGAGAAAGTCTCACCCAGCTTTGGACAGGAGTCAGGAAGGTTTGGCCACTTGAGTGGTCAGTGTCGGGTAAGAAGAGCATGAATAAAGATGATTGGTTCGTGAAAGTGGAGACTCTGTCCAATCAGCCCTCCCGATGTTGGTACCAGGCTTGGATCAGTAATAAAACAAGAAAATGCTGCAGAAAAACTCAGAAGGTGAGACAGCGTCTATGGAAAGTGAAACAGTTAATATTTCAAGCATTGGAACCTTCATCAAAACTGATGGAACAATTGGTCTCTACCTGACCATCAGTTCTGTATGCTTGCACCATACTAAAGTGTAAATTCAGTGGAAATTACGAAATATTGCAGGGAATGTAATCATTTAAGTGTTTATTAGGTAATGCAGATCATATCTTACTAGAATTCATAAAAGGTTTTCCCAAGACCTCTGACTCCAGTGAATATCCTCCTATGTCAAACTCTCTTCTTTTGTCCTATTTGTTAACTTCATTTATTACGATCACAAAGGAAGACATAATTAGTTCCTTTAAATTCAATTAGAGAATTTCAAGATCTGTGCTTGAAAAGACATTTGACTTCCCATCTTTTGTGCAGTTAAACAGTTAGCCAAAAGTGAGAAATATATTCCACATTTTATCACTGTTATTCTCCAAGAAAAACGATGCTTTACCCAACAAATGGGATGGCTTTGTAAAAGGGTAGATGAAGGTGCAATGGCATTAACCTTCTGAAAGGGATTTATAATCAGCACCACAAGTTTGCTGTGAAACTGCAATATTTGTTTTGATTCAATTCCCCCATTGCTTTTACATACAAACTCTTGGGAAGTACTTTTATCAATATAATTTGAGTCTTATGTTGAAAAAGAAAATTTGAAATAAGTAAACCAATTCAGCAGGTTTGAGACACAGTTCGGGCATCCAACACAGATGGTATCACAGGCAAAAACAAAATGTTCATCTCAAATAAACAGTGTCAGATATAAAAATAGTACAGGTTGTTCTGCAGAGTTAAACAAATAATTTTACAACTGCAAATATGCAATTATCATTCCCCACAGAAATGACTAAATTTTAATTTGTAACTGAATGTTACTCATTTTGCAACGTGCCTTTTAGAGATCGTATTCATTTAGCTTCCTTAGTAGGCCAAAGCAGTACTACACACAGCATTTTTCCCACTTCCTTCAGATCTACTTAAAGCCTTATCTTCTGCATTTCAAGTACACATAGTTCCAATTAACTTTGCTTTGCCATTGGGAAATTAATATTATCTGACAAACCTACTGGAATCATACCAGATAAATATGCATAGTTCAGAATTAAAGAAGTCTTGAAGATCATCATATTTGGCTATCAATTCTCTGAAGAAGTATTTTCATATGCACTACAGAAGTTTAAATGCTGGGAGTGGTTTCCCAACTTTGATGCCATGGACACTGACCATTAAGTGAGGTGTCTGTGGATCCCAGCTTGGGAACCCCTGATCTATGGGAAGCATTAATAAATCCAAACAAGGAGGTTTTAGGAAGTGGATGGGCAATGGGACTATACTGGTTGTAAGGTGGGAACTGGGGCAGGAAAACACAGTGTTTGCATGTCTCATTTTGTTTTAATGAGAGGAGATTCCAAATAACTTGAAGTTTGAAGTCTTAAGCTACTTCATCTAAACAAACTAAGTCCATTGCCCCACAAGTCGTGGATCCGTAATTTCATAACAAAACCTTTTTGAATTGAAATTGAAGGTTTTTCCTTCCCTTACAGTCAGTGAGTTCCAGACCACTTCCATCCTCTTGGTGAAAACTGTTCCTACACTAAAGTCTTCTAACAGTTACATTAAAACTATTCCTCCTAGTTTTGACTCTTCCACACTCTTTCCACTTCTGATCTCTAGATCCTTTCCCCATGCCAAGTCTTCCCTTAGCCTTCTGTTCCAAAAGAGAACGGCCCAGTTTGTCTGATCTTTCTTCACGGCTACAATTTACCTATTCAAATGAAGGAAATTAATTTGTCTTATGATCTGCTGAAAAAAAAGTTTGCCATTAAGTTGACACCAATATTTCCAATCATGGATAAATTTCCTTTTTTATAGTTATTAGCTAAAAAATATACTGAATGGCTTAAGCAATTTTGACATCAAAACACTGCAGCTTACTTAGGTTACAAAGGACAAAATGGGGGCTGTAAGATGGGCTTTTCTTCTGTCTGGTTTTAGCTGGACATTTTGGTCCCAGTTTTGACCACAACTTGCCTATATGTGTAAAACAGAAGTTGATTAGCATTAATGTTTGAGATGCATTAGAGATAATATTCTCACATCTAATCCTAAGGAAGCCTGGAGTTGTGTGGTGACACAAAGCAGGTTGATTCAGGACAGCTGAACAGCTTAGATTCACAGACACGATATTGGGAGCCTGTGGAGAGGGTCCAGAACTTCACCTTGTACCATCAGGATGAGAGGGAAAAAGTAGGTCTGGGGGAGTGGGGTGGGGGGGGGGGGGTTTGGAGGTCCAACCTCATCTTTTTCCACTTTACTGCATGTTTGGCCATGCGTCCTCCTCTCATTTATCTGCCAGGTCAAAAGGGACATTAAGGAGATGCAGAACAGAAAGCATCTCCTTCTTTTGGTGATCAAGGTAAGTTGCCCAATGAGGTTACGAGAAATGCAATGGGCCAGTCCCAGTAAATGAGAAGACACTACAGTAACTCTAGCATGAGAGGACTGGTAAGAAGAAAGCTGAAGAAGGACTTAGACAGATTTGGACAATGGGCAAGAAAGTGGCAAATAAAATACAATGTTGGAAAATGCATGGTTATACACTTTGGTAGTAGAAATACTACCCAGCTGGCTGGTGGTGTAGTGGCATCAGCACTGGACTTCAAACCCATCTGGGTCCCAACCTGGGCATCAGCAGTATCTGCGCAGAAGAAAGGCCTGGCAATCTATTTCTGTACCTTGCCATAAAAACCCTATGGACCCTGTGGGCCATGAGGTTACGAAGAATCAGATTTGATTTAACAACTGAACAACAAAGTAGAGATAAATGTACAGACTATTTTCTAAACGTGGAGAAAATGCAAAAATCTGAGATGCAAAGAGTCTTGGGAGTCCTTGTGCAGAACACTCCAAAGGTTAACTTGCAGGTTGTGTCAGTGGTGAGGAAGGCAAATGCCAAATTAGCATTCATTTCAGAAGTCTGGAACACAAGAGTGGGGATGTGATGCTGAGGCTTTATAAGGCACTGCTGAGGCCTCACCTTGAGTATTGTGAACAGTTTTAGGCTCCTCATCTTAGAAAAGATGTGCTGACATTGGTGAGGGTCCAGAGGAGGTTTACAAGGATGATTCCAAGAATGAAAGGGTTATCATATAAGGAACACTTGATGGCTCTGGGTCTGTACTCACTGAAATTCAGAAGGATGAGGAGGGTTCTCATTGAAACCTTTCGAATGTTGAAAGAGTAGATGTGGAAAGGATGTTTCCCATGGTGGGAGAGTCTAGGACAAGAGGACACAGCCTCAGGATAGAAGGGCGTCCTTTCAAAACAGAGATGCGAAGGAATTTCCTTAGACAAAGGGTGGTGAATTTGTTGCCACATGCAGCTGTGGAGGCCAGGTCGTTGGGCGTATTTCAGGCAGAGATTGATAAATTCTTGGTATCAAAGGTTACGGGGAGAAGGCCAGAAACTGGGATTGAGGAGGAGATTAAAAAAAGAGGATCAGCCATGATTGAATGGCAGAGCAGACTCGATGGGCCAGATGGCCTAATTCTGCTCCTAAGTCTCATGGTCTTACGGTATAAAAATGAGATAGCTTAGGATCGCCATAATTTCTGACTCTTGAATTTATGTGCTACTAGTGAGTTGCCTTTGTTTTACACTTGTTCGTCACACTTATATCCATAACAATAAAGTTATTACATACGATTAATATAATGAAAATATAACATGTGCAGGGTAACAAAAATAGCATAGGGAGAATACCTGATCAGCTGTTAAACAACAACGAACAACGGAAGGCTTTCAGCCTCCACCTACGACGCTGTATCTTGATTAACAGGTTACGGTGCACTGTACTTTTTTAATGGGTTTTATTTAAGTTACAAAAACAATCAGCATTGTAGACTTGTTCTGGTGTTAGATTTTCATCAGCGATGCTTTAAAAATTTAATGCCGTTATGTAGGGCATAAAAACAATCAGCATCGTAGACTTGTTCTGGTGCTAGATTTTCCTGTCAGCAGATGCTTTAAAAATTTAATACTGTGTATATTCTTAAATTTCTGCAACCAGCCTGCTAAATATTCACAATTACCTTCAATTTTCAGTTCGTCATGATGGATCTTTGCTCGTTTCCTGATCAGCATACCGTTAGGGCCATAAGACACAGGTGCAAAATTTGGCCATTTGGCCTTTCGAGTCTGCTCCGTCATTTAATTATAGCTGATCCTTTTTACCCCTCCTCAGCTCCAATTCCCGGCCTTCTCCCCGTAACCTTTGATGCCATGGCCAATCAAGAACCTATTAATCTCTGTCTTAAATACTCCCAACGACCTGCCCTCCACAGTTGCCTGTGATAATAAATTCCACAAATTCACCACACTCTGGCTAAAGAAATTTCTCTACATAGAACATAGAACACAGAATAGTACAGCTCATTACAGGCCCTACGGCCCACAATGTTGTGCTGACCCTCAAACCCTGCCTCCCATATAACCCCCCACCTTAAATTCCTCCATATACCTGTCTAGTAGTCTCTTAAACTTCACTAGTGTATCTGCCTCCACCACTGACTCAGGCAGTGCATTCCATGCACCAACCACTCTCTGAGTGAAAAACCTTCCTCTAATATCCCCCTTGAACTTCCCTCCCCTTACCTTAAAGCCATGTCATCTTGTACTGAGCAGTGGTGCCCTGGGGAAGAGGCACTGGCTGTCCACTCTGTCTATTCCTCTTAATATCTTGTACACCTCTATCATATCTCCTCTCATCTTCCTTCTCTCCAAAGAGTAAAGCCCTAGCTCCCTCAATCTCTGGTCATAATCCATACTCTCTAAACCAGGCAGCATCCTGGTAAATCTCCTCTGTACCCTTTCCAATGCTTCCACATCCTTCCTATGGTGAGGCAACCAGAAATGGACATGGTACTCCAAGTGTGGCCTAACCAGAGTTTTATAGAGCTGCATCATTACATTGCATCTCTTAAACTCTATCCCTCGACTTATGAAAGCTAACACCCCATAAGCTTTCGTAACTACCCTATTTACCTGTGAGGCAACTTTCAGGGATCTGTGGACATGTACCCCCAGATCCCTCTGTTCCTCCACACTACCAAGTATCCTGCCATTTACTTTGTATTCTGCCTTGGAGTTTGTCCTTCCAAAGTGTACCACCTCACACTTCTCTGGGTTGAACTCCATCTGCCACTTCTCAGCCCACATCTCTGTCTTAAATGGGCATCCCTCTTGTCCTAGACACCCCCAACATGGGAAACATCCTTTCCACATCTACTGTGTCCAGGCCTTTCAACGTTCAAAATGTTTCAATGAGATCCCCCCTCATCTTTCTGAATTCCAACGAGAACAGACCCAGAGCCATCAAACATTCCTCATATGATAATCTTTTCATTCCCAGAATCATCCCTTCTAATGCCACCACAATCTCTAATGCTACCTCTGTGCAGTTCCTCTGGTCCGGGTGACTTATGTACCTTCAGGTCTTTCAGCTTATTCAGCACATTCTCTCTTGTAACAGTAACTGCACCCGCTTCTCTTGCTTCACACACTACAACATTAAGCATACAGTGAAGACTGATGCAAAATACTCATTTAGTTCATCAGACATCTCCTTGTCCCCTGTTATTATTTCTCCTGCCTCATTTTCTAGTGGTTCTATATCACTTTCATTTCTATTTTATTTTTAACATACTTGAAAAAACTTTTACTATCCACTTTGATATCATTTGCAAGCTTGCTTTCGTATTTCATCTTCTCCCTTCTAATGATTTTTTTTAGTTGCTCTGCAGGTTCTTAAAAACTTCCCAATCCTCTGTCTCAAGATTCCCAAGCTGGCGCCACGTATGGCAGCCGTGTTGCGAGCTCCGTTTCAAATCTACAGTATGCTACCAATTTCTATGATTTTCTTAGCATTTTCTGTTCAATTCGCTGACAGTCACATCAGACGCGATAGACTGACCCTTCTGAACATCGGAAAGACGGCATTTACCCACAATGTACCGCCTTTCCTACACTGGGAACCCCTGCTTGCGCGATCCATGGGAGACTCGTCTCTTACAGCTGGAGGCGAAGGGGAAGGGCCGGTGTCCCGGTGAGGCTGAAACGGTGTGCTAATTGCCATGCTCCTGGCTGACGTACAGTCCCTGGATGACAAGCTTTGTGAACTTTGAGCCAGAATCTCCTGTCAGTGGAAAACAAAGGAATGTAACGGTTTGTGCTTCGTGGAGACCTGGCTGACGGAGGAGATACCGGATCATGCCATCGAGCCCTCTGGACTCTCCCTGTTCTGGGCAGACAGATCAAAAAACCTCACTGGGAAGAGTAAAAGAGGAGGGGTATGCTTCATAGTCAACATTGCTTGGTGTGACCCTCGGAATGTGCATGCCCTCAAATCCTTTTGTTCCCCAGTCCTGGAATACCTGGTGCTGCTGTGCAGACCCTACTGGCTGCCTAGGGAGTTCACGGCTGTTATCATCACAGCGGTGTACATTCCGCCACAGGCTGATACTGACCTGGCTCTGAAGGAACAGTACAAGACCATCAACATGGTAGACACTTCAGACCCACAGCCTGCCTTCATTGTCGCCAGTGACTTTAATCGAGCATCGCTGACGAAAGTCTCTCCGAAGTTTTGTCAGCACATCCAGGTGAGCATCTGTGGTGATAACACACCTGACCACTGTTACACTCCCTTCTGCAATGCTTACAGAGCTCTCCTTCGCTCAGCTTTTGGAAAATCAGATCACTCTTCGATCCTGCTTCTGCCGATGTACAAGCAGAAACTGAAACAAGAGGCGGCCATAGTTAAAACCATCCACTGTTGGTCCGACCAATTGGCCTCCATGCTGCAGGTCTGCTTTGATGACATCGACTGGAATGTCTTCCATGATGAGGATGTCTCTGAGATCACTGATGGAGTCATGTGCTTCATCCGGAAGTGACTCGACGACGTTGTCCCCCCAGAAGTTGGTCAGGGTCTTCCCGAACCAGAAACCATGGATCAATAGTTCCGTGAGAGCACTTACATTGCTGGCAATCAACTAGAGCTCAAGAAAAGCAGCTATGATCTGCGCAAAGCTATCAAGGCTGCGAAACAACAATATAGGGAGAAGATTGAGTCAAGATTCACAACAAATAGCACATGCGACATGTGGCGAGGGCTGCATACCATCGCAAACTTCAAAGCTGAACGTTGTCGTGCCAGCAACATCGCGGCCTCTCTCTCAGATGAGCTCAATTGCTTTTATGCTCAGTTCGAAGTCACTAACTCTGAGCCTCCGAGGAAAACCTGCAACCTGGTCAACTCTGAGGCTGAGGTACGCAGATGTTTCCAACAAGTGGACAGTCACAAGGCTGCAGGACCTTACGGCATCCCAGGGCGAGTACTCAGGATGTGCGCAGCACAACTGGCAGGTGCGTTTGCAAACATTTTTAATCTCTCCCTCTCCCAGTATAGAGTGCCCTCCTGCTTCAAATTAGCCACCAATGTCCCTGTACCAATAAAGACCAAGGTAACATGCCTGAACGACTGGCATCCTGTTGCACTCACCTCAATAATAAGCAAATGCTTTGAGAGGCTGATCAAGGATTACATCTGCAGCTTGCTACCACCCAAACTGGACCCCCTACAATTTCCCTACTGCCACAACCAATCGACAGACGATGCAATAGCCACTGCTCTACATATCGTCCTTACACATCTGGAGAAGGATGCTTATGTGAGAATGCTGTTCTTGGACTACAGTTCAGCATTCAATACCATAGTTCCATCCAGGCTTGAAAAGAAGCTCAGAAACCTTGGCCTTGACCCTACCTTGTGCAGCTTGATCCTGGACTTCCTGTCAGATCATCAGACATGAGTGGGCTCCCTCACCTCCACTCCCCTGACTCTCAATACAGGAGCCTTTCAGGTATGTACTAAGCCCCCTCCTTTACTCCTGTATACACATGGCAGTTTCGCCACCCACAGCTCCAATCTGCTAACTAAATTTGCTGATGACACTACATTGAATGGCCTTACCTCAAACAATAATGAAGTGGCCTACAGGGAAGAAGTCATCTCTCTGACACAGTGGTGTCAAGAAAACAACCTCTCCCTCAATGTCGCAAGAACAAAGGAGCTGGTTGTGGATTACAGGAGGAATGGAGATGGGCCAACCCCGATTGACATCAATGGATCTGGGGTTGAGAGGGTAAATGGCTTCAAGTTCCTCAGCATCCACATCACCGAGGACCTCACCTGGTCTGTACACACCAGCTGTGTGGTGAAAAAGGCACAACAGCACCTCTTTCACCTCAGACAGTTGAGGAAGCTTTGTATGGGCCTCCACATCCTAAGGACTTTCTACAGGGGCACAATTGAGAGCATCCTGACTGGCTGCATCACTGTCTGGTATGGGAACTGTATTTTCCTTAATCGCAGGACTCTGCAGAGAGTGGTGTGGACAGCCCAGTGCATCTGTAGTTGTGAACTTCCCATGATTCAGGACATTTACAAGGACAGGTGTGTAAGAAGAGCCCACAGGATCACTGGGGACCCGAGTCACCCCAACCATAATCTATTCCAGCTGCTAGCATTCCGGAAGTGGTACTGCAGCATAAAAACCAGGACCAACAGGCTCCGGGACAGCTTATTCTACCAGGCCATCAGAGTGATAAACTCACGCTGATTTGAGTGTACTCTATATTACATTGACTGCTCTATTTATTATAATCACTATGATTACATATTGCACATTTAGATGGAGATGTAACGTAAAGATTTTTACTCCAAATGTATGTGAAGGATGTAAGAAATAAAGTCAATTCAATTCTTCTCACTAATTTTTGCTTTGTTGTATGCCCTTTCTTTTGCTTTTATAATGGCTTTGACTTCCCTTGTCAGCCATGGTTGTACTATATTACCATTTGAGTGTTTCTTCATGTTTGAAATACATATGTTCTGCACCTTCCTCATTTCCCCCAGAAATGCATGCCATTGTTGCCCCGCTGACATTCCTGCCAGCAGCTCCTTCCAATTTACTTTGGCCAACTCCTCTCTCATACCACTGTAATTTCCCTTACTCCGCTGAAATACTGCTACATCAGACTTTACTTTCTCCCTGTTAAATTTCAAGTTGAACACAATCATATTGTGATCACTGGTTCCTAAGGGTTATTTTACCTTAGGCTCCCTAATCGTCTCTGGTTCATTACATAACACCCAATTCAGTATAGCTGATCCCCTAGTAGGCTCTACGACAAACTGTTCTAAAAAGCCATCTCTTAGGCATTCAACAAACTCACTCTCTTGAGATCCATTATCAACCTGATTTTCCCAAGCGACCTACATGTTAAAATCTCCCATGACTACCATAACATTGCCCTTTTGACTTGCCTTTTCTATTTCCTGTTGTAACCTGTGGTCCACCTCCCAGCCACTGTTGGGAGGCCTATATATAAACTGCCATCAATGTCCTTTTACCTTCGCAGTTTCTTAACTCAACCCACAAGGATTCAATTTCTTCTGATCCTATGTCACACCTTTCTACTGATTTGATGCCATTCGTTACCAGTAGAGCAGCACCATCCTCTCTGCCTACCTTCCTATCCTTCCAAAATAACGTGTAACCCTGAACATTCAGCTCCCAACTACAACCATCCTTCAGCCACGATTCAATGATGGCCACAACATCATACCTGGCAATCTGTAGTATTGCAACAAGATCATCCACCTTACTTCTTACACTAGGTGTATTTAGATAAAACACCTTGAGTACCATATTTGCTATCCTTTCTGGTTCTGCATCCCTAATGATTTGATACTCAGCCTGTTGGCTCCAGTAAGTCCCATCACCTGCCTGCCCTTCCTGACAGTATGACTGCACGCTATCTTTACTTTTTTACCATCCGTCCTACCCTTCACTCCGGTTCCCATCCCCCTGCCAAGTTATTTTAAACCCTCCCCAACAGCTCTAACAAACCTGCCCGTGAGAATATTGGTCCCCCTCGGGTTCAGGTGCAACCTGTCACTTTTGAACAGGTCATACCTCCCCCAGAAGAGATCCCAATGATCCAAGAACCTGAAGCCCTGCCCCCTGCACCAGCTTCTCAGCCACACATTTATCTGCCATTATTCAAATTATACTTACATTATATTGATTGGAATTATATATTCCAAAATCAAAAATCAAAAACGCCTCTGGCCCAAGCATTTCAGATAACCTGTACTGGTTACTGTTTACAAAGCTGAGGTGAACTTTTGACTTACTCTGTGTACGTTTAAAAGCCAAAAAAAAAAATGCAATAGCCTCTCACCACATACTGTATTTTTGAATGTCTGATGTTTCCAAAGTGATTTTGCTAAAAAAGATTATTTCAGCGCTTCCAAATCCTGGCTGTCCAGGGTAATCAATGAGGCAGTGGGAGCAAGAAGCAAGACAAGGCAGTGCAGCTTAAGAGCGGGCACAGACAATCAGAAAGGCTTGTAGAAGCCAGTTGAGTGTTAAGTCCCAAAATGCTTAACTTGGCTGATGACTAAGAAGGGAAACAACTAACTAGATGCAATTAACCCCCCATATATAAAATCCATGTGTTGCTAATTTAAGCTGCTGCCACATCTGTCACTTTGGACCTGATATTGAATTTTCCTACTTTAGGTAGCTCACTTTTTCTGCCTGTTATCCATCTGTGATTTTGGCTGAGCTTTTCTCCTAATATTTGTCTGGTCTGGCTTGCTGGGCACATCTCACAGTTCTGCTACCAATGGCAAAACACAATGAAAACAACTGTGCTTCTAACTGCTCCATTGACCCTTTCTCACCCTCTGCTCTGTTGCCATCCCTCCCTTGCCTCCTCAGCTACTGAAAACTTCCCCACTTTTAATGAACAGTCTTGGAACTGAAACATTGACCCTGTTTCTCCCTCCATAGATGCTGCCTAACACAAGTCTCTGGTATTTTTTTGCTTTTATTTCAAATTTCCAGCAATGGCAGGCTTTTTTTTTACTTCTGGGGAACACTACATAGAGTCCAATAGCAGCACAGAGGTTTACAGGGCTTTCCCAACAGTATTCTGGGAGAGCAAGCTTCACATCCTGCCCTAGTCAGTTTTCAAAGGCGACTGCAGGATAAGGATTTGGAGCCAGGGAGGGAGAGCTATTTTTAAAAAATTTATCTTGATTTAATTTAGCATTTTAAGTATTTCAGTCCCAAGCTTTACACAATAAACAGAAGGCAGACTCCATTATAGCAGGATTTCCACAACTAAAAGTGTTGTTGCAAAAACTAAGAAGCCAAGAAAGAACCAAAGGTGTCAAGATTTCAAACATAAAACACAGCTGAAATTCAGTCAGTGGATCTACTGAGAAAAAAAGGTCAGCCTCCTGATACTACAGCTATAATACTGTGCAAACTGATCCAATATTAACAGCGGGCACAAGACACATTATAGAAATCACAGTTCAGTCAAAAGCTGGGAAATTTACCAACACACTAACATTTTCTCAAGCTTTTTTTTTGAAAGGAATGAAATCTGCCCTCAGCTCACTTTATCTGGCTAATGGCCTCCTCACGTGAAATGAAGTGCTCACAACTGAGAGAAATGGGTAGAAATCTGCATCCAACTGTTATTAATGTGAGTTTGATGTGAGAATTTATTCAGAATTTTACTTTTAACAACTAAGCATTTGCTGTACTCTGCGTGCCTCGTCGGTACTGGCTGTTTCTGTTCAAGTTCCAGTCTCACATATCCCTGCTAGCAGATGGATGGTACCATTACTATGGTTACTTTCAAGCACCCCACTGATTTTTATAAACACTGCCTTTCTTCATTAATGGTGCTTAAAAAATGCATCTTGAAGCTAATTTGGATTTTTTTCTTTGCATGTACAAACTCTGTGGGCAACTGTGAAGCTTGTGAAACAAAGAGAGGGGAAGAAAATGTAACGCGGACCAGTGGCAGTTTTATCCGTGCATCGAACGCAAGAAACAGCAGCTAACCGAAAGACAACTGAAATTTCCAGTATGATCATTGGTCCCGAGTTAGCACCGTTTGTGTCGTTGAGTATTGACGCAGTTGACCTCAGTATTCACTGGATCAGCCAGGAAAGAAAATTCAGGAAATTTTGTTCCTTCTGCAAAGGTATACATTCAACTTTCCCTCACTAGGGCCCACAGACCATCTCTGTCCATTGTTCTCTCAGCTACTGCGCTCTATCGCCTACATACATGTGTAGAGTCAGGGACATGTCTCCTCATCACTGAGCACATCTTCAAAAGGTGGCGTCTCAAGAAGGCAGCACACATCATGAAGGATCTGCACCATCTGAGACATTCCCGCTTCTCACTAATACCGTCAGGGAGGAGTTACAGGGCCCTGAAGGCCCACATTCTGGGTCTTGGGCACTGTTTTTTCCTCTCTGCCATCCGATCTCCGAACGGAGCATGAACTTACAGACACTACCTCACAATTCTTCTTTTGTACCACTTCCTTATATTTTTAATGTAACTTCAGCAGTTACAATTCGTCATGCCTGCCACAAAACAACACATTTGACTACTCACATCTGTGGCAATAAACCTGATTGTGCTTTTCAGGCATTCAGATACTTAGGGCGATCAAAACTGAATTCAATCTTTCAAATGACAAATAATTAAAAAGAATAGTTAATTAAAATCCTTAAACAAATAATTAAAATCATTAAAAATTAGTAACTATTTAAAAAAAATTAAAACAGTCCTTCCCTTAACTTCCTGAACCTTTGTCAGAAAACCTTTGCTGAAAGCAATACCAAGTCAAATCTCATGCCGGGTCTAACTGGGGCAGGAGCGAAGATGTAATTCTCCAGAGTAATGCTTCTTCAACCAGCTGTGCACGGGCCACACTCCTGGACAGCACAGTGACAGGTGCAGCAACTTTTGTCATTCAGAACAAAGGCTGGACTGATTCCTTGACACGGTATCATTACATGATTAACACCACCTTCTCCAAGTCCAAACTTGCTTGTATTCATATCGCTCAACACCAACAGTCCCTTAGAACCAGCTTCCAAAACAAAGGTGAATCAGCCCATTGCTAAAACTGGTTCCAACAGCCATTCGGACACTGGATCTGAGATTTTAAAAAAATATTAGTTCTGAAAACGTATTCCCATCTTCAACCTGAAATGTTAGCTCCTCTTCTCTTCCCATAGTTGCAGCCTGATCTGCTCACTGCCTCAGAGCTTCTATGTATTTATTTTTGTTTAGCCTCTCAAAATCCTTCAATACTTTAAACACTTTTATTAAATCTTACCACAACCCTCCCCCCTCACCATTCACTCGTCCCACCAAGTCTTCTCTGCAGTAATGGAAACTGTTCTGTCAACTCTAATTAACTGACACATCCATGGTATTGTTTTAGGGTGGAATTTGACCCAGCAGTCTTGCCTCTCAATGTCCAACCCTATGATCCCGTTGTGAGAGATGGAAACGGATAAGGCTGTCCACAGGGCTCTGGTGAAGCTGTACAGGCCAATCCCCTGCACAGTGGATACAATGGATTACAGAACCATGGATGAACTACCATGGAGGATGATGGACACTGGAGGTCATTAATGGCCTAGGTCCTACTCAGAGCTATGGGCCCAAGAAGAAGACAGTGACCCAGGCTTGACTAGGGATGACAAAGGACACTGCCTTTGAGTCTGAATCAGATCAAAGTAAGTTGGTCATCTGTATGACTTCCATCTCAGCCAAAGAGGTTGCTTCAGACTGTTTCTGGGCATATAGAGTCCCACAGGCACATCCTTCACCTCCGCCGCTACCCAGTCATTACACATGGACTTTAAGAGTCAGCACTAACAAGGTAATCAACCCTTAAACAGCCATGGGGAGCAGCCTTGCAGCAACCTTCGATTTGACAGACCAGCATCCAAATCTCAATCCTGGAGAACAGTCTAAGAAGTCCATGACCTTTTCTGACAAGTAGGTCTCAAAATGTGAATGAATCCAATAACGATTGCTATGTAAAAACTTTATTATAAGCACCAGACTGGAAAATGGTCAACTCCTGTAAAGGCACTCTGGCCAGTCTATGAAGTCCAGTGCTGCACAGGTGTCACATGCTAATGAACCAGCCCTTGCTGAGGAGAGGCACTTCCTTCTTGAGCTGTGTCATCATGGAGTGTGTGAGGGAAATAACTACATTGAGAGCCTTGCCTGATGGGAGTAACTTGCAGGAGGTCTGATGATCAGGAGGTAAGGGGGCTGATTGACAAGCATAGGCACTGGAGTGAGCAGATTATGAAGGAATCAGAGAGGGGATCACTTGCCAGAAATGGGTGGGTATGAACTGCAACTGTTTTTTTCTTGGGATGACAATCAGTTGTATGGGGATATGTGGCATGAACTGGGGTCCAAATCTGACGACATTGGCAAGAGAATAAATGGCATTTTTAGAGATGGTAGTGAACAAGAGTCAGTTCTGGTTGGCAGATCAGCAGGTGGGAAGGTGGGGTGAAAATGAGTTGGGTCAGGTTAACAGTGAGTTACTGGGAAAGTACACTAACGAGCACAATCTTGTGGGGGATGGGTTACCCTTTGGGTTGGCGGGGTATGTGAGTCAGTGAGGTGGGGAGAGCTCAATTAGCAAAGTACTGTGAGGGAGTCCACTTAAAATGCGAGAATAGCAATGAGATAGGATTCACAATGCAATGACGACTGACTTCTGCAGATAGAGTGGCCCAGACAGGCTTCATCAAAATGGCACCCAAAATGCCCATAAGGACCCAAAGGAAAACAGTGGACTTCACAAGTTACATCCTTAATTTTCAATTATGTACTTTTATTATAAAAACTAAATTACATGGTTTAGTAAAATATGTGTTATACAATTCAGGTTCTTAGCATTCAATTTTAAAAGAATCACAAAGACTTTGGTGAACATACAACAGAAAAAAGTAAAATTATAACATTCAGAAGGCACTTGGGCAGTTACATGGGTTGGAAGGGTTTCAAAGGAAATGGCACTAACTCAGGCATCTAGGTTGGCACAGATGAATTGGTCTGAGAGAGCCTGTTTCTGTTCTGTAAACTTTATGACTCTAAGAATGGGAGTGAGACAGATAAAGGTTGAGGGAGGAGCAATATTGTTGAGGGGGAGAGATAGTCCATGATTTGAGGCGAGTGACTGGCAATACTAATTAGGTATTATTATATTTGTTTGGGCACTAATTCTTCAGGGCATCACTTAAAATGAAATAAATTCTCTTGCCACTTTCAGCTGATTTGCACAACAGTTATACAAATGATAGGATGTACAGTATCAAAATTTGCTGTTTAATACACTACATCTTAATAATCTGCTCTTCCAAGACTATCTAGACTACTACTCGGACTATCCAGGGCAAGTGCTCAGGAGAATAGTTTTGACAACACACACATACACTTGAACACCTTGACTGACTTTTCCTCTGCGCATTCTGAGCATTTTCGCAGAGCGCAATGACTTTTTAAAGAAACAATTCAACTACAAGACTGCCAAATGCTCACTGGGGCAATATTTCGTTTTTCTCATTTTCTGTCTTCTTTGTAGCCCCCTTTCTCCCCAGGACCAATATTTCCCAGGCTTTGTCAAACTGCCCCCCTTCCAGAGTTCTAACCAAATCACACAGATCTGTGTGCGGGCCTGAGCAGTGTTGGCACTGGATGCATAATTAATACGGTAGCCTAGACCGAACCTGCACAGAACTCATCTGTCGCCTTCCATGTCAGACATTAAGTGGATGTACTCCACGCTCAGGTGAGCACTCTGGGTTTGAATTGTATTGTTATGTTGCCTCTGTTGGGAGAAGTTTGTTATCTGATTCATACACCGCAGGAATATCCCATTTTCAGCGCTCTGCCCATGTTAAGTGCAATACAGTACAAGGAAAGGGACTACTCTTGCTGATCTCCATGTACAGACATGCTGCAGGAGCATCACGTGAACTGAAAATGGGACAGGAAGGATCGCTGATCCCTGTTTCAGCCAAAGTACCAGGACAAGTAACAACAAGCAAATTGTGGCCAAGGTTGATTGGGTGATTGCCTAGAATGTGGGAGTAAACAATCTGTCCAGCCTGTACCACAGTGTCAGTTTAATGGTTCAATGGTTCCATTTAATATTAGAGAATATATACAATATGCAACCTGAAATTCTTACTCTCCACGGACATCCACGAATCAGAAGAAGAACCCAAGAATGAATGACAGGAAAATGTTAGAACCCCAAAGCCCGCCCCCCCCCCACTCCCATGCACAAGCAGAAGCAAAGCATCAATCTTCCCCGTCTCCACCTACCTCCACCTGCCTCAGCAAAAGCATCAGTGCCCCCCCACCCACCCAGCAGGCAAGCAAGAGCAAAGCCTCCAAAGAGACCATGATCTAGAGTCCATCAAACACCACTGTTAAGTATCTTCAGCAACAATGTCACATCAGAGCTCAGCTGCTGAAGTGTGTATCGTACTCTGCCGAGAAGGTACAGTTCTGTACAAGCTGCATAAATGTCTGGCAGACCAGCTGCAGGTCTTTCCAGATGCAGCCCTGTGGAACATGCAGTCACATGAGCATAATTACTGAAATCAATTCAACATACTTTGTTATTATCATATTATTATAAGAAGATTGCACGATGAAATGATCCTGCAAGCAGGTTTATCATTTTGCAGTTCACAGACCAATTAATGTTAGGGATGATTCACCAAATGCTGATAGAAGCAGAATACAAATCTCATCATTCCTCGTTTATGTAAGGGGAGGGTCATAAAGGTAAGTTCGTAGCAGCTGCCCCTGCAGGTAACAGATTAATAACGTGCACATACATCGCTGATTCACACAACAACCTGAGCAAATATTCACTCTCTGCTGCAGCTCGCTGCTCTGGCCATATGCTTAATGATTCCTTACTTTGATTCCATTTCCTTGCTTTGTCTTTTGACAATTTTCCCAACTCCCACAGATCTGATCCTTGGCTGGCGGCCAGCTCCACAGGTACAGCATCTCCCCAAATGTTTATCATCATTTTCCCTCTATCCTTTTCCTCAAAGTATCAAGCTGGCACATTGGGTCACAGTTGCTTGTTTGACTGACAGGTTACCCAAGTGCTACAGGCAACATCTGTCGCTGTTGTCACAACGAGAGTTGCAGAGAGGGCTACTGGACAGTGATGCAGCTGTCAGCTTGTTTTATTGTGCTCAGACTGACAATATTAACAGACATCCACGATGGAAATTTAGCAGATTCTAGAAATCTGAAATAAAACAAAAATTATGAGAAATACTCAGCAGGGAAGGCAGCACCTCCCTCTGTGGAGAAAGGCATCTAACCGTGCATTCACCGACCTGAAATGTTTCACTGGTTTTCAGTCCACAGATGCTGCCCAACCTACTGAGTGTTTCCAATCTTTTCTGTTATTTTTTACTGCAAAAGTTATGCCTTCTCTGGCATCATTGACAATTCGTTGCAGATTGGAAGACTGATTGCAAGGCATTTCTGTCTGTGTAGTTCAGAAACAAAACATAACGCACACTTCCAAACTGAAGCAACTTTTAATCATGAACCTGAGACCTAAACGGCTCAACTGAGCACTGGAGCACGTCAGCATTTGTACCCTGGCACAGAAGGCAGCTCGCCGGCCGAGTTCGAGGTGAGGTAGTCCTGGGTTCGAATCCGGCCGCTCCTTGCACACTTTCCATCCCTGCTAACTTGAGCTAGCAACTCGGCCTCATATTAAAAAAAAAAGAGACTGAAAAGCTAAAGAAAAGGCAGGTTGTGCCAAATGCACCACAAGGCACGGAGAGGAACAGCAAAGGAGGCAAGTGTCCTTTCCAAGTTTCTACATGAATGTCTGTTGGCAGCAACTGGGAGGTGCTAAAGTATCAATCAATAGAAAAAAAAGAAAATTGATGAGTACAGGTTTTGACTGGCTTGGGGGTTGCAGTGTGATTAGCAGGTGAGAGTGGCTACAAGCTCTCCACTAGGTTCGTGGGTTCCACAGCTGGATCTTTGAGATCAGATAGGAGTCCCTAACTTGGAGAAAGAAAGTAAATCTACAGTAATGGAAACATTTTTACACAAAAATGATCTGAGTGTACAGCACTAAAATGACTATCTCTGGGAAAAAAAACCACATTTAGTCTTGCACCTGCATTGATTATAGTCCTTACAAGGGCCTTTAGTTCCCATTCCCAAATCCATTATCAACACACATCATTGTTGGGCTGCATAGGTCAACCTTGTGTTTCACTCCAGTCTGTCAATATATCGAGGCTGAAGGCAGTCCGGCAGAGAAAGGGCTCTACGTCCGAGTCTGCTTTTCAGTAACTCAACTGCTTCAGAAATGGGAAGAGAACCACCTTAAGACTGTTACAACTTGCACACTCTCCACACAGATCTTCCTTGTGCCCTCAGAAATGCTACATTATCTATAAAATACTGAGATGCTGCGCGGCCCAGGCAAGTGATCTATCGTTCTGTTTCCCCAGTACATTTATACTGAGAAGAAGCAGCTCCAAATTTCTCCAACCACCAGACAAATGACATCCTGGGAAACCGTCTATGCTGGCTGCAACAATGAATCACACTGACTGCGAAATAAAATTAAACAAAAATGTCAAATTACAGCAGAGAGATGAATCACAGAGGTTCATCTAACTTAGAAAATCCATTCCAAAACAATGAAATATCTTGCAACAGCTCTGACAGTGCTCAGGAGTTACATGTTTAGTTCAGAATAAAGTCCATGATTTGATTTTTATTCATGAAATCAGTAATTTATGGACAAACCCATCAGCCCCAACCCATTACTGTCAGGTGATGTAAATATTCACTACAGAAATCTTGATGCAAAGACACCAGATATTCCCGATTTTTATTTCATTCCAGGGTAGGTTCAAAAGGCGAGCTGTTCATACTTAAATATAGCCGCCAATCGCATACAGATCTCCTGGGTACGCAGGTTGCCAAAAGGGTTTGAACCAAAGTGCCAGTGGGCTGATTGTCATTGTATTCACACGATCTAGCTGACATTCTACTGCTTGGCCTGTTGCAAATGTCACAACCATACCTGGCCAATTCACTAGTCAAGCAAACAAGATTATATTTTGTTTTTAATTGGGTTGACACATACCAAACATTTCCCAGCAGTATCAGAGAGAAACACCAAGAGCAGCCCTGATGCTTGGGTCAACTCAAGTATGGCTTCTGCCTGTGTTTTTCAAGGCAGAAGTCGAAGACAAGCTTGACATCAGACCCCAATGCATCAGACACCTGCCTCTTACTGGTTTCAGGGACAAAGCACGACTGTCCTAACTAAGGAGCTAATTGTACTTGGTGCCTGTTCTTTGATGTTGCCCTAATCCATAATCTTTCACTATTTTGTTGCATTTCTTTACATTGGACATTAATCTAAGTTATGGAGGGAAGACTTTCTTCCTTGAAGAATATTATTGAACCAAGTGGATTTTTACTGAAGTCTAGTTTCATGGGCATCTTAAATGATACTAGCTTCTTTGTTCCTGATTTACTTAATTAACTAACTACATGTGAGCTTCCAGTGTAACTGTGATCAATTTGAAATGGCCCCTGCAGAACCCAAAGCTTGATCTTCTAAATGACAAATCCAGTAAGATAATCATCATCCCAGTACACCAATTATGTGATGAGAAATCAAGCGTCAATTAAATTATATTCTGCGGTCAGGTCTGGGAATCAGATCAAGACAGAAGTCTCTGACTTACCATCAATAGCCATACCAATCATTATGAAACCCTCCTCTTTTTAAAGTAGTAAATGTCACTACTGCAAAGAATTAAAAGATTATGAAGCACTCTTACATTTGCAAGATGGGCATAATAACATCACCATCATGTCATATTTTGCCAATACTATTTAATAAATGCTGTACTTTAATCAAGCTGCATAGGTTCTTGCCAAATGTTGCTGCATTCAGCAGTAACTCTACAGTGGCCAATTAATTAAACAGCTGACTGTAGTTGGTACATGTTTTGCTTGGAACATGAATAAAGTATAAGAGATGAATTGCAGCAGTTTTTAGGCAATAGCTCAACTGAGTATAAACATGCAAAACACTGCAGATGCTGGAAATCTCATAGAAACACGAGTGGACAATGCACTGGAGCAATTCACCAAAGCAATGCACTGCATCAATTCTTCAACAGGACCTTTCAAATACGCAATCTCTGTCATCGCGAAGGATGTGGGCAGAAGGAACAAGAAGACCTCTTCCAAGTCTATCTTGACTTAGACATAAGGAAGATGGGGACTGCCACCACCACCACTATCTTCTCCTCCAAGTCTATCCTGACTTGGAAATAAGTCCTGCATCCTTCATCAGCGCAAGGACAAAATAGAAACATAGAAAATAGGTGCAGGAGTAGGCCATTTGGCCCTTCGACCCTGCACCACCATTCAGTATGATCATGGCTGATCATCCAACTCAGAACCCTGTACCTGCCTTCTCTCCATACCCCCTGATCCCTTTAGCCACAAGGGCCATATCTAACTTCCTCTTAAATATAGCCAATGACTATATTGGACTTCCCCAACATCGGGAACAATCTTCCTGCATCTAGCCTGTCCAATCCTTTTAGAATTTTATATGTTTCAATAAGATTCCCCCCTCAATCTTCTAAATTCCAGCGAATATAAGCCCAGTCGATCCAGTCTTTCTTCATATAAAATACATGTGTTTCTTATCTAACAGGACTTGTAGGAGCTTCTTGTAGCACAGACTGCATCAGCCTGACAAGGCAGCTTTACACCAATATCTAAAGAACAAATGCTGGCCTTACTAAAGATACTACACACCTCATGGAATAACAACAAAAAGCAGATAGACTCTGATTGGCTAAAGCAGTTGCAAAAACAAAGCCCAGAAGGAGGAAAGCCCAGTCGGATGATGCTGGGGGAAGTTATGGCACTGAGACTACAGTAGATTCTAATCTTAAAGCCAATCTACGTAAAGCCATTTCTCAGCACTCCAATGTCCTATGCAGATAGGTCACTCGTTATCTCTGATTTTTTAAAAAGGGCCATACACACATCCTGTGAAACCTCCACTAGCATGTGTCTCTATGTCACACACACACACACAAATATGAATGAAAGTCTCAGAAGCAGGAGTCCAGATATTCATTGCAATTGCTGAAAAGCTCAGGCTCCCAGTGCTCAACTACATTACTGTATTACAAACTCATAAAAGTAAACAGAAAGATAACAGTGTACTTTAAAATCAATCTCTCTTTTTAAATGAAGAGTTATTACTTGGAAATTCAATGGCATGATGCATATAAATGCTGTCCAATGTAATAGAATGAATATTCTATTGTATTGTTGCTCATCAGCAAATATTGGGTGTGTTTAATGTTGTGCTAGTGGAAAAAGGTGACCCCCCCCCATCTCAAGGGCGGGTGCTGGGGCGTTGGTAGCAGCACATACATCCATGGCCCAGGATGCTTGGGGATTAATTCAATTCTCATGCTTTGTTGCTGATTGAGAAATTGCTATAAAATAGGCCATGCAGATTGTTGGATGATTCACTAGTGCCCTGTCAGGTGGACACAGAAGATCACAAAGCAAAGTTAAAGAAAAGTATTCATTCCTCACTGATAATAAAATCATCTGGTCATCGTAAAAATTATGTACATCACTGCATGAAATTCCCTCCCTTCTTGCACACATGGCCAAGCATTATAGAACCATGGAAATGGACAATCAACCCTACTGACAGGTACCTGTCCTTTCAAAGGCTAATTTCTGCTGTCCTCTGTCCATGATCTTTCCTGATTTTAATGCGTTATTTTATTTTTTGTGTTTCTAAGTCTAAAATTTATTGCTGTGCATCACCTCATAGTGTATTTCAAATCACTGGTTACATTGAAAGGTTTATTCACAAGCAGTTTTTGTTTTTATTGCCTTAAGTCTCTCCGCTCTGGTTGTTAACCCTTAAGCTTCCATGAACAATCTCCTTTCAATTATTCTACCTGAATTCTTCCAGGATTCTAGGCACATGTAGTCAAATTTCTTCCCAGCCTCCTCTGATCAGATTTCAACCATGGCTTTCTCAGTCTAGCCACACAACCATAATCTTTCATCCTGTGCACGCTGATTGTTGGGTTACAGCCGAAAAATCGCACATTCGGACTGTCATCTCCTCTGAAACATGCAACTGAAATCAATAACAATTCATCCTGCTGTCACATTGAAGAATAATGACTTGTTTAAACAAAAGCAGCTATACTTTATAACTTGAATAAAATATTAATTGCCCCTCTGCACAGGAATTTGCATGGTGTCTTTGAGCCTGATAGTCTTGTAATCTTTACAGCAATTCAGTACAGGATTGAATTCCCCAAAGATTCAACATCTTTTTCATCCCATTTCAACACAGCCTCTTATACACATGGGCGAGCTGAAGGAACTACAAAAGAGAGGTACATGCTGAGTCTTGGCTGCTATAAAAAATTTTCATGACAACTGTGTCAATGTATGGAAAGAGTTAAATTTGATTCCTCCTTGTTATATGCTAGAACAAAATGGAAATTTGTAAGACAAAATGGTGTTTGCTGAGATGTGGGAATGTTTTGCGAAAGTGAAAGGTCTTGAGAAAAGATAATGACGAATGCATGTTTGTCCAGGGAAAGGTGAGATCATTGTGCAGTTGTCTGTACCAAATGGTACCTTATCATGGTAAAGTACTAGTGTAAGGGGTTTTGAATGGTATCAAAAGGGGTACTTTCTTTGTACAAGAGGGGAATATTCTCTAAGGCTGGGTCATGACTAATCCTAGTGCCAGGATTTAGAGAAGATAGGGACAAGGATGTCAAGAGGGTGAGAGACAGAGAGAGAGAGAAAGGTTGCCCGATCTTCGTCCTTCTCTGGTATTCTGCAAATCGGCTCATTTAGTAGATGATAAGTATTAGTTTGTTTTCTGTACTGCTCAAGCATGTTTTTTTCTTTCTGTACTTCATATTTCATATAACTCTAATAAAGTGATTTCTTATGGTTTAACATGGATACAGTGACTGCTTTGTTTGTGAATATATTTGTGAATGCCCTTTGCGGAATCACGAAAAGAACAAGGAACAAATTTTAAAATATGTTTGCTACGATCACTCAGCGTCCCCGTATCCATCACCAGCTTCCAACCCATTGACAGTGCCTTGCCCTTTTGCCACCCAACTACTTAAGAGATTATGTGCTCTCATCCTTGGAGAAGATTTGCACAGAACCATTTTGGCTCAGAATTTTCAGGAAGGATTTAATATGCCACAAATGAAAAGGCAGGCTTACACATTTCCTTCCATTTCCATTTCACCTTCACTTCCACCATTCCCCAGAGGTCTGTCAACCGATAAATGGTGAAACATTGTTAAACATAGCCTCCCTTGATCATTTACAATGCTCCCAAGTTTCAGTCAAAGCAACTCACTTAGCTTGTTAACATAAGGCATCAACCATGGCTCAGCTGTTCACAGACTAGCCTTTGCTCAACAGGATATGGGCTCATATCACAATCTGTTGACTTTAAGATATAATTAAGGTTTATGCTCAAGTGCAGTATTGTAAGGGTTTAAGACTCAGCGGCAGTGTATTTTAAATGAGTTATTACACCAAACCTAGTCTGCTTTTGCCTGTATATGCAAAAGATCCCATGCCATCATTTTGAAGAACAGCATGTGCGAGGCCTTAAATTTGAAACATAACCAGTGCCCAAAAAAATAACTGACCATGATCACTGCTGCTCACAAGAGCTTACTGTGCACAAATCTAGAATTTCTTTAGCCAGAGAGTGGTTAATCTATGGAATTTATTGCCACAGATGGCTGTGGAGGCCAAATCATTGGGTATATTTAAAGCGGAGGTTGATAGATGCTTAATTCATAAGGGTGTCAAAGGTATTAGGGAGAAAGCAGGGAAAAGGGCTCCAGAAAGGCAATAAATCAGCCATGATTGAATGATGAGATAGACCCTACGGGCTGAATGGCCTAACGTTGTTTTGTATCTTAGGGCTCCTCGACTGCACTGGTAACTACACTTCAAGTAAACTACATATTGACCACTGAATAATGTCCTGAAGCTGTTAAAGCCATCACAGGAATGCAATGATTTTCCCCCCCCTCTTTCTTTTAACATCAGTCTCACACAGACTGATAGCAAATAGACCCTTCTGGTAATTAGAGTAAATTTAAATCTTAAATTTCCATGCGTGGCTGGGCCTCAAGCAATATATTTAGTGCATCCTGACATTCAGAATTCCTTACTTTTATTTCTCCCTCTAGACACCATTTTCCACAATTTGAATTCTTTTGGCATCAGAAAATATTAGAAAAGAGCATCTCCGGTGCAAGTTACGTTCAATGTGTACAGACGCGAGCTACAAGCCCCAGCTACAGTAATCAATAAGCAAGGCAGTTGGCATTATATTCTGGACCTTTAACCAGGTGGCAATGCTTTTAAGCTGGAATCTGAGTTCTAATATTTTAATCTCATCCTCTTCAGTTATTCCAGCAGAATCCCTGAGTTGGAATACTTCTACAGTTGGACCCATGGTAGAGCCATTATTGCTGGCCCCTGTTACTAATGTCCAGAGTGGAGCTTCCCAAACAAAAGGCAAAGATCACATCGGAGATCTGCTAAGGGTTTGGGAAAATGGTATAATGTTGGAACAAATAATCATAGAATGCAGAAATCAAGATTATGAATATTAATCATTTTATCCTCACAAATATAAAACAGGGAAATGCAGGGATAGGGAACATTTCATAGTTCACTCTCTCCACATAAGGTACTTTAATCCTATTCCTCGTGAGACTTCTCTGTTTTTTTTTTGGCAACTCTGAGAATTTACCCAGCCATGATAATTTACAATAAAAGTCACAAAATTAAACAAAAGAGCTCTACTAAGTAATAATTAAGTGATTCTATTTTCACAGTAGGTCACATAACGTGATGCTTTTATTCCTTGATTTTAATAACACTGCAGGATGGCTAATTTTCGAATGCAATAGACTAATACTTGCAATTATGTCAACATTCTACTGCTCTCCTCATTACAATTTTCATTTTAATAGCAGTTCGTAAAGCTGAAATGTGCCAAAATGTGTATGAGCATAAAGGTCTGCTCTCTGCTGGGAAGATCCAACATGTGGTGTAAAACAGCGATTGATAGTGCCTCTTGTTTGGGCACCATTGGTGCTACTTGTGGCCAAAATAATATCAATGCCAAAGCACGCCTGCTTATGATGCAACATGCTCAAAGCCTGAACAAAGACAACACTGAAGGCGTTTAATGTGTTGGCCTTCAGTAGTCAGGTGACTGAGTTCAAGAGCCACATGTTAATTTCACAGTTCTATAAAACCCTGGTCAGACCACAATTGGAGTATTGTGTTCAGTTCTGGTTGCGCCATTATAGGATGGATGTGAAAGCTTTAGAGGGGCTACAGAGAAGATTTTCCAGGATGCTACCTGGATTGGAGGGTATGTCTTATGAGGATAGGTTAAGCAAGACAGGGCTTTTCTCTTTGGAGCAAAGGAAGATGAGAGGTGTGTTGATGTAGGTGTATAAGATAACAAGAGGCATACTGTATGTAGGGCTCTCAGTACCATTAACTGTTCAGGCTAACAAAATGGCTTCTCTGTAATGTTACTTAATGCTGTAATGGGTTTCTGTAGCTGGAATGTTTGGGTTATAACTGCAGATAAGGGAGGAACTAACCAATGGAGAATTGTTATGCTATCTTGTATCTGTGAGCTGAGCGGGAGTTCACAGTCTTTTTTGAGAGGCGAGCGGGAGTTCACAGTCTTTTTCGAGAGGCGAGCGAGGAAGATGGACGTGTGAGGAGCAGATAGTGGTTCCATGGCAGCTGATACCGGACGTCGGCGGTTCGGACGGTGGCCGAAGGCTCGGAAGGTCATTGTGGATAGAACCGGGGGCGTGAGCTCCAACGTATTTAAATACTATATGCACAAACTGATAAAACTTGCTGATTTGGCGCCTTTAGGTTATCTGTTTCTACTAACACATCACTAAGAAATAACCATAAAGTTGTAATTATTTACTTGCCTTTGGTGTATTGTCTGATATTTGTGTTGCGAGTGTGTATTGGGGGGGCATTACACCGTATTTACACCAAAGTATTGCACTGCTGGTGGGGTGACGGCAGTTCACCTTAGGCAAATGGGGGTAAATTGGGGGCATGGATGCTACATGTCGATTGTGTGTACAACCAGACACATTTTCCCCAGAGCAAAATTGGTCACTAACAGGAGGCATGACTTTAAGGTGATTCGAGGAAAGGATAGGGAGATGTTGGGGGGGGGGGGGGTTCTTTTAAACACATAAGTGATGTGTTTCTGTTCTAATGGATACAGAACAATGACGACATGGGATGACTGAGCAGCATCTGGGGTTAGTGATACCCCTGGCCACATATGTATGGCATTTGAAGATCCGTTCACTTACTGTGATCACTTATTCAAGGCCATTGAACGGCCGACCGCACTGCTTCCAGACCTGGGTCTTGACTGTTGCTACCAAACTCCATAGCCTCAAAAGGAGGAAACAAGAGGGCTTCCATTTTCTCTGCACATTAAGGGCATCTCTTCTACTTTCCATATCTACCAGTCCTCCTCCAAAATCTCTATGAATCTGTATGCTCCCATGTTGTCCCATTCCTCATCGAATGCCAGGTCAAATAGTTCTACAATACACTGGTGAGGCCACATTTGGAATATTGTGCACATCTTTAGTCACCCTGCTATAAGTAAGATGATGTTAAGCTGGAAAGTATACAGTACAGAAAGGATTTAAGAGGATGTTGCCAGGACTGAGGGGACTGACTTATAGGGAGAGGTTGGGCAGGTGAGGACTTCAATACTTGGAGCATAGGAACTGAAGGGTGAGAGCAGAGTGATTTCATAGGAATGGAAAGGCAATTTTCTCCACACAGAGGTTGGCCAATATACAGAAACCGTTGCCAGGAGAAGTGGTTGAGACAGGTACAATAAGATTTTAAAAGGCAGTCAGACAGGGACGTGGATAGAAAAGGCTGAGAAGGATATGGGTCAAATACAGAACCAGCTCAGATGGGCATCTTGGTTAGCATGGGCAAGTTGCTCTGAAGAGCCTGTTTCCATGCTAAGGACTCTGTTTCTATGAGATACCTCTCCTGGCCAAATGGTAATTTCTTGCTCTGATCATTGTCAACCTCCTTTAATAATTTAAAATTGACTATAAATAGGACTAGCAAGTTAAGATAAAAGGCCGCCTGCTTTTCCTTAGACATTTGCCAGCATGGTAGCTCAAGCTGGATATTGAAAGCAGTAAAATAAACTGACAGTATAGCTGGTGTGATTTAATGTAGGTTAATCCAGCATTACAAAGCCAACACCCAGCTTTGAGAGGTATCAAACTTTAATCCCTGTGAATGTTGTCAGCTTGCACTTTCTGTAAGCCATATATTGACGTAGTAAAAATGAAAATATGAAAAACCTGGCTCCCATCAGCAAAGGATAAAAGCTTCCAGACACAGTCAAGTCAGAAACTCTTGCTCCAAATTGAGCTGTCAGTGATGAAGACAAAGTTCTTGCCAATCTTGGAATGAACTTTCCCAACTGTGAGCCACAGCCCGAGGCTTCCACTGCAGTAATGACTCCACACACGTACTCAGTCAGCAATGACCCACCGCAGACCACAAAGATAAACTAGCTCTTTTTGGCTGAACTTAATACAGAGCTGCATACAAACATGTGCAAGGGAAAGGAAGTCATACCAAGTTAACGTGTTCGATTGTACACTTATGCCTGGCTGTAAGGAATAAAGCATGAGTTACAGATGATTTCTTGAAGGTACCTCGTGACCCCAGGAAAAATTCAAAGACCACTAAAGCCATTTCCAACAATGCCCAAATCACTGTCTACTGAACAACAACATCTACTCTGTGACAGGACCTCAGTGTACAAAGCCATAGTTTGGCAATAACATTCTGGGATTTGCTAAGGTCAAGGCAGTGGCTGATTCAGGGATTTTGACATTAAGATTCAATTATGTATGCATAAATGCATTGAAGATTCATACATTTTCCGACGATACGTTGGATTATTTATTAGACAACATACAAACTTCAACTTCCTGATGCAAACCAAATGTAACTATTAAAAGGTTGAGAAACAGATATACTGTGTGATACTCCTAACCAACTGCACAGAGAGAATAGCACAATTCAGGCTTAGAGTTACATTATAAATTGACCCCTTCACCCTATTTTAGTAACTAGTTCATTTCTAAAGTCTTCCTGATCTCCTTCCTGGTTTTAGTATTGAATTGTACTGTTTGGATATCAGGGTCTGGATGCTGCCATGATAGAAACACTGATTAAGACCTAACATAGCTTGTAGGGGCACAGGATTTCTTACTTGAATAAAAGCTGGTTTAATAAAAATCTGCCTGGCCTGCTGAGTTCCTCCAGCATTTTGTGTGTGTTGCTTGGATTTCCAGCATCCACAGATTTTCTTGTTTGTTCTTAGTAAAAATCTATGTAATTATTTGATTCAAAAATGATATTAAGCACTTCCTTCTGAACTGATACAAAAGGATGCTCGCTCTTTGTCAGGGTATGAGAAACAAAAACAATGGGGTTTCTCTTGTCCATCACAAGACTTGTTAATACACCCACCTCACATCCTGAGACATCATAAGGCAACTTTAACTGCACAAAGAATGTCAAAGCACATTGAGAACTTCATTTCATAGCTTGTTTTGCATTTATTGCATGTATTTTTAACTCCTCACTTTATGTTCATTTCACAGCCTTTCATCATCTATAGTAATGAGAGCATCAGTGTAGGTTCCAGAAGAAATTGTGCGTTATTATCCATCTGATTTATTCACATTGGAGATTCCCTTTAACTGTTACTTTATTAATTCTGAGAATTTGGCAAATTTTAAATCTGCTCCTTGTTGCAAAATTGCACATTTGCTTCACTTCGACTTCATGCAATGAGAAATCTCCTAAATTACACAAGAAAAAGAAAATCAGATGTACACCAGCTCTGGCAGGGTTTGCAGAGCCATTGCTTCCTGTAAGGCAAAATCTAACGTCATGAATGACTGTGATGAATCACTCCCAGATGAGCTCAATGCCTTTTATGTATGCTTTTTAGGGAGAATGAAACTACAGCTATGAGGATCCCTGCAGCATCCGGTGACCCTGTGATCTCTGTCTCAGAAGACGACATCAGAATATTTTTCAAAAGAGTGAACACCCGCAGGATGTCAGGCCCTGATGATGTACCTCGTAGATTTCTGAAAACTGTGCCAACCAACTGGCAGGAGTGGTCAAGGACATCTTCAATCTCTCTCTGCTGCAGTCAGAGGTTCCCACCTGCTTCAAGAGAGCGGCAATCACGCCAGTGCCCAAGAAAAGCAGGGTGAGCTGCCTCAATAATTATCGCCCATTAGCACACACATCAACTGTGATGAAGTCCTTTGAGAGGTTGGTCATGGCTACAACCAACTCCTGCCTAAGCAATGACTCAGGCCCACTGCAATTTGCCTATCCCCACAATAGGTCTACAGCAAACGCAATCTCACTGGCTCTCCACTAAGCATTGGATCACCCGGACAATAGCAATACCTACGTCAGGTACTCACAAATTTCAACAGATGTACGAGGGGTGATTGATAAGTTCGTGGCCCAAGGTAGAAAGAGTCAATTTTAGAAAACCTAGCACATTTATTTTAAAACATAGTCCCCTCCTACATTTACACACTTAGTCCAGCGGTCGTGGACCATACGGATCCTTTCTTTGTAGAAGTTGGCGTCTTGGACCTCCAGAAAGTGGTCCACAGCAGGGGTGATTGATAAGTTTGTGGCCTAAGGCAGAAGGAGATGAGTTGTACAGCTCCCGTTACATGCACGTGCAGTTCAACTCTTTGAGTGATTATGCAGAAAGTCTGAAGTTAATACCTCATTTCCTTCTACCTTGGGCCACGAACTTATCAATCACCCCTCGTACTTTGGATAACTTCTAACTGGCTGCGTCACCGATTGGTGTGGAAGGGCCACTGCACAGGATTGGAAATAGCTGCAGAGAGTTGCAGCTCCATCATGGACACTAGTCTCCCCAGCATCCAGGACGCCTTCAAAAGACGATGCCACAAAAAGATAGCTTCCATCATTCAGGAACCCCCATCAACCAGGACATGCCCTTTACTCATTGCTACCATCAAGGAGGAGGTACAGGAGGCTGAAGACACACACTCAATGTTTCAGGAACGGCTTCTTCCACTCCACCATCAGATTAATGGTCAATGAACACCACCTCAGCACTCCAAACCCACCCGCCCATCTTCTTGCACTACTTATTTAATTTGATTTTTTAAATATATACTTACAGTAATCTATAGCTTATATTTTTTGTTTTGTTTGGCAATATACTGCTGCCACAAAACAACCCATTTAGCGACATCAGCTAGTGATATTAAACCTGATTCTGATACAGCAGGAGTAGGCCACTAGACCATCAAGCCTGTCCTGCCATTCCGTGTAATTATGGTTGATACACGTTGGCCTCAACAGAACACCAATTCCACAATCCTTCAAAAATTTCTGTGAATACCTTAAATATGATCTAGCCTCCATCACATTCCCTCCAAAATCAAAAACCATTAAATTGTTGAGAAACAGGCTTACTACATCTCTTTAATCCAAATAGATTATGAAATACTGAGAGAACAGTGCATTTACTACTTACAGAAACATTATTAAGTGTCAATTGTACGATGGTAACAGGATTGAAATCTCAGAACATCTCTTATCTGATCAGAATGTGAGGCAGACATCATGATTGTCATGTTTTTTCCAACTTACTTTTGATGATTTCAGGTTGGAGACCCTATCCCAGAACAGAAGTTCAGAGGTATTCTTACAAAGAGTCTTGGACCTGAATACTCTTCACAAATGCTGCTTGACCAGTCAAGTGTTGTGAATGGGTCACATCCAGGTTGAGTTTTAATCTTACCCAAGATTGCCAAAAATTGGACAATAATTCCTTTCATTTGCTTACGGTACCCTCATGAAAGTAACCATGTCTGAAATCAGGAAAGATAAAACAGCAAAAGCTCCTTAATAAAGCGATCAACACAAAAGAGGCTCTTACTATCTTTCCTTTCAGTTAGTCCTGACGGAGGGTCTCGGCCCGAAACGTTGACAGTGCTTCTCCTTATAGATGCTGCCCGGCCTGCAGTGTTCCACCAGCATTTTGTGGGTGTTGTGCAGATTTCCTCGTGTTTGCTCTTAATAAAACGATTTTTGATTGGATTGGTGTGCAAGAAAAATCTCCATAAAGACTGAGTTACAGATTAGGCACAAGTGAATGACCTGCCCTCGAAAAAGTAGTTGTCTCAGCTGCCCAATTATCGCATTGCCAACAACATTATCACCATACAATTAATTGCGCCGTTAGGTAAAATCTTATAACCTCATCTTTTTCTAAATTATGTCAAACTTCTTTACTTTTCTCTCTACAGTGCTGGTTAAATATTCCACCTGCAGTTATGAATTCTGCTTGGCATTCAAGAAAGAATGAATCAAATCTCACCTCAACGTTTTTAATTTGCTTTTAATTTCTGTTTGACATGTGAACACACCAACATTTGCCCAACAGAAAATACCAAATAAATTCAGGTTCTAAAAAGGAATGGTAGGATAGATGATAAAACTCTTAGTTAGAATGAGATTTTAAGTGATTAGAAGTAGAATCAAGGGTTGGGGAAGGATTAATGGAGAAATGAAACATTGATTAAGACCTGAATACTCCGTCAGGTTAAGTCACAACAACTTTTCAAAGTTTACAGGGATGTTGCCTGGATAGGGAAGTATGCCTTATGAGGATAGGTTGAGTGAACTTGGCCTTTTCTCTTTGGAGCGACGGAGAATGAAAGGTGACCTGATAGAGGTGTATAAGATAATTACAGGAATTGATCATGTGGATAGTCAAGAGGATTCTTCCCAGGGCTGGAATGGATAGCACGAGAGGGCACAGTTTTAAGATGCTTGGAAGTAGGTACAGAGGAGATGTCAGGGGCAAGATTTTTTTTACGCAGAGGGTGGTGAGTGCATGGAATGGGCTGCCGGCGAAGGTGGTGGAGGCGGGTACAAAAGGGTCTTTTAAGAGACTCTATGGATAGGTACATGGAGCTCAGAAAAATAGAGGGCTATGGGTAACCCTAGGTAATTTCTAAAAGAAGTACATGTTCGGCACAGCATTGTGGGCCGAAGGGCCTGTATTATGTTGTAGGCTTTCTATGTTTCTAATTTACAGCACAAACTATAAAAACCTGCGGAGCAACATCCTGAAAACATTGAAGCAAATCTGTAATGCTTTCCTGAAGTCTCAACATCCATCTAAAAATAAGCCACTAAAAATGTAAGATATTTCAACAGTAATTTCAGCACTAGGCATGCCAAGTCAGAAAAAAAAATTGTGAGATAGTTAAATATGATTTCCACATTCTTTGGTAAGTGAATGGCCTTTAATCCCATCGAAATCTTCTCATTTTCCCTCTGCTATTCATCACCCTGCCTGTAATAAGAATGCCAACATACTGCTATGTAAGGAACAGAAGAAAGCACACACATTTTTGGATGCGCCATGAGCACTCATAACGGTTTCAGCTGATTCATTCATTTCCTGACTGGATATTCTTCAAAAGTCTGAAATCCCATCACTTGTGTCAACAGATGCAAAGATTTGCTGCTTAAAGCAGAACGGATCAAGAATGAGTTAGAATATAAATGATTCTAGTAACTCAATGTCACTAGAACATTTTTGCAATTAAGAGACTTATTCTTCATGATATAAACAATCTGACAGAGTGTATGGTGATCAACCAGCTACTGTGCAAATGATTCTACTTAAATAGCTGTTGCAGTTGTTAAACACGTTTCCTGGCAGATAGTTGCAAGTCCATTTCTCAGTGGAGTACAGCAGAGCTACAACGAGTTATGGTGGAATGCCTCTCAAAATACATGGCTCCAGGCTCCAGTAAACAAATCCAGAGAGACTCAAAGAACAATGGAGAATATATTATCAACTCCTGTAGTTATGTGGAAGCAACAATGGGGGAAATGTCTGAAGGGGTAGTGACTGTAAAATTACATTTTTATGAAAGGAAAATAACATCACGGTGTAAAGGCATTTTCCTCTGTTGTCCATTGGGGAAAAAGTACTATTTGCAATATTCATGCCTGGAAATTCAATGACACAACATACTGCAGCTATTTTCAACATTCTTGCAACTGGAAATCATGTCACAATATACATAGAATCAATTGCGCATAGTTGTAAACACGGGAGGAAATCTGCAGATGCTGGAAATTCAAACAACACACACAAAATGCTGGTGGAACACAGCAGGCCAGACAGCATCTATAGGGAAAAGCACTGTCGACGTTTCGGGCTGAGACCCTTCGTCAGGACTAACTGAAAGGAAAGATAGTAAAAGATTTGAAAGTAGGAGGGGGAGGGGGAAATGCAAAATGATAGGAGAAGACCGGAGGGGGTGGGGTGAAGCTGAGAGCTGGAAAGGTGATTGGCCAAAGGGATACAGAGCTGGACAAGGGAAACGACGGGAGGCCTAGGGAGAAAGAAAGGGGGGGAGCACCAGAGGGAGATGGAAAACAGGCAGAGTGATGGGCAGAGAGAGAAAAAAAAAACAACTAAATATGTCAGGGATGGGGTAAGAAGGGGAGGAGAGGCATTAACAGTAGTTAAGCCACACTCAGATTGGAGGAACAACACTTTACATACCGGCTGGGTAGCCTCCAACCTGATGGCATGAACATTGACTTCTCTAACTTCCGTTAATGCCCCTCCTCACCCCATCCCTGATATATTTAGTTTTTTTCTCCCCCCTCCTTTTTTTCTCTCTCTTTCTGCCCATCACTCTGCCTGTTCTCCATCTCCCCCTGGTGCTCCCCTCCCCCTTTCTTTCTCCCTAGGCCTCCCATCCCATGATCCTTTCCCTTCTCCAGCTCTGTATCCCTTTTGCCAATCACCTTTCTGGCTCTCAGCTCCACCCCACCCCCTCCGGTCTTCTCTTATAATTTTGCATTTCCCCTCCCCCTCCTACTTTCAAATCTCTTACTATCTTTCCTTTCAGTTAGTCCTGACGAAGGGTCTCGGCCCGAGACGTCGACAGCGCTTCTCCCTGTAGATGCTGCCTGGCCTGCTGTGTTCCACCAGCATTTTGTGTGTGTGGCACATAGTTGTAAGTTGTATTCCTCCAAGCAAGGAGTCAGGTTGTTTGAGTATCTTGTGTCATTATTTTCACCTTTGGTAAATGCCATATTTGGTTTATTTGTACTATGTTTGTAAAGATATGCATTCATTGGGCTGGAAGGAAATAAATAAACATCTTGAAGGACAAATCCCAGTGTCCGCCAAGGGTAAAACATGATTACAACCATTTCCTTATCACTTGGAAAATTTGAACTGGTAATTCCAATTATTGTTGCAACCACAATGCTCCAGGGGAATCTGAAGTACTTTGTCTGGTTTAACTGGCATTAGTCACTCCTTGAATAACAATGTCTGACTCCACTAGTGCCAGAACAGAAGAACCTGCAGGAAATGGATTATTTCCATAAACCATGAACAGGTCCAATGTTGAATGTGAAGCAGCACACGATCTGCTGGAGAAACTCAGCAAATCGACCAGCATCTCTTGGGGGGGGGGGGTGGGGAGAGGAACTGTTGATGTTTTGGGTCAAAACTATGGTTTTCCTAAACTCCTGATGGCAACAACTTCACGCCACAGAACCTCACATCACCATTAACACCATACCCGATGCCCAGCATCGCTCTTAACCTCTGCAGCCAAGCAATCCTATCACTTGACCGCTAACCCCTTTACCTCACAGTAGTAGATCTTCTGGTGCCCGACCCCTCTTTTAGCTGTGGATTGCATGGCATGCTCAGGAAAAGCTAAGCGCTTAGTTTTCTTTCTTCCCTTAGCAACAAATATATAATGTAAATCTATAACCTGAAAGATGCATTTTTTTGGCAACGAAAAGTGCTGGAGGGAAATGGGCAGTCTACGTTTGGGGTTGAGACGTTTCATCTGGACTGCATTTGTGGACCAGTGCAGATGAAGAAACTCAAGCTGGAATGTTGACTGTCCATTTCCCTCCACAGATGCTGCCTGACCACTTGAATTGCTCCAGAATTTGGTTTGGTGCTCCAGGTTTGCGATCTCATCGATTATTTTTTTTAAAAAAATCTGTTGCCAGATTCATCTGAACACTTACAACGATTTGCTTTGAGATGGGTACTTTCTGATACAGCGTTTTCCCAATGAGAAGCATATGGCTGCAGTCTGGATCTCCACGCCAGCAGAATGTGCCTTCCACAAAGGGAAGTCGATCTTTCAGTGAGCACATAACAGGATTTTGACATTGAGATTGCAACCCACCGAACATGTCCTAGCATCCATCTGTTCTCATTCTGCTTTCCCGTGAAAAAAGATCTGCTACTGCCTTTGAACAAGCAGGAAAGGCAATAAAGAGTCAAGTCTTGTCAAATTACCTGTGGTACAATGCTGAATTACTCATATCCTTTACACTGGTAGGTGCTAAGCAGATATCCTTCTGGACTATGTTACTCTCAGTGCAGATTAAAGCTGCTTCCCAGGCTTCTTTCCAAGTGTCATGCCTCAATTCCCCTATGTTCTTGAACATCTTTTCAATTAATCTTTGAATATCTTTGCAACAAGAGCACATGGATGCTACATATGTGTGCTACAAATGCAAGGTAGGAACATATCAGGTTTTCTTTGACAACCCTTCCTAAGCCTCTTAATCGACTAAACCACTTAGTTCAGAGTACTTTGAATTTTCAAGAAGGGCAGCAGGTTCCTAAGAACATGCAATTCAAAAAAATCACACAATACCCTGTCATGGAATTATGGCATTTCTCTTTTATCCCTACACAAAAGCACCACAGCAGTCTGGGAGTTGGCTCTCTTCCCCCTTCTTATGGACAGAGATTGAGATACAGTGCCAAATAGGCCCTTCTGGCCCTTCAAGCTGTGCCATCTTGCAACCCCCCGATTTAATGCTAGCTTAGTTATGGACAATTTACAATGACCAATTAACCTTCCAACTGGTACATCTTTGGACTGTGGAAGGAAACAGGAACACGTGGAGGAAACCCACTTGGCCACGGGGAGAACGTACAAACTCCTTACAGGCAGCGACGTGTACTGAACCTGTGTCATTGGCACCGTAAAGCATTGTGAGTAATGTCCGAACTCTGTACAGGAGCAAAACTAAAAACACTGCATTAAATATGACACAGTGCTCCTCAGATTTCTTAGCAGCATTGAAATAATTTGTGCCTATTTCTAAGACTGCTGGATGTGGCCGACACACGTGTCCTGTGAAATCATTGAAAATTTATTCCGCAGAAGGAGGCAATTCAGCCAATCGTTCAAAAAGAGATTACCACCTAGCCTAATCAGAGTGGACACACCAAGAGCATAGATATATTCAGAAGAACAAGCACATGGGGAATAGAGGATTACACGCGGGAGGGGGGGTCTGTGGGTAGATCCCAGTGGCGCATGAATTTGGATGGAAAAAAATTTGCATCATACTTTTCACTATCTTCTAACTGAAATTTAGCATTTCCTCCAATTATGAAAGTAGGCGACAAACAACATATCTTTGTGAATCAGGGTTTTCAACACTTGTAACCATCAAAACAAAAAGTCGAAATCGACTGGATGTCCAACATGAAATGCATGTTGCTTTGTCAAAGGCAATCCCACAGTTTACTGATCTTATTCAAGCTAAGCAACAACAGCCTTCACACATATGTCTTTAAAAAAATAAAATTTAATTTCAAATTGCCATATTTTAAATGCAGTCCTGTTATTTAATACATTAATAAAGAAGCGCATTTGTTACTATATCACAAATTTGTTTATTTTTAACATTTTGGCAACTGTATTTCAAAATAATCGGTTTGTTTTGTAATCCAATGTATTTTAATTTACATATTTAAATACATTATTCTAAGAAGGGGTCCATAGGGTTCTCTAGACTGACAAAGGGTCCATGACATTAAAAAAAGGTTAAGAACTGCTTCTCTACACACAACAACCTTCCAATTACTGCATACTTCCTCGGACTGTTGCACACCATCTGGTAGGTATGGATGGGCATTCCTGGAAATGGGCATTAAATGGTGACCTTTGAAATGAAGAAGGGAATGTGTACTTTGATTGTTACCTTCAATGACCAGCTTTCTATATTCCTTCAAAGTCTGGCAATTTTATTTAAGATTCTCAGTCGAGCGAACATATACTGTGTTTTGTGGAAGAATTCCAGAATTCTATCATGCCTTGTTTAAAAACATGCTTCCAATTTTCTTTCCTGAATGCCATGATCTTATAGTAATTACTCTGTCAAAATGCTGACAGGATTTGCCATTTGATTTCATCTTAGTTTTCCAGTTGGATTTCCTGAACGAATGCGGCCAGGACAAAGATTAATGGGAAGCAGAGCCAAAGTCCAATTTGAGTACGTTGTCAATGTGGTGAACTACATATACCTGTCTGGACACGCCCCCTGCTGACTGCTCCTGTGGCTCCTCCCACAGACCCCTGTATAAAGGCGATTGAGGCCTGAGCCCGGCCTCTCTGTCTCCAGGATGTAGTATGTTGGTCAACCACTGCTTGTTCCTTCTTCCAGTCAATAAAAGCCGATATCTCGCCTTTACGTCTCAGAGAGAGTTATTGATGGTGCATCAGTCACATTTTAGACAGGTGAGAAAAATTGGTGTTATTTATCACATGTACTCCAAAACATACAATGAAATGCGACGATTTGCGTCAATGAAGATTGAAGTCCAAGGACTTGCTGGGGGAAGCCTGCAAGTGTCACCATGCTTCTGACATCATCATAGCGTGCCCACAGCTTGCTAACCTGGAACTCTTTGGAATGTGGGAGGAAACCGACACGGACACAGGGAGAGCATGCAAACTCCTTCCAGTCAACAGCGGGAATTGAACTCCAATCACTGGGTCTGTAAAGTGTTACTTCAGCCACTATACCACCATGCTGCAGAAGAACATGCATGCACAGGTGCAATAAGAATCTTACTTGTAGCCGCATCATTGGCATATAGCGTCAGACACAGCATTGACAAGAAAACCATAAATTATACAAAATTATACGAGACACAATTACCACAGAAACAAAAATTGATGTCTGCGGTTTTACAAAGTGGTCATAGTGTTGCTATACTGAGGTAGCGAATAGGGTGTCCAGGTTGGGTCAAGAAATGAACAGGTGAAGGGAAGTAGCTGTTCATTAACTTGTGTTCATTGTCAGGCTTCTGTACCTCCAGCCTGACGGTAGTTGTGAGACAATGGCATGGCCCAAATGATGTGGAGCTTTGATGATAGATGTTGCCTTCTTGGTGGCGGTGGTAATGCTTGCAGAACTAAGTTTCATACTCCACCTCACCACATGCGGCATTCATTTCTATCCTAGGTATTTATGCCCATGACATGAACCTGGAACCATATGCGAAGAACAGGAGGAGAAAAACGCACAGCCGTCGTTTCAGGTCGAGAACCCTCATTTGGAGTGAGAGAAAGAGGTAAGGTAGTTTGTACAAAGAGCTGGTGGTGGGGGAAGGGGTTGAACGAGAGCTGGCAGCTAACAGTTGGATCCAACTGGCGGGGAGTGGGGGAGTGCAGTTTATTTATTTTATTCCAATCCTGTTATTCTCTTGTAAAAGGAGTGCAAAAACTGTGCACAAGAGAGCACTGTGAGTATCATGTTCTTTGATTTCTCAAGTGGCTTCAATGCCATACAGCCCTCAGTGCCGGGGAAAAAGCTCCATTCAAAGCAGGTTGGCACTTCAATCATATCCTGGATAATGGACTACCTGACTGGCAGACCACAGTTTGTGCGGCTTCAGAGTTGTCTGTCAGACATGGCTATGAGCAGCACTAGGCCACAGAAGTCTATATTGACTCCTTTCCTGTTTACCCTGTATACCTCAGTCTTTAGATACAACACTGAGTGCAAAAATTCTCTGATTACTCAGCAATAGTTGGGTGTATAAAGGGAAGATGAATACAGGGCCCTGGGTGGAGGACTTTGTCAAATGGTGCAAGCAAAATCATCTGCTGCTCAATATCAGTCAGACAAAGGAGATGGTGATGACCTGCACAGCTCCCTGTTACTACTGATGGTGAGGATGTGGAGGTGATGAGGACCTACAGGTACCTGGGAATGCACCTGGATGACAGACTTGAGCGGAGCACCAACACACAGGCTGTGTACAATAAGGGCCAGAGTTGCCTCTACTTCTTGAGGAGACTGAGGTCCTTTGAGTAGGCAGGCCTCTCCTTCACAAGTTCTACTAGTCTGTTGTCACCAGTACAATCTTCAATGCAGTGGTGTGCTGGGGCAATGGCAGCAAAACGGGTGATGCCATCAGGCTCAATAAACTGATTAGAAAGGCTGGCTCTGTTACAGAAGTCAAACTGGACACACTGGAGGCTGTGGTAGAACAAATGACCCTACAGAAAATCCTGGCAATGCTCGACAATGTTTCTCACCCTCTGCATGCCACCTTGGCTAAACAGAGGAGCACTTTTAGTAATAGACTAAGACAACTGTGCTGCTCTAAAGAGCGCTATATGAGGTCATTCTTACCATAAGCCACAAGGTTCTGTAACGAGTCAACCTATAGCCAGAGAAGTGATAACTCCCTCCTGTTAAGACTGTTTGAGGAAACTTGTTGAAATTTATTTTTCTTACTTCTCTTCTAATATTTGTATATCTCTGAACTTGTAATGCTTCTGTGATTCCTTTGGGATCAATATCTACAGTTGAAGTCAGAACCTTAGCCAAATACATTTAAACTCAGTTTTACACAATTTCTGACATTTAATCTTAGAAAACATTCCCTATCTTAGGTCAGTTAGGATCACTACTTTATTTCAAGAATGTGAAATGTCAGAATAATAGTAGAGAGAAAGATTTATTTCAGCTTTTATTTCTTTCATCACATTCCCAGTGGATTAGAAGTTTACATACACTTTGTTAGTATTCGGTAGCATTGCCTTTAAATTAACTTGGGTCAAACGTTTTGAGTAGCCTTCCACAAGCTTCTCACAGTAAGTTGCTGGAATTTTGTTCCATTCCTCCAGACAGAACTGGTGTAACAGAATCAGGTTTGTAGGCCTCCTTGCTCACACATGCTATTTCAGTTCTGCCCACAAAATTTCTATCGGGTTGAAATCAGGGCTTTGTGATGGCCACTCCAATACCTTGACTTGGTTGTCCTTAAGCAATTTTGCCACAACTTTGGAGGTATGCTTGGGGTCATTGTCCATGTGGAAGACCTATTTGAGACCAAGCTTTAACTTCCTGGCTGATGTCTTGAGATGTCGCTTCAATATATCCACATAACTTTCCTTCCTCATGATGCCATCTATTTTGTGAAGTGCACCAGTCCATCCTGCAGCAAAGCACCCCCACAACATGATGCTGCCACCCCCATGCTTCATGATTGGGATGGTGTTCTTTGGCTTGCAAGCCTCACCCTTTTTCCTCCAAACATAACAATGGTCATTATGACCAAACAGTTCAATTTTTGTTTCATCAGACCAGAGAACATTTCTCCAAAAAGTAACATCTTTGTCCCCATGTGCACTTGCAAACTGTAGTCTTGCTTTTTTATGGCGGTTTTGGAGCAGTGGCTTCTTCCTTGCTGAGCAGCCTTTCAGGTTATGTCGATATAGGACTCGTTTTACTGTGGATATAGATACTTGTCTACCTGTTTCCTCCAGCACCTTCACAAGGTCCTTTGCTGTTGTTCTGGGTTGATTTGCACTTTTCTTGTCAAAGTACATTCATGTCTAGGAGACAGATTGCGTCTCCTTCCTGAGCGGTATAACGGTTGCGTGGTCCCATGGTGTTTATACTTGTGTACTATTGTTTGTAGAAATGAACATGGTACCTTCAGGTGTTTGGAAATTGCTCCCAAGAATGAACCAGACTTGACTTCATTTTCTGACCTCAATCCGATAGAAAATCTGTGGGCAGAACTGAAAAAGCGTGTGCGAGCAAGGAGGCCTACAAACCTGACTCAGTTACACCAGTTCTGTCTGGAGGAATCGAACAAAATTCCAGCAACTTATTGTGAGAAGCTTGTGGAAGGCTACCCAAAACGTTTGACCTAAGTTAAACAATTTAAAGGCAATGCTACCAAATACTAACAAAGTGTATGTAAACTTCTAACCCACCGGGAAAGTGATGAAAGAAATAAAAGCTGAAATAAATCATTCACTCTACTATGACTCCGACATTTCACATTCTTAAAATAAAGTACGGTAGTGATCCTAACTGACCTAAGACAGGGAATGTTTTCTTGGATTAAATGTCAGGAATTGTGAAAAACTGAGTTAAAATGTGTTTGGCTAAGGTGTATGTAAACTTCTGACTTCAGCTATATCCATCAATCCATGTTGAATTCACGTTTGCCAACTATTGTAATTCATGGAATTCAGACTATTGTAATTTGGGGAGTGGGCAGTACCCACCTTCAAGAAGCAAGGCTTAAGTTTTTGCTATCATCTATAACCAGAAGTGCCAAAGACATAATCATTTACTGTCTTCTTCTGAGGTCCCCACCGCTTTTAGGGCCAATTTAATTAATTTCATGCAATATCAAGAAATGCTTGAGAGCAGAGCACAAAACAATTGCTTCCAGTCCCGAATAAGGTCCCTGTTGTGGTATTGAAACCTGTGCAGCAGTACATGCTGGGCATCCAGCCAAGCTGTTTCATCAGTACACCTCACAGCATTGGCATCTACCCAATTAAATGAGAAGTAGCCAGGCACGTCCTTTCTACAAAGAGAACAAATCCACTCTGGCCAATTACCCATTCATCAGCAGACTCTCCATCCCCGGCCAAGTGCTGGAAAGAATGTCAACTAAGCTATCAAACCAATAGCCATCTCAGTTATGCTCAGTCTACATTCTGTTACTGCCACTTATCTGCAGACCTCATTCTAGCAGTGATACAATTTTGGATAAAGGAACTGAATTCCTCGAGGTGAGGTGCAATAATATTCCCATCACATTGAGGCAACTATGCCATCAAGGACTCTGAGTAAAGCTGAGGGCAATTGAAGTCAGGAGAAGCTTGTTCCATCAGTTAACAGCTAAAACTAAGGTAAATGGCTATTGGAGGCATATCAGCTCACTTTCAGGAATGTCTGTGGAAGCTTTATGAGCAGTGCCCTGCTCCAACTATGTCAGTCATATAAATAAGCTTTTCTCCATTTTAAGGTCAGAAACTGCATTGTTTGATGATAACTACGTTGAATTCCATTTGCAAGTCAAACAATGATCTGTGCTCACATTCTTTACAGCCTGAACAACATCCAAACAAAGGAATTCAGAGTAAAGTAGGCACTTTGTGCCATGAATCTCCCTCACTGTTTCATACGGTTATGGCTCATTTGATTATAACCTCAAATCTGTATTTCTGTCCATCTGTGGTAAGCTTTCAGCTCCTTCCTTTTATTTATCTGTATTAAAATAAAAACATTCAAAGAACCCGCTTTTTAATTACTTAAAATCAGTGAGGGTGCCTGATAGGTACATAATCTTCAGAGAAAATTTGGCTCATCTCTACCAGGCATGGGCTACCGCTTATTTTTAAACAGTAATCCAAAATTTCTAATTATCCACAAGAGGAATCAGCCTCTTGCATTCACCATTGGAATGCTATAAAATCTTACACGTTTCAGTCAAGTCCCTTCTCCCTCTTCTAAGTCCATCAAATCTTTCTTTAATGGACAAATTACGTATTCCATGCCTTTGTTGAGTAATTTTTCTCTGAACTGTTTTCAATGGATTAACACCCTTCCTTAAATAAGGAGACCAGTTCTGTACACTTCCATATGATTTCAACAATGTCCATTATAATTGAACCACAACTCTTTTGTACTCAATTCCCATGGCAATGAACAATAACATTCTATTAACTGTGCTAATTACACGCTCTACCTGCAGATTGAACTTTCTAGAAATCATGTGCTGGAACACCCAGTTCTCCCTGCATCTCAGAAAGCAAGGTTTTCTTTAGACAGTACATTTTTCTTTGTTTATCCTGCCAAATAAAATAACCATTTTTAATTTACCCCCATTTTCTTTCACTTACTTGATCTTTGCCCACAGACTACGTTCCTTTGCGGACTCCTTATCTCTTTCCTTCGTAACTTACTTGTCTATTTGTCTTTGCACCACCAGCAAATGGAGCACCAGACCTTCAATGTTTTCAAAGTCATGATATAAATTAGTCATAGCATCATACGGCACAGAAACAGACCCTTCGATCTGCCTTGCTCATGATAACCATCAAGAATCATCTGTACCAGGGGTTCGCAACATGAGGTCCATGGACTCCTTGCTTAATGGTATTGGTCCACTGCATAAAAAAAGGTCTGGAACCCCTGACTAATACTAACTAATTTATTAAATTGTAATAAATAAATAAGTTGATCACTGCAGCATTCTATTTTATTTGTCAATCAGAAAAATATTAATGCCTTCTACTTCTGATAAGCCAAACTTCTAGCCATACCAATTTGCTAACACATGAGGTGTCCTGGCTGAGAATAGGTCTGAGAGATGTTAGGTAAATACACGACACAGAGTTCCAATATATAATCAAATCTCAATGAGAGAATCTAACCATGTCATCACATTCAAAGGTATTGTCACTAGGCAAACCACTTTAATTGACTCAATAACAGCAGTTGTATCAATGCAGGTCAAAAGCTGGATTTTCTCTCTTGTGAGATTCTGAACTTCCAAACTTTCTACACAACATGCCAGAATTGCCATATTAGGGGGAGAAATGTTCGGGACAGAGAGGATGTTACAATTTCTACTTTAGACCATAAGACTTAGGAACAGAATTAGGCCAATCGGCCTACAGAGTCTGCCCTGCCATTCCAGCATAGCTGATTTATTAACCCTCTCAACCCATTCTCTTGCTTTCGTCTTTGACGTCATTACAAATCAACCTCCATTTTAAAAATATTCAATGAATTGGCCTCCACACCTGTCTGTGCAATGAATTCCACAGGTTCACCACTATCTGGCTAAATAAATTTCTCCTCATCTCTATTATAAATGGACATTCCTCTATTCTAAGCCTGTACCCTTTGGTCCTAGACTCTCCCACTGTAGGAAACATCTTCTCCACATCCATTTTATTTAGGCTTTTCAATATCTGATAGATTTCAATTAGATCTGCCTTCATTCTTCTATACTCCAGAGAGTCTAAGCCCAGAAACATCAAATGCTCCTCATACATTAACCCTTTCATCCTTGGAATAATTTTTGTGAACGTCTTCTGGACCCTCCTCTCCAATGCCAGCACATCTTTTCTTACGTATGGGGGCCAAAACTGCTCACAATACTCCAAGTGCGGTCTAACCAATGCCTTATAAAGCCTCAGTATCACATCCTGGTTCTTATATTCTAGATCTCTAAGAATTAATTCTAACATTGTTACCACTGACTCAGCCTGCAAGTTAGCCGTTAGGGAATTCTGCACAAGCCCTCCCAAGTCCTTTCATACCTCTGAATTTTGTATTTTCTCCCCGTTTAGAAAATAGCTTCCCTACACTATATTCCATTTGCCATTTCTTTGCCCATTCTCCCAATCTGTCCAACCACTTTAGGAGACTCCCGGCCTCCTCAACACTACCCGTCCCTCCACCTACCCATGTATTGTCTGCAGACTTGCTCCAATCATTGAAGCAATCACAATACTGTCCCTGTGGAACACCACTAGTCACTGCAGCCAACCAGAATAGGCCCGCTTTATTCCCACTCTTTGCCTCCTGCCAGTCAGCCAACCTTCTATCCATACTAGTATCTTTCCTGTCAGACTATGGGCTGTTTTCCTGTCAGACTATGGGCTGTTATCCTGTCACACTATGGGCTGTTATTTTGTTAAGCCGCATGTGAGGAATCTCACCAAAGACCCTCTGAAAATCCAAGTAAACACCATCCACCGACTCTTTTTTGTCTATCCTGCTTGTTATTTCCTCAAATAATTCCAACAGATTTGTCAGGAAGGATTTCCCCTTAAGGAAACCATGCTGACTTTGGCCTATTTTATAATCTGTCTCCAAGTACCCCAAAACCTCATCTTTTAATAAGAGACTCCAACATCTTTGCAACCAGTCAAGTTAGGCTAACCAAACTATAATTTCCTTTCTTCTGCTTCCTTCCCTTATTAAAGTGTGGAGTGACATTTGTCATTTTCCAGTGCTACGGAACCGTTCCAGAACCTGGTGATTCTTGAAAGATCATTACTAATGCCTCCACAATCTCTTCAGCCACCTCTTTCAGAACCCTGGGATGTAGTCCATCTGGTCCTGGTGACTTATCTACCTTCAAACCTTTCAGCTTCCCAAGCACCTTCTCCTTAGTAATAGTAATTACACTCTTGACTTTCTGGCATACTGGTAGTATTTCCACAGTGAAGACTGACACAAAATACTTATTCAGTTATTTCTGTTATTGGTATTTTAGCATTTCTTTTTGCACTGCCTCAGTTTTCCCTACCATTGTTGGACCATTTCATGGTTTTTGCATCCACTGTACTTATTAATACCATGTATACTGTGTACTCTGAGCATTACACACGCAAGGAATTTCCTTGCATCCTGGGGTATATGACAATAAACTAATCTCACCTGCAATATTCTCCCTTCTTCTCTGGGGTCACTGTGCATTATATGTCATCACTGTGCACCATATACAGAACCACAGCACCACAGTGCCACTGTTTCATCAATAGTAAATCACAACCTGCAGACTTCAGCACCCAGGAAGACAGGAGGAGTGAATGACTGGCAGCACCACGATCTCGGAGATACCCCAGAGTCATGACCTCCTTCCTAGAAACTTACTTGACTGTTGTGTCATCATTGGCAGTCACAGTTGAGAAACTTGCTACATAACATCTGTGGGGAAGTTTTCTTCACTATGTGAACTGCAGCTGTTTAAGGCCGCCCAAAGGTGATCAGTAAATGCTGACTTTGCCAGCAGACAGCACTTTCCAAGAATGAATGCAACAAAGTCAGCGAGAAACCGAACAAGGAAACATTCTCAGCAGTGTCGGAATCACGAATAACTGCTCGTGAATAACCATCAATTTTTATTCCTTCAGAATTTTAGAGCTATTTTCATGACGTCTATGATTTAAGTGATCAATTTATCAGTCAGGATCTCCTGTTTGCAACCACAGACACCAAGATACAGTAACTCCTACTCATCAAAAAAATCCATGAAGTTATGTTAAAGATAGCATCAGACAGTTGGCAGCAATTTTAATCTCAAACATTACTTTTGGCAGTTTTGAAAGAGGAATCTTAATGGAAGTGATTTATATGAAGATGTTATTTTTGAAGCTGTCAAAAAGAGGGTTTAAAATATTTTTTTAAATCTTTTGTGAACTTGCCCTGCCATCTGCTGCTTTTTCCATCATTAGAGACCAAGATGACATCTTTCCCATCAGCCTTTCTCCCTCGTTCTCTCCAAGGCCGGGACACAAATTACAGTGCAGCGCCAAAGGTAGCAGAGAGTTCACAAATATGGCCGTGACATCTGAGCTTGCTCCATGCCTTTCGCAGGATCAGTCCGTGGTTAATGATAAGAACAGCTCGATGTTCTATAGTGCAGGGACAATTAGGCCAACCATATTTATTTTCCAGCCTCAGCAGCTGGTACCACTCATCACAACCAATCATGTCACTGGCCAACTTGTCCTCTAATTCTCCCACACCCCCTGCCCTAAAATCTTAACCTGACCCCTAACTCCCCTTCTGTCCCCAAAATCATCCATCCAGGATGGAGGACTATGGTCCGGAGATGGGTTGATGAGTCTAGGCAAAATAGCAGTTCAGCACAGATTAGATGGGCCGAAGGACCTCTGTGCTGTAGTGCTCTATCACTCAAACACAGGGATCTTTCAGGTCTCTGTCACTTAGCCGGATGCCAATATCCATTACTCAACTGAGGTACAAACTCTGCCTTATCGATAACAGAAGTGTCTTGTTTCCAATTCAGAATACTTGTTACACAATTCATGAGCGCAGAAAACATCTTGCCAGTTGATGCCAGAATGACAGTGATGAAAGACAGGTTTAATAGCAGTACTAATGAATCCCCGGACTCAACAATGCTCCTTGAAAGGGCTGCTGAGTGATAAAAACGTGCAACTGCATTGGGCGAAGAAGTGCCAACAACTAAAGGAATTCGACTCATCTCGGGTAGCAGCCCGATCTAGTTTGGTATTAAGATGGGGAGCACAGTACAACAGCTGTCTCTGCGCAGACAATCTTTGGAGAATTAGAGGTTTTAAGCAGCTTGATAGATGGGTAGAGATTAGAGTAGGGTGTTGAAATGATCAAATAGACAAAACCTTAGTTTAAATGCATCTACTGCTAATTCAGCAGGTAAGTGTTTTTGATAACATCTTTAATGAATAGAGCAAGTCAAAGATTCAACGAACATTTATTACCCATGTAGGTATACAGAGTACAACTCTGAGATTTGTCCTCTTGTGGGCAGCCACGAAACAAAGAAAACCCATTCAAGAAAACATCAATCACCCAATGCTCAAAAAAGGACAAATTCTGTAAACGGCAAAAAGGGAGTGAACAACACACAGAATATCAAACACCAAACCAGGAGTCCAGTGGGTTTCAGGTTAGTTCAGTTCAGTGGCATACCGCTAGCCCATTGCAGGCCGCAGAGCCATTCTTTGCTGAAATGGCCCAGTCCGTGTCAATCACCTCGATCAAACCACTCAAAAGCAGCAAAATAGGGTAACCAGAATCCTGAAATATATGCAGCACAAACCTCAAAACAAGTCCAAAGCCTCACTGATCAATCCTTGCAACTTAGATGCCAAGGCTCCTACACTTTCTTCCAACAGCAACTAGTGAGAGGCAGAAGATTATTGGTTAAATGCAGGCAGACAGTGCTGAACATCTGCCCATCCTCCGCTCTCGTCCTCATCGACTTCAACCTTGCTCAATGCCTCAGTCAGAGAGATGTAATGGAGTTGACCATGGGCTCACACCCTTGTCTCCAGGCTTCCCGGTTTCTAGGCCGCACACTCCACTCCAAACCTCATCGAACTCCACTGGAGATAGCAAAGCGGCAGATCGCTCAATCGGCCCAAAAACACACCATCAACATGTCAGAATCAGGTTTATTATCAATGGCATGTGACATGAAATTTGTTAACTTAGCAGCAGCAGTTCAATGTAATACATAATCTAGCAGAGACAGAGAAAAAAATAATAAATAAAATAAAACATAATAATAAACAAGTAAATCAATTACATATATTGAATAGATTTTTTAAAATGCGCAAAATCAGAAATACTGTATCTTTAAAATATAGAGGTTGTGTCCAAATCTTCAATGTCCATTTAGGAATCGGATGGCAGAGGGGAAGAGCTGTTTCTGAATTGCTGAGTGTGTGCCTTCAGGCTTCTGTATCTCCTATCTGATGGTAACAGTGAGAAAAGGGCACGCCCTGGGTGCTGGAGGTCCTTAATAATGGATGCTGCCTTTCTGAGACACCATTCCCTAAAGATGTCCTGGGTACTTTGTAGGCTCGTGCCCAAGATAGAGCTGACTAGATTTACAACCTCCTGCAGCTTCTTTTGGTCCTGTGCAGTAGCCCCTCCATACCAGACAGTGATGCAGCCTGTCAGAATGCTCTCCATGGTACAATTATAGAAGTTTTTGAGTGTATTTGTTGACATGCCAAATCTCTTCAAACTCCTAATAAAGTATAGCCGCTGTCTTGCCTTCTTTATGACTACATCAATATGGTTGGACCAGGTTAGATTCTCAGAGATCTTGACACTGAGGAAATTGAAGCTGCCCACTCTCTCCACTTCTGATCCCTCTATGAGGATTGGTACGTGTTCCTTTGTCTTATCCTTCCTGAAGTCCACAATCAGCTCTTTTGTCTTACTAACATTGAATAACAGGTTCCAATCACTCACAACTTAGTAGTAGAATCATATTTGAAAGACGATGTACAAACAGTAGTTCCGTGAACTGTCTGCAGGGCATTGCCATTAGTCACATTGCTCCCTGGCACTATCTTGAAGTTACAATTCCCCTCATTAATTAGCTGTCAGTATGACAAATCCTTTTAGAACTCCAAACAAACATGCAGCAATTATATCCGGTAAAAAAAAACTCAGGCCACACTATGGAAAGGAAATTGCTGGGAAGGGATCAGAATTTCATCCAATTCCATTTGAAGCCAAAGATAAAGGTATGAAGGGAAAACGATGATTTTAAAAGGCAGTGGATGACTGACTGCCCTCCATTTAGCCACACATGAAACAATTTCCACTGCTCCTTAAGTTCTGATGTCACTTTCTCTGAACATGAAAAACATGCAGGTCCATCATAAAATCAAACAAGAACAGTGCGACATAAGACAAAGTGTTTTTTTAATACCAGAAACTCAGTCTTGAGGCCAAGTAACAGCATAAAAAAAAGGGAGGCAAATTCTAGTGGGAGCAACTCTTCTGAGGTCAAAATAGTGTACCTGAGGTATAAATACAGAGACTTTGATTGAGGGGTGCTTTGGTGAACAGGTGCATCAAAATAAGGCCTGCTTGTTTCTTTCCTTCTTTTAATCCAGTCATAACTCAAAGGGTAGAAACGGCAGTTAATGGCTGACTTGGGAGATCTGGTATCCCTGACAACCGCATTTGCAGGAAGTGTGTCCAGCTGAATCTTCGCTCATACTACGTGGATCGATTGGAGCAGCAGTTAGACTCACAGGGACAGAAACCACCATTGACAGGAGCTTCGGTGATCACACTACAGGCTCAGTTAGATAGATGGGTGACTGCTAGGAGGGGTGAGCAGATAGTAAATGAGTCCCCTATAGCTATTCTCCTCTATAACAGATACACTGCCCTGGATAGTTTTGGGTGGGGATGGGTAAACCATTGAGTATAAAAGTTGGTAAGTCACCTTTTACTGTATAAAACTTTGATCAGGCCACATTTGAAGCTCTGTGTGACCACATGACAGGAAGGATATAGAGGCTTTGCAAAGGGTGCAGAAAGGTTTCACTGGGATATGCCTGAATTCGGGTGTATTTTAGGTAGAAGGACAAATGTGAATTGCCTTCTCTGGATTGCGGAGGTTGCGAGATAACCTGATAAAAGTTTATAAGATTACCAGAGGCATAGTTCAGGTATATGGTCAGAGTCTTTTTCCTCAGGCTGAAAACATGGAGCAAGTTTAATTTGGCATTGCAGACACGGAGAGGCAAAGAGTCGGTTCCTGTGCTGTACTTGTTTTTACTATTTTACGCCTCTCTTAGAGCTGCTTTCAAACAATAAGAATGTGGGAAACTTGGCAGTATGGACCCAGTAACCTCCCACAAACTCCCAATTTCATAATGACCAGGTAGTGTTTTTTGGACTTTTTCTGAAGCACTCTTTCAGGTTTAACTATTGTCCAGAATACTGCCTCTGCACTTCTTTGAAGGAATGGCAAGAGATCTTTTACATCTGACTGATAAAGCAGAGAGGGGCCCAGTACAATGAATGGTTACACCCAGCAGTGACACACTCCCTCAGTACTACATAGAAGAATCAGCCAAGATGACTTAGCCAGTGTTACTGAACTTGGGAATGGAGTTTTCTGACCCAGTTGAAAGAGTGCTCATTTCTGATCCGTGGCTGACTCAAGGCTTCAGCTACATCTATGTGTGTAGAGTCCTGATAAAAGCATGCAATCCAGCCCCACACACAGGGAGCGAACAATGACCTAAGAAAGCGCAGCAGAGAGCCAGCTGGCCCAGCAGTGATAAACGTCAATGCAACATCATTTCTTGAGCCATGGCCAGGCTTTCTTGGTCAGATCAAAACAAAGAATCTTCCTGTTTCCTGGCTTACGTTGACCTTATTCTCACACAAAAAAATAATCCGGTAGCCTTCAAACGAGTCTTTGTAGGTAGGGTTGAGAATATCTTGCAAGTTTGGTGGGCTGGGGGGGGGGGGGGTGGATCTGTGGTGATGGTAAGAAAATTCCACACACAGCTATATTATTGCCATTAATCTGAGATAGTGTCAGGTTCTTGCATCTTATATTCACTTGCCAATTGAATGATTACACTCCCGTCTGAACACAGAAAGCATACAAGTCATTTTTTCCCTTCGTAGCAATAAAGACACTCATAGTCTACATGTATGTACACATGATGGCAGAAGTCCCAAGAATAAAAGCCTATCAAGATTAAGCAGGCATATCAGTCTACCTACAGGTTAATTAGATAATATTATTTCAACATAAATCATTAATAGTATTATAAGTCCCTTTCTTTTGTTATCTACTTTTACATCATTATTAATTTAGCTTGCATTTCAGGAGATTAGCATTAGTAACTTCCATGATTTTTCTTGCTAGACCTGACTCAGTGACGTAGGTAACCCAAATCAAAACCCAGTTCTTGTCTGTAAGATCTGCTCTCAGGCTAAGGAACACAAATTTGCCGCACGTGCGATTTATAACACATGATTATGCTTTGGCTTCATATCAGATGTGTATTGGGAAACAAGGCAACAATTGTTCTATATAGAGCATCCGATAAAAAATATTGCACAACCCTTAACTAAAAATAGCACACAGCACGAAACATTATCCTCAATTATTCTTTATAGATACTTAATCGCCAAGAAGGAAGCTCGAGGGTGGAGTTCAAAAAAGACAGACAAAAACATAGACCCAAGTGCACACTCCACAAACACTAACACGAACAGAGAAACATACAGACCCAAACAAACGCATGCATAATAAAGGCAAAGGTAGCTGAATACTAATTTCAGCCAGGCTGGCTACCTTTCTCCATTACAGGGGGTTGTCGGAGTTAATTTTTTTTGTACACAGATGGAGGTGGGTGCGTGGAACGCCTTGCCAGGGGTGGTGGTAGAGGCAGATACATCAGAGACAAGTTAGAAAATCTTAGTTAGGTCCATGTGTGATAAAAATGGAGGGATATGTTGGAAGGGAAGGTTGGATTGATATTAGAGTAGGTTAAAAGGTCAGCACAAGATTGTGGGCTGAGGAGCCACTACTGTGCTGTCATGTTCTGTGTCCTATTCATGGAGTTGGTAATTCTGTCCCAAGAAAAGCCATTGTAAGGATAAGTTACTTTAGTCACTAAATATAGAGCCACCATAAAACTATGAATGGATTTTCAGGTCAATCACAAAAAAGTAATCACATGTATCTTCTTTTGGAATATGTAAACAGGTCTTTGCAATTATAATGAAAGGACATTTGGAAATTACAAAAGGTACAATATTGTTAAAAGCATTTCTTTCTTCATGATTTTGCTGGATGGATGATGCTGTTTGGTTGCCAAGAATTAGCAACTGCAAATATCAAATTGATACTCCGACATGAATCATTAACACCTTATTATTTAAAATGTTGTTTAGATTTATTTGAAATAATTGGAATATTATTCCTGAAGTATCAAAAATTTCTGCAGATGCTGGAAATCAAAACTAAAAGCAGATAATGCAGATCAACCGGCGGCATCTGTGGAGAGAGAAGAATGCCTGAAGCTTCAGCTCAGAGACCCTTTGTCAGAACTGGTGAAGTGAAATAAAAAAATATATAATTGTAAATTGAAGAGATGGTGGTGGGAAGGGAGTAAGTAATAAATAGTACAAAAGAAAATCTGTGAAAAGGTGAAAAAAAGGCCAAATGGATTACTGTGCCAATTAAAGTTTAAATTTAAAGATTTAAAAAACACTTGCCTGTACTGTGCATTGCTGCCTAGCAAGAACATCCCAGCAAGTCAGGTTGAACCAATGGAGAGAATCAAAAATAGATGAATTACTAAGGGCAGACGTGGCCAGCTCCAGGGCAGACAAGAAGAGAGCAACCTTAAACTGGAGAAATGTGGGTGGCTGTAACTAGCATAGATGGATTCTGAAATGCTATTCCCCGAGCTTGCTTTTGGCCACTGATAGATAGGTCAGATAGGTAGCAATACGAAGAACTGAAGAGGAAAGCAACAGAGAGCTTCCGCAGACTGGGAGCAGATACTCTGCACAGTGATCAGTGAATCTACACTAGGTTTATGTCCTGCGTTTTTTGAACGAACTATTTACTGAGAAAGTTTACAGTGAGTATTATCTCCAACACTCGATGACATAGTGATGCACCATCAATAACTCTCGGAGACAGGAGGCGAACGATAGGCTTTTATTAGCTACAAGAGACCACGATTAGCAGCAAGAGACCACCACACAGCATCCTGGAGACTGAGGGGAGAGCAGTGCCTCCAATCGCCTTATACAGGTGTCTGTGGGAGGAGCCACAGGAGCAGTCAGCAGAGGGGCGTGTCCAGACAGGTATATGTAGTTCACCACACATAGTGCTGACAATAAACTGTCAGTTACTTTTTGAATGGTGTAAGACTAATTCCTTTTGTCTTTATAACCCTCTCACTCTTTTCAACCTCTGAAAGCCAGTCTACTCAAACTTTCCATGTGAAAACTCCTCCTTGTGAGCAGTCTACGAATGTTTCAAGGCATTCTTGTTTAAACAAGGACTCAAAAACTGATTGCAGTGTTTCAGGTGTTTTCTCAAAACCCTAGAGGAATTGTAGTATGACTTCCCTTCTCTATTCCTCTTGCAATTAAGGTCAACAATATTTTCCTTCCATCATTGTATATTCTTGTACCTAATAAAGTAGCCGCTGAGTGTATGTTTGTGGTCTTCTGTTGCTGTAGCCCATTTGCTTTGAAACTCAATGTGTTGTGCGTCCAGACATGCTTTTCTGCACACCACTGTTGTAACATGTGGTTATTAGAGTTACTGTTACCTTCCTGTCAGCTTGAGCCAGTACCAGTCTGGCCAGATACTTCTGAACTCTCATTAACTAGGTCTTTTCACCCACTGGACTGCTGCTCTTTGGATTTTTTGTTTTGTTTATGGCACCATTCTCTGCAAACTTCAGAGACTGCTGTGCATGAAAATCCCAGGGGATCAGCAGTTTGGGAGGTACTCAAACCACCCCATCTGGCACCAAGAATCATTCCATAATCCAAGCCACTTTGATCACATTTCTTCTCCATTCTGATGCTTTGTAGTAACAGCAAATAAACCTCTTGACCATGTCTGCAGTAACTGAAATGCTGCCACATGATTGCTTCATTAGGTATTTGAATTAACGAGCAAGTGCACAGGTGTACCTAATTAAGTGGCCACTGAGTGCATGTTATATCTGACCACTAACCTTTAGTGCTAACAGACACTGGCCTTGGCACATACATGTCTAATAAACTTTTTGTCTGTCAAAAGGAGGCAGCTAAATGACTAATTTTTTGAAGGCAGATTTACTGCAGAGCAGAAGAATGAGGGAAAATCTCATAGAGGTATGCAACATAGGGGACTATGGATGGGGCAAGTGCATGCAGGCTTTCCCCCAGGTTTGGTGATACTCATAGGGTTAAAGTTGAAATATTTAAGGGGAATCTAATGGAACTCTGCTTCACTGAGAGAGTGGTGCAAGTGTGGAATGGGATGCCAGAAGAAGTGGTTCAAAACCGGCATTCAACACAACAAGGTGGCATCCAAGATGAAGGACTCTCATCATCCAGGACATGTCCTCTTCTCTTCTACCACCAGCGGGGAGGAAGTACAGGAGCCTGAAGATACACACTCAGTGCTCAAGAACAGCTTATTCTCCTCTGTCATCAGGTTTCTGAATTATCTATGAACACTATCTCATTAATTTACTGTTGTTTGTACTATTTATCTATTGGGGGTTCAATTGTAACATTAAGAGAAGTTTGGATAGGAAGATTGATGGGGGGAGGTTTGGAGGGATATGGACCCAGGTAGTTCAGGTTGGCATGGACAAGATGGGCCAAAGAGCCTGCTTTTGTGCTGTATTACTCTCTGAGAAAGGGTCCAAACAGGAACTCAATGAATTGAAGCATTTTCTAAATGCACCTCTAGGAGTCATCATAACAAATAACATTTCTAAACTTGAATTACAATGCAGACATCCACATTCAAAGCATGTCCCCGGCATTCAGTGTAAATAGCTTTCAAAAGGCAGGCTGCCTGCAGGTTAAAAAGTACTCCTGTGCCTGAAGTCACATGATTAGCTGAGTGACCTTTTCCCATGTTCTACAAGCGAACACAATTTCAGCATGAAATTTCACATACCAATCCAGTTTGCTGTACTGTATATATTCCCTTTGCAACAAATACAGTCTGTGCTTTAGCATTCAAAGACAGTTTTGAATGCATCTCTATCGATGGTACATGCTGCTTTTGTGATCCCATTCGGGCGAGATGCTTGCTTCACACACAAGCTAACAATTCACAAATGACCACCTACCACTGCAAACTCTCAAAGACTCAACATGTAAAAGTTGTGCATGTCGCATTGCCAACACAGCTTCATCTTCTTGGATAGATGTTTGTAGCATTTCCACTCAGCACATCATAACAATAAGACTTCCCCCCCAAGGCTCTGCCTACAGTTCTCACCGCCTTGCTGGAGATGCCAATGTAACTAAGGAACCCTCCTGCCCCAGACATCTCTCTTTCCAAACCCCCACCCTATTGGGCAGCAGATACAAAAGCTTATATAGACCAGTCTCAAGGACAATTTCTATACTGCTCTTATGACTACTAAATGGTCCCATTGTATGATAAGATGGGCTCTTGACCTTACAATCTACCTCATCATGGCCTTGCACCTGACTGCCTGCATTGCCCTTCTCTGCAACTGTAACACTTTATTGTGCCTTCTGTTATTGCCTTTTCTTCCTCCCCTGCACTCCCTCAATATACATCATCTGCACGGATGGCATGCAAAACAAAGTTTTTCACTGTACAGGTGAACAAGCTCCTTCTCTTGCTTTCAAGGAGGAGCTAGATAGGTATCTTATGGATAGGGGAATCAAGGGATATGGGAACAAGGCAGGAACCGGGTATTGATAGTAGATGATCAGCCATGATCTCAAAATGGTGGTGCAGGCTCGAAGGGCTGAATGGTCTACTTCTGCACCTATTGTCTATTGTCTATAATAGTAGTGAATTCTGAAGCCCTTACACAGTTCATGATATTTAACCTTGCTTTAAAATACACAGTGCTTGCAAGGCATCAGCTCAAGTATTGACCAGCTTCACAATAAAATGTCACTATCCAAGGCTGAACTATAAAACATCATATCAACAACCACACATAAAGAGCTGCTTCTTCCCCTCTGACATCAGGTTTCTGACCAGTCCAGGAACACGACCTCACTATTCGCCTTTCGCACTGTTATTTATTTAGTCATTCATTTACTTGTTGTAACTTATAATAGCTTGTTATCTCTTGCACTGCTGCGCAAAACAACAAATTTCACGACATACGTCAGCGACAACAAACTTGATTCTGATTTGGATTCACAATCGCTGCCACCAAGCTTGAAATGTAGAATATCGTACACGTGAGACCAATCTTCACCTTTCCCTGTGTCCTAACGACTATTCGATTTCCATTTTTCAGAGGTCACGGAAGATTTGGATAGACCTGTTCATGGAATTGGGTCACAGATCTGGCAAGACCCCAGTGAAATGCAGCCTCACTGAAAGGGCTGAATTTTTACTCTTGTCCCTGAGTACCTTTGTGGAAGTTAGGTAACTAGGTTCCGCTGGGTACGTACTCTGTGGTCTAGGCCTGAAACTTTGACTGTTCATTAATTTCCATGGATGCTGCCTGACCTGCTGAGTTCCTCCAGCATCTTGTGTGTTTTGCTTTGAATTTCCAGCACCTGCAGACTTTCTTGTGTTTATGTTCTCAAGCTGGCTGTGAATAAAATGATACCACAACCTAGACAGGTCTTGGCAAAGAGAATGTCTCATGGTCTGACAGAACTAAAACTAAGATATGGTAAATTCAATGTATTCAAGTTCCCCTGCAGGATCCTCCATTACAAACTCAAGCTCCATCCAAGACATTTCTATAAAATGGGTATAATACATAATACATGCAAGATTCAGTGGGGACGGTGGGCAAGCGCTCACAGACCTGAATGGAACCAGGAAGCAGGTTTGCAAGCAAGTTAACAGGTAGGGAGAGGTCCAGGTTTACCATGGTTCGAAAGTTCGATTTGTAAGGAGCATCAGGAGACAGCTTAAGTCTGAGTTTTGTGCAGACATCAAGTCTATTGCTGGACTTGCCATTGAGGTGGAGGCTGGGGCTTCCTTGGAGGATCACTGGGTCAGGATCTGGGCACTAAGTGAATCTTTGGTATTTGGGCGGGGGACGTGGTTAAGAACATCAGGGAATGAAGGGATTGGGGAGGTGGTGAGTAGGTCACTGCTTTCTGGCCCAAAGGGTCAAAGTTAAGCATGGGATTTGGTGTCTGTGGGCCCTGATCCAGCACTGCATTGTTGCCAGTTGTCCAGTATGTGAGAAGTGATCATCACTCCAAGTACCAACTTGGTCTTGTACATTCCTGGCAATACTCTAAAAGGCGTGTGGCAAGAGAAATGATATCTTATGTGACAGATGTATGAGTTTCTGAAACTGAATAAAAGCAACCTTTCCCTAAATTCAAAAGATCAAAACTGAAGGCAAGACAAATCTTTCCCTTTAAAACATATGTGTGGAAACAAGCATGCAGGTCTTAACTTGGATGCAGCCTGTTTGAGAACTGGACAAGTGTCAGACAGGAGGTCTGAGTGTACAGGTTGTTGGCATTCATTAGTGTAAACAATGTGCCTTGTTCACCGGTGGAGTTTTGTGTACAGTAAGGGAAATGAGGTGTCAATCAAGAGCAAACAAACGCAAGGGATCAGCACCTACTGTGCCTCCCCTGGACACGGTATTGCATATTCCCAGACCAAACTTAACTTTTTATTCGGATTGCAAGAATAATTAAAAAGGACTTAAAATACAAAATGACTGAAAAATATTGGTCATTACCATCACAACTCCCATGCCAGTAAATAAGAGGATGTGTCACTGCTGGCAATGAGGTGACATAATTACCTGCTGAGCTGTGTCACAGCCAGCTTTACAAATGGTGATTATTAAGTCTCACTGGTGGCTTAGGTTGTGCTTCAATTGTATTATGTGATTAAAAAATAATCTAGAATTTGGCAGCGAGGTCTCAACTCAGCGCCACAGAGTGGCAAACAATTCTGCTCTGTTGAATGAGTTCAATATTAGGACCTGACTCACAACCGGGATCCAGTTAAGAACAATATTTATGAAACAGCAGTGTTCTGTGACTTGGAAGTTGCACTTAAGTTACCTCGATCGCATCTTTAGGAGGTTGGTTTCTTTGCTGGGGCAATGATTGTCTCTTCACAGATGGGGCACGGCACAGGGGATAAGTTCAGCATGTACTACTCGTCCACGATTATCCTGAAGAAATAGTTTGGTGAGTCGCTTGTTGAATTGTTTCCTCCTGGTGCTCCGGCTTCCTCCCACAGTCCAAAGACATAGGTTGGTAGGTTAATTGGTGATTGTAAATTGTCCCGTGATTAGGCTCGGATAAAATTGGGGGATTGCTGTGCGGCATTGTTCGAAGGGCCAAAAGGACCTGTTCTGTGCCACATCTCAATAAATCAATAAAGTGCTGATGTCCTTGAGATGAGAATACAAACAGACTTAACATGTATTTGACTACACGAAGAGCAGACAGAAAATAAATAGTAAGAGACATTCTCCTGTATCAGAGGCATCCAAAGCTAGAGGACATAGGTTTAAGGTGCAGGACAAGAGGTTTAGAGGAAGATGCAGAAAGAATTTTTCTCACTCAGAGGGTGTTTGGATTTGGGAATGCACTGGCTGATGGGGAACAACAAACAGACTATCACAACTTTTATGGGAAAAAGTAAAACTGCAGTCCAACTACTCAGAAACCCTACTTATTCTGAGTGATGTTTCTGCATTACGTTTCAGCTCACTGAGGCCTCAGTTCCCATGCTCCTTTTCAACTACACACAGAATTTTTCATAACACTGTGTAATGTAATAATGTCTAAGAAAAGTGAATTCATAGTATCTTCAGATATTAACAGGAATAATATACAATGGCCCAGAAAATCTGCCTATATGGCACCAAAGTCCTGAGTGTGGTGAAATATTGGAGCTTTACTGCCTCTCTGAGAGCAACTGAACCCCCAAGGCATAGCTGGCAATGGCCCAAATGCTGGTAATCAAGACTACTACCGATCAATTCTTGCCGGTCAGTGCAGACATAGTCCTTGCTGTGTTCTATTTCTCTGTGACTCTAAAGTTCTCTGAAGTCAGCTATTGGGCTTATTTTAGGGTCTTGGCTGATCAGAGAAAAATGAATCCTAACATACTTCAATGTTAAAGGCAAACACGAGGAAATCTGCAGATGCTGGAAATTCAAGCAACACGCAGAAAATGCTGGTGGAACACAGCAGGCCAGGCAACATCTACAGGGAGAAGCGCTGTCGACGTTTCGGGCCGAGACCCTTCGTCAGGACTAACTAAAAGGAAAGATAGTAAGAGATTTGAAAGTAGAAGGGGGAAGGGAAAATGCGAAATGATAGAAGACTGGAGGGGGTGGGGTGAAGCTGAGAGCCAGAAAGGTGATTGGCAAAAGGGATACAGAGCTGGAGAAGGGAATGGATCATGGGATGGGAGCCCTAGGGAGAAAGAAAGGGGAAGGGGAGCACCAGAGGGAGATGGAGAACAGGCAGAGTGATGGGCAGAGAGAGAGAAAAAAAGTGGGGAGGGAAAAGCTAAATATATCAGGGATGGGGTAAGAAGGGGAGGAAGGGCATTAACAGAAGTTAGAGAAGTCAATGTTCATGCCATCAGGTTGGAGGCTACCTAGCCGGTATATAAGGTGTTGTTCCTCCAACCTGAGTGTGGCTTTATAAGTTGTTGTTCCTCCAACCTGAGTGTGGCTTCATCTTGATAGTAGAGGAGGCCATGGATACCTTATATACCAGCTGGTTAGCCTCCAACTTTTCTTTTCTTAGCCATTGGAGAGAGGAATAGACTTAATTCCAGCTCAGTGCTTTGTTGAAACTACAGATCCACCTCCATTTCTGAATCACTCCAGCTGGATAACAAGTGATAAATTAGATCATAAAGGGTATTTACCTCTCTTAGCCCATAATGTCTCCCCATTTTCAGGTGCACAGTGCCAGAACCAAATGCTCCCAGGGCAGATGTACAAAATTAAGGGAGGGAAGTTTAGGGGAGACATAAGGGGTAAGTTTTTTTTACACAGAGGGTTGTGAGTGCCTGGAATGACTTGCCAGGGATAGTGGTGGAGGCTAAAACATTAGGGGTATTTAAGAGCCTCTTGGAAAGGCACATGGATGAAAGAAAAATGGAGGGTTATGGGGTAGTGTGGGTTTAGTACTTTTTTAAGGATTATATGGGTCGGCACAACAGGGAAGGCTGAAGCGCCTGTACTGTGCTGTAGTGTTCTATGGTTCTAAGGTACAGTGAGTACCAATATAGAAAACAAAGTGCCAGTGAACTGACTAGACTATCCCTTTGGCCCTAAAGGGAACCCATTGCATCCAAAAGAGTATCTGTTTCTCTCAGATGTGATATCTTCCCATTTCAAGCAGATAATACTCAAACCAGTCGGTTGTAGATTGAGGAAAGTGCAGAATATCTGATTAAATAATTTTTCTGTCTCTATTCACAAGAGAATCTCCAATATACAGCAGTGTCATTTTTCATATCAGAACTGGAATCAGGTTTATTATGCAGCAAACACGAGGAAATCTGCAGATGCTGGAAATTCAAACAATACACACAAAATGCTGGTGGAACACAGCAGGCCAGGCAGCATCTATAAGGAGATTAATACTAATAAGAGATTACTTAGTATCTCTCCTTTCAGTTAGACCTGACGAAGGGTCTCGGCCCGAAACGTCGACAGTGCTTCTCCTTATAGATGCTGCCTGGCCTGCTGTGTTCCACCAGCATTTTGTGTGTGTTGTTCAGGTTTATTATTATGGTCATACTGTGTGTGAAACTTGTTGTTTTGCAGCAACAGTACTGTGCAGTACACAAACAATACTACAATATATAAAAGAAATATAAAAAAATATAAAGAATGCAAAGTTGTGAAGTAGTTTTCATAGACCTTTCAGATATCTGATGACAGAGGGGAGGAAGCTGCTCCTAAAACACTGAGTGAGAATGCATCTTCAGGCTCCTGAAACTCCTCCCCATTGATAGTGATGAGAAAAGGACATGTCCTAGATGGCAAGGGTTTATAATGCTAGATGCCGCAATTTCAAGATGGCCTCAATGGTGAGGAGGTTAGTGCCCATGCTGGAATTGGTTGAGTTTACAACACTCTGCAACTTTTTTTTAAGTCCTGTCCATTTGCACTTCCATATTAAATTATGATGCAACTGGTCAGAATTCTGTCCACAGCATAGCTACAGACATTTGTGAGAATCTTTGTCCTATCAATTGTCCTCAAAATCCCAATGAAGGAGAGCTGCTAGTGTGTCTTATTTATAATTGTATCAATATATCGAGGCCAGGAGAGATCATTTGAGATGTTGGCGTCCAGGAACTTGAACCTGCTCATCATATCCACTAGTGTGCATTCTCCCAATTTTCCTTCCTGAAGTCTACGATCAATTCCTTGGTCTTAGTGATGTTGACTGCAAGGCTGTTGTTGTGACACCATTCAATCATCCAATCTATTTAACTCCTTTATGTTTCCTCATCACCATCTGAGACTCTGCCAGCGACCGTTGTGTCATTGGAAAATTTATAGATTGTGTTTGAGCTATGTGTGCCAAACCATACAGTCAAGAGTGTACAGAGAGCAGAGCAATGGACTAAGCATTCAACCCTGAGCTGTGTTTGCATTGACTGTCAGTAATGAGTAGATGTTAATTCTGAACCACACTAACTGGTCTCCCGATAATGAAGTCAAGGAGCCAGTTGCAGAGGGAGGTACAGAGGCCTAAGTTTTAAAGCTTGATGATTAGTACTGAGGTGATGTTGGTGTTGAATACTGAGCGGCAATCAATAAACAGCAGTCTGATGTAGATATTGCTATCGTCCAGGTGATCCAAGGCTGAGCAGAGAGCCAGTGAGATTGCATCCGCTGTAGACCTATTGTGCTGGTCAGCAAATAACAGCAGGCCCATGCCCCTGCTCAGGCAGGAGTCAATTCCAGCCAGGACCAAAGTCACAAAGCACTTAATTACAATAAATTTGAGTGCTACCAGGCTAGTTGGCACAGGTTTTCAATGCCCTGCCAGGTACAACACTGGGGCCTGACACGTTGTGAAGCTTCACCCTTTTGAAAAATGCTCAGAAGGCAGCCTCAGAGACAAATATCACGGGGTTGCCAGGAGCTACAAGGATTTGTACAGGTATAGTTTAATTCTCCTTTTCAAAGCACATATGAAAGGCATTGAGCTCATTAGGGAGTGAAGCATCACAGCCATTCATGATGTTAAGTTTCGCCTTATAGGAAGTATTGGCATGCAAACTGCTATCATGCATCTGACTGTCTCCCTAATTTCACCTAGAATCCCTTTTACACTATTATGATTGCTTTCCAAAGGTCAGAACCTGGACTCTGGATCTCTGACTAAAAAGCCACAGATCTCGCCCTCAGCTGACTGTAAATTTACTAGTTCATCCACAGCTTCCAGATTGTGTACGTCCGTTATGCTTACAAAGGCACAGAGTCATCCACACAGGTCTTAGATTTTAGACAAACAATTTAGTACAACATAACAGTAAAAGAAAACAATACATATAATTTCTCAGGATAACTTAAAGGGGTCCACGGTCAATAAAGCACATCATGCTGCAGTCACTATGCATGCAACTACATGACATTAGAATGATGAACATCAAATAATCTGTTTTTCTATGCCATACTAAGGAATAATATTGCCTCCCAAAATGTTTAAGAGTATCTATTGTTCAAGCTAACACAAAGATTAAAAAAGTTTAAGAATGCCAGGTCTGGAGAGGTTTCGTAAAATACAAATGATTAACAATATGAGACACGAGCAATTATATTTTATTATCTTATCTTGTCTTCATGTAATATCTGGGCAGTGGAAATCAGACTCCTAAGGGTTGTAAACACAAAGTACACTGCAGATGCTGGGGTCAAAGGAATACGCACAACACGCTGGAGGAACTCAGCAGGTCGGGCAGCATCCGTGGAAACGAACAGTCAACGTTTCGGGCTGAGTTCCTCCGGCGTGTTGTGCGTATTCCTGTGGGTTGTATGCCACTATATTGTACACAACAGCAGGATTGCTCCAGTCTCATAAGCCCCCTCTGCTGTAGAGCACATTCCTGCCACTCCTACCACCTGTTACTTCCAAGGGGCAACACCACTTGCTTATTCTTCTTCAGAATAGTGCAGTAGTTTCTGACTGGGCAGAAGAAAACCTGAACCAAAGGATGTCCTTTATTGTAATAGCACACTCTCACAGCTGCACTTCATGCTCTGTGCTCTGAGCTGTCACCTCCAAGCAATTTATGGCATCTATTTTTTGTAGCTGGATTAAAAACGCTGAAACATGTTATAGCATACCTTTTAGATAAAAAACACTGGGAAGGTAATCATTTGCTTATGTGTGTAATATGTCCTCATGTCTCTGATTTCATTTTTGCAAAATAAAAACCCCTGAATTTTAATGAATCTTTGGTGGTGGAATTCTTAAACTTTTTAATCTCTACATAATGGACAGGATGCTGGACGAGCTCAGCAGGACAAGTAACATCAACAAAGGGAAGTGGACAGCTAATGTCTTGAACTGAAATCCCTCTCTGTCCAGATGAAGGACATCAGTCTAAACTGTGGACTGCCCATTTCCTCCACAGAAGCTGCCTTGCCTGCTGAGGTCCTCCAGCATCTTGTTTTTTTTGCTCCAGATTCAAGCATCTGTAGTCTCTTGTATCTCTATATTCACTTCACTACACAAATATTTTTATCTTAACAGCTCCCAAAAGCCTACCTTGATCATGCTAAACTTTACATACCAAGTCTGAAATTCACAAGGGAGTGTCACAACAATAAATGCAAAGAGAAAACGTCTTTCCAAGGATTTGTAGAGTCACAGAGTCATAGAAACATATTGCACAGGAACAGGCTCTTCAATCCATCTGAACTGTGCTGAACTATTTAAACTGCCTCGTCCCATCGACCTGCACCCAGACCACAGTCCCATTTACGTATCCAAACTTCCCTTAAACGTTCAATTCGAGCTTGCATGCACCACTTATGCTTGCTGCTCATTCCACAGTCCCACGACCCTCTGAGTGAGGAAGTTTCCCCTTAAACTTTTCGGCTTTCACTCTTAACCCATAACTCCTGGTTGTAGCCCCACTCACCTTGAATGGGAAAAAGCCTGCTTGCATTTAATTTATCTATACCCCTCATAATTATGTAGATGTTGAATTCTGTAAATAATTTTTGTAAGTGTAAAGCCCATTCATTTGGTGAACAATAAACTGTCAAATGGTTCCTGTACTGGAAGCTCTCCTGTATTGCAGTGTACGTACTTCCCAGAGGAATGATTCCTGTCCACTGTGGCTGGCAGCTTGCAACACAACATATTTGTCTTTTCTGAAGAACTATTACTCAAGCTTCCTGTTATCAAGTGCAAGTCTAGCACACTTTCAAACAAATGCCAATGTCATTCCTGTGTCTAGGCACAGAACAAGAGCGCAGAAATCCCCATGTATTGTGTATAGTGCACAGAATAAGCCTCCTCTCACAATACATCCAGCAAAGATTTATTAGACTGAGTGTTAGGATCCAGTGGATTATCCTAGGAAGATAGTTTAATCTTATACTCCCTAGAATCCAAAAGGATGACAGAGGATCTCAAGGTAACATATGATGGTCTTAACAGTGTTTACAGGACACATGCTGGGAGGCTGCATCATGGTACCAGGATATTTAGAATGAGTGATTACTTCTCAGAATATTGGACTGTTCATTGAGGGCTGAGGGGTGACATTTCTTCACACTCTGGACATTATGAATGTGTAGTCATTGAGTAAATTCAAGATGTAAAATGTTGCTATCAATGGGAATGAAGGATAATTGAGCAAGATTGAGGTGAGGCAGTAGGTAAACCTTATCTTAATAAATGGCCAATTGCTTACTCTTGTTCCATCCGTTATGTTTGATAAACCTGAAGGCAGGGCTGAACCGAAACCATTAATGCTGACAATGGCACTGGAGATCAGCTGCCCCATCGAGAAGCTAGCCAATAATCTCCTCATAATTTCACAATGGCTGATTTCTGTAAGCAAGTAAAGTATTCACAACCACACTGTAACGTTAGTGGTCAAATCCAACCTTCTTTAATTGAGGTTCACTGTACTTTCCCAACACTTTGTTAAATGAGTGATTCTGATGTCTGTTAAACAACAATTGAAAAGGACAATTGTTCTATGCAGCACAAAATATGCACTTTTAAAAACACCCTTGGTGAGAAATTCTTAACCTATTTTTACATCTACCTGAGAAGGTAATGGGGTTTATGGCAACTGAAACATAAGTCCTCCAAAACTACAGTTCTCTGTCAACTCCTGAAGTTTGTAGACTGAAAACTGAATCCACACTTTTCTGGCAAGGTATGTTAATATCACCAACAAAACCAATTTAACACTTTGTGAAGCTCTTTGTCATTCAGTGTGCCACATGAACTTCGTTATATGAAATTGAAAATGATCTAATTCTTTTTTCCAGTTATCCTCAAAATATTGGAGCAAATAAAATAACATTCAAGATCATCAATTCTCGAGAAGAAACTAAACATATTAAGTGCTGATGTTTAAATATTGCTCGGGTCTGCTCAGCATGGTGAATTAAGTAACACTAGCTACAGCGTCTACACCTGCAGAAACTACAGTTCGGCTCAGCCACGTTAACGTTTTTCTCAAGCCATCATATATCTCTGGGACCCAAATGAACTAGCAAAACAAAATAAATCACTCTACCTGTGTGTGACAGAAATAGTGATAGAAACTGGCTTCAAGCCTTTTCCCATGGGATGAGCATAAGAAAAAGTATTATTGCCTGAAACAATAAATGTAGAAGGTGTGTGACCAGACTTCAGATGGCGATTCTTGACAAATATGTTTGTACGTTATCACTTCTAGCTGCTGCTTTATTTGGGTCACTTATGTAATAGTGCATTTAACTTCAGATTGCTGTCTTCCCGATTTTACTGAAATCCATCTGAAAACTCCATGATATATTGTGTCAACTTCAGATTACTTTACAAACTATTAAAAAAAATACAGATTACTATCATTTTACTAGGAAAAAGTGAACTGAAAGGTAAATAGTTTGAGACATCTATCACATTCGAGCCTTTTAAAATGAGTGACGCTAGTGCTGAAGGACAGAATTATTGTTTTTCTATTTTAACATTTAGACCATAAGACATAGGAGCAGAATTAAGTCATTCACCCCATCGAGTTTGCTCGGCCATTCCATCGTGGCTGATTTATTATCCCGCTCAACCCCATTCTCTTCCTTCTACCCATAACCTTTGACCTCCTTACTAATCAAGAACCTATCAATTTCCACTTTAAATATGCCCAATGACAGAGCCTCCATAGCCACCTATGGCAATGAGTTCCAGGGATTCAGCATGCTCTGGCTGAAGAATTTTTTCCTTATCTCTATTCTAAAGTGACATCCTTCTATTCTGAGGCTGCGCCCTCTGATCCTAGACTTCCCCACTATAGGAAACATCCTCTCGACATTCACCCTGTCTAGGCCTTTCAATATTCAATAGGTTTCAACAAGATTCCCACACCCCTATTCTTCTAAACTCTAGTGAGTACAGGCCCAAAGCCATCAAAAGCTTCCCATGTATTAAACTGTTAATTTCCAGGGTCATTCTCATGAACCTCCTCAGGAGCCTCTCCAATGCCATCACATCCTTTCTTCAATAAGGCGCCCCAAAATGCTCACAATACTCCAAGTGCCATCTGCTTGATACAGCCGCAGCATTACATGCTTACTTTTATATTCCAGTCCTCTCAAGATGACTTTGTTTTCCAGACCACCAACTCAAACTGCCAGTTAATATTTAGGGTATCCTGCATGAGGACTCCTAGGCCACTTTACAGCTCTGATGTTTGAATTTCCTCCCCATTTAGAAAATAGTCTACATCTTTATTCCTTCTACCAAAGTGCATGACCATACACTTCCCTGCACTATATCCCACCTGCTACATTATTGCTCTTTTCCCTAATCTACATCCTTCTGCAGATTCTCTGTTTCTTCAACACTACCTACTGCTCCACCCATCTCTGTATCATCTGCAGTCTTGGCCATAGCATCACCAAGTCTGCCATCCAAATCATTGACATATAATATGAAAAGACACAGTTCCAACATTGACCCCTGCAGTACAACAGAAGTCACCACCAGCCAACTAGTAAAGGTCCAATTTATAACCTCCTTTTGCCTCCTGCCGATCAACCAATCTTCTATCCATGCTACTATCTCGCCTGTAACACCATGGACTCTTATCTTGTTGAGCAGCCTCTTGCAGCACCTTGTCAAAGGCCTTCTGAAGATCTAAGTTAGCAACATCCACTGATTCTCACTTATCTATCCTGCCTGTAACTTCCTCAAATATTTCCACCAGATTTGTCAGGTGAAACCATGCTGACTTGGGCCTCCCAAGTACCCTGAATCCTTAATAAACTCCAACATCTTCCCAACCACGGAAGTCAGGATAACTGGCCTGTGATTTCCTATTTTTTTGCCGCCCTCCTTTCTTAAAGAACTAACTGACATTAGTAATTTTCCAGTCCTCAAGAAACATTCCCAAATCTAGTGATTTTTGAAAGATCACAGCTAATGCCTCCACAATCTCTTCAGCCACCTCTTACAGAACCCTGAGCTGCAGTACATCTGCTCCAGGTGAATTATCTACCTTCAGACCTTTCTGCTTCCCAAGCACCTACTCCTTAGTAATAGCAACTGTGGTGAACTACATATACCTGTCTGGACATGCCCCCCCCCCCCACCCGCTGACTGCTCCTGTGGCTCCTCTCACGGACCCCGGTATAAAGGCGATTGGGGACACCGCCCCGGCCTCAGTCTCCAGGATGCAGTGTGGTGGTCAATTGCTGCTTGTTCTTTCTTCCAGCCAATAAAAGCCTATATCTCGCCTCACGTCTCCAAGAGTTATTGATGGTGCATCAGCAACCACACTCACTTCTGTCTCCTGATATCCTTGAATTTCTGGCATACTGCTGGTGTCTCCTACAGTAACGACTGATACAAAATACTTATTCATTTCATCCACCATTTCTTTGTACCCCATTACTACCTCTCTAGTGTCATTTTGCAGCAGGCCAGTATCCACTCTCACCTCTTTTTTATTATTTATACATCTGAAAATACTTTTTTTCACTGGAGAGGCGGAACAAAGTCAAGATGACGATTCCTTTGCTTGCATCTTTGGAAACAGCTCTATTTCTTTAATATCTCTTTTTTCCCTTTCAAAGTTTTTTTGAAGACCCTGACCTGGAGTTACACTTTGAATTCGGTTCCGTGCGGAAATGGGATCCACTCTCAGGGCCTCAGGAGCAGCTGCTTTTTGATATTCCAAGGATACAGCCTAGGTGCTGGCTTTTCGTGGCTCTGGAGACGTGCTGATTCTAGGCCGCTGCCCCTGAATGAAGTGTTGCGGGAGAATACAGATCATCAGGAGCAATAGGTTAGCTGCCGGGCATTGTGTGTCTAGAGAGCTGAGCCTTTTTGGTGCTGACTCTCTGGGCCCAGAGCTTGGAAAAAGCGACGCAACAGACTTTTAACATTGTAAATCAGTGAGTTGTTTGTCATGTCTCCCCTCCCGCTGTGAAACTGGGACACCTCTTTTTCCCTTATTAGGGAAACAGAGAGTCTGTGGTATGTTGAATTACTGGGTGAACAAGTAGTTTTTGGGGCACTGCAAGTCTGTCTTTATTGATGTTTTGCTGCACGCTCGAGTGCTCGGTGGAGGGTGCTGATACTATTTTGCTGGGGGGGGGGTGTGTGGATGTGTCATCGCTTTGCTGCTGCTTGTGCATGGGAGGGGGAGCTGGGGGAGAGGCGTTGAGATTCTAATGTTTTAATCATCATTCATTCCTTGAGTCACTCCTCTGTTTTTGTGGATGTTCGCAAAGAAAAAGAATTTCAGGATGTATATTGTATACATTTCTCCGACATTAAATGTACCTATTGGTATCCTCTTTTATATTATTGGCTAGCTTACATACCTTCATATTTCACCTTTTCTCTCCTTATGGCTTTTTTAGTTGCCTTCTGATGGTCTTTAAAAGCTGTCCAATCTTCTAACTTCCTACTTTTTTTTGCTACATTATACGCCGTCTCTTTTGCTTTTATTCTGTCTTTAACTTCCCTTCTCAGCAACAGTTGCCTCATCCTCCCTTTAGGAAACTACTTCTTTGGTGCTTGCATCAGATATTCCCAGACAAATCCAAAGACCAGGAAGGAAATCCACAGCATTTCCAATATTTCTCACTCTTCGGGTAAGCTCATTTACTTCTCAGCACCCAAACTTCAGAGTCATATGTGCTGGTGGGTCTCATTACCACTTCCTCTTCCTCCATTTCCAGCACCTTTCTTTCCATGGAACTAACAAATATCTGTTCCCCTCTTTCCTTCCTCGTTCCACTATTTTACATTTTCTGATTTTAATAATCATATTTCGGAGCTCAGCAGATTATTAGAGGCTTGTCAAATTCCAAGAGGGCTCCTCTATTCCCCAAAACCTCAAGACCATCTTCACAAAGAGCCAGCAGGAATATATACCGGTGTTCCTGTCAGCAAGACTTGCCACGCTCTGCTACCTTGGTTCCTGAATGACCCAGCATAAAGCTAATCGCAACCTGATCGTTGTGAACTTGTGATCCTGTGTAATGGAGCTTCCCTACTAGGCGGTGATGCGACCCATCAGAACGCGCAGTGCCATGCATCTATAGAAACTCGAAAGAGTTCTTTTGACATACCAAATCTCTTAAACTCCAAATGAAGTATAGCCATTGGCATGCCTTCTTCATGACTGCATCAATGTGTTGGGTCCAAGATAGATCCTCTTAGATGATGGTCTCTAGGAACTTGAAGTTGCTCAACCTTTCAGCTGATGACCCCTCAATGAGCATTGCTCTGTATCTCTGTATTCTCCTGAATTCCATAATCAATTCCTCCATCTTGCTGAAGATGAGTGTGAGGTTGGCATTGTGACACCACTCAACCAATCAATCCACTGTATCCCACTTCTCTACGCCTCCTGGCTATCGTCTGGCATTTTGCCAACCACAATGGTATTACAGGCGAATTTATAGCCAGCACTTGAGCTGACACAAGGAAATCTGCAGATGCTGGAAATTCAAACAACACACACAAAATGCTGGTGGAACACAGCAGGCCAAGCAGCATCTATAGGGAGAAGCACTGTCGACGTTTCGGGCCGAGACAATTTGTCAGGACACATGGAGCTGAGCCCAGCCACGTGGACATGAGTAATAAGACAGTAAAGCAGTAGGCTAAGCATACATGTTTGAAGTGTGACTGGGTTCCTTGTCAGTAAGGAGGAGATACTATTGATCTGCGGTTTCACGATATGATGATACACTCAACTTTAAATATCCTAAGTGAAATTTAAACCAAGTTGGAACCTGGGTACAAATGATAACTCAGACACCCATTTTAATCTTTCACTATGATATATAACATGAACTTTAGTAATTGACAACATTCATGTATATTGTGGAGAAAATGTAGGAATTATACAAGACCACCCATTCAATCACAAAGGAGTGAGCAGAGGTTTAATTTGCATTTCTCTTGCTCTGTCTAGCCGTCTGTCTTCCTGGCATGATCGCTGGTAAAGGAGGTTAAAGTGGTATGGTGGTTTGGGCACGGTGGTCTGACTCCAACCACAGAACAGGAACAGGGATTGGCTTTTGCTTCACCATCTCTGCGCCAACCACAATACCAAATTAAACTAATCTCATCTGCCTGTACATGGCCCATATATCCTTCTTTCCCGTCTGACCCCTCACAGTATCTGTCTAAATGACCCTTAAATGTTGCTACTATATCTGCTTCTACCACCTTTTCTGGCATCACCCATCTCACTCTGTATCAAACAGTGTTGCTTCTGGTTCACTATGGGAATGCACTGGGCACTCTGACAGTACACTCGGAGCTGGGAATATGATCGGCATCGTAACAAAGCCATGAGTTAAGTGACTTGAGTGCTCATGGTGAATGATTGGAGAATGCTAATTATTCTTAGCAAATGTTGGCAGCCTCTCTCTTTTACAATGCTCAACTTCAACAACCTTTTTGCAACTGACAAGTAGACTGCCATTTATTTCCCTTTAGTGTGTGTGACTATAATACAGATTTGAGGCAATGACATTGGTTCAAAGCTGCTTCTGATTTCTTACAGCAACATCATCCTCAACTGACACCTCCAGTTGGTTATCTACATTCTGCAGCATGTAATTATCAAAGACTTATAACAGGCAAGGGAGACCCAAGTGAAATGAAGCTCAGTAAGTAACAGCACCGTGTTCTGGTGAAGAAACAATACATACACCGCTTTAAATGTTATTCTGTGCCCATCATTTCTGCATACTGGCATACAAATGTTTGGAAAATACAGAAAAGCAGCAGGAACTGTTGAATAAAGTTATTTCACGTTGCTTAGCATGCTTCATAGAGGGAGGAGAAACACTGAACAGCAGGATTCTGCAGAAATTCCTCAAGATGATAAAGGCCAAAACACTAGCCTCCACCACAACCCCCCCCCCCCCAGGAGGTCAGAAGTGGGAACATTTGCAGACAATTGCACCTTTCCATCCACAGTCCTCAGAGTCAGTCTGCTACGTCGCCGCATAACAAGAGCTGGACAGCACTCTGACTTGGACTGATAGTGGTAGTAACATTTATGCATACAATGTGAGGCAACGATTACCACTTCCAACAGAAAGTTTAACCATCTTGAATACACTCTTCCAGCCGGGTACAGATATTGATTATAACCTGTCGACACTGGGTTCCTGATACCATCTTCTCTTGGCAGTACTATCTTCAACTATGCCCACAGCATTGTCCAAAGGGCACCATAGCTGATACTTAAATGGACCAACTTCATGTACAGTGTGGCTACAAAACCCTAACTGAGGCTGGATATCCTGGGTATTCACCTTTTGACTCCAGAACTTTACCAAGATCTATAAGGCAAGAGACAGAAATGCAATGGGATATTCTATACTTTATGGACATGCATAATTTTAACAGCAGTAAAAAAAAACCCTCAAGACCATATGGGACTGCTTGATTCTGATCCCTTTCCACCATCTTAAATACTGAATCTCTCTACTGCTGGATGCACCATGTACCACCTATGGCTACACTATAGTAACTCACCAAGGTTTCTTCTACAGCTCACCTCCAAGTCACAACCTTATTTTTTAACCAATATGGACAAATGTGTGGGAACATCATCATTACTTCAAAGTTGCAAACCACCCAGATTCCGAAACTTATTGTGTTTTCTTCATTATCACCCTCACGACAAAGGTGGTATTGTTTTAACAAGGCGTCCCCATACCACCTCCTTAAGAGCATTTAGCACTGCGGGTTAAATATTGGCTTTTCCAGAAAAATCCTTACTGCTTGAATGATTAACCTCCCCCCCATGTAATAGTCACTCAAGTAATATGTATTCACAATCGTATAATTCACAAATCACTCCCCAAGAATTTGAGATACACAATAAAATTCACTCTTACAGAATCTATGTGGGGGAAAAAAAAAGCAACATAATCTTTATTTTTTTCAACTTATTTTCCCATTTCTTGACGTGTGCACAGATTATGTGGCGCCGTGTTAGAGAAATTCACGATACAGACTGTTCTCTAGGGCTACAACTATCTCCATAACCCAGAGGTCACTTGTCATTTAAAAAGAGCCCAGTCACAAAGTGGAAGGGTTCAAGGAAGAAGTTCAAGAAGAGAAAAGGTGAATTAATGGCTGCAGCTTGCTGAATGAAGGGATACGGAGCTGACTCTTGGAGGGAAACCCCACATGCATCATACGCAGAAAGCAAGACCTCATTGGTTTCAACTGGGGATTCCAGTTGTTTTTGAAAATCTTTTTAACATACTTTATTGCTATAAATTATTTCTGTTGTTAATTAAGCACTTTGAGAAGGAGTAGATATGATCAATGTCCAGGGAAGTGGGATTAGATTAATTAGGAGTCATTGGTTTAATTAGTTTGGCTATGTTCTATGTTCTAATTTTACTTTTTCAATGTTTTAGCATATTTTATTTTCTTAATTATTTCAGCATTTTAAATGTCTACAAATCTCAGACATCTGAAAACTTCCCCCAGCTTTGCTAACCGTCATAACCCACAAGGCTCCACTCCTACCTTTCCCAAATGCACTGTACACATTTTGAGGAACAGATTCCTTACCAGCTTTTATAGCTCTGAAGTTACCCCAAAATCATGTTCTAGTCTTCTGCTCTCTGATGAGTCACCAATCCCTTTAAATGAGCAACAGATACTTTTTCCACCGCTATTTCCTCCCCCGACCGCCCACACTACCCAAAGTTCCTTCCCCACCTCTTCTCTGTTCATTGAGTAAACCATGCTGAATCTTCTTGCCCTCTAGATGAAGTTATCTTTCAGTCTTAGTTACTATCCGGCAGCAAAGCCATCAATTTCTATTGTTACCATGGCTTGCCTGTACTTCAGATCTGTAATAAAATCTCCATCCATATTTTTCTCCTAGATTGTATTATTCTAGAAACTTCACTGCGGGTTTCCCACTCTCCATCTTCCACAAACTTTGTCCTGGCCAGATGGGATCCTGCTCATCTCTTGTAGTCATTTGCCTGGGCTACATTGACTTCTTGTTATTCAGACCATTATATACAAAATCCTTATTTATTCTCACTATTTTCATCTTTCTCTCCGTTCCTTTCCAAAGTCTTCCCTATCTATGTTAAAATCAGAATCAGATTTAATATCACCAGCATATGTCATGAAGTTTGTTAACTTTACTGCAGTAGTACAATGAAATACATGATAAATAAACAGAAGAGAACAAACCGAGTTACATTAAGTGTATCTGTGTCTATTAAATAGTTAAGTTAAAATAAGTAGTGCAAAAAAATTGAAATAAAAAAGTAGTGAGATAGTCTTCATGGGTTCAATGTTCATTTAGAAAACAGAAGACAGAGGGGAAGAAGCCTGAATCCCTGAGTGCGTGCCTTCAGGCTTCTGTACCTCCTTTCTAACGGTAACAGTGTGACGAGGGCATGTCCTGTGTGGTGGGGATCCATACGATAGATGCCACATCCTAAGGCACCATTTCTTGAAGACGTCTTGGATACTATGGAGGCTGGTACCCATGATAGAGCTGACTAACTTTACAAATTTCTGAGACTTATTTTGATCTTGTGCGATAGAACCCGCACTGCCCCCCCACCCCCCCCCCCCATACCAGACAGTGATGCAGCCAGTCAGAATGCTCTCCACGGTACATTTGCAGCAGTTTTTGTGTTTTTTAGGTGACAAGCTAAATCTCCTTAAACTCCTAATGAAATATAGCCGCTGTCTTGCCTTCCTTATAGCTGCAGCAATATGTTCTGCCCAGGAGTTAGGTCCTCGGGAATTGTTTACTCTCTCCACTTCTGATCCCTCTAAGAGGATTGGTTTGTGTTCATTCACCTTACTCTTTCTGAAGTCAACCATCAAGCTCTTTGGTCTTACTAACAATGAATGCAAGGTTGTTGCTGTGTTTCTCCCACCTTCCCTTTGCTTATCATTGAAACTCAGTTCAGAATCTCTGTGCTGACTTTAAAAACCTCAAAACTCATCATCTGTGCTTAACTGCAGCCATCTCCTATTAATTCTCCCTGCTGCACTCAATGCACTCCCCTGTTAGCCAGTTGTACTTGTGAAGAGATTACAGATATTTTTATTTTGACAGAATACTAACGCAGGTTGACGGATGATAGACATGGCCTGCAGTTAGAACTTCCCAAAAGATATGTACAGCAGCCTGAGGATTCGGTCTGTCAGGTCAGAGCACTCTATCCAGTGAGAAAACTATCAGAGAGCCCAAACCCACAAAACTACAAACAAATAATAAAATCAAAGTGCTTCAGGATACGTGAAAGAGGAGGACAGAATCTGTACTTGGCTGCCCTTTGCTATTTTATTTTGAAATTGACTGCAATCTGCAGAACCCCGTTATACCCCAGGACTTAGCTTGCTGCTAACCTCCGAAAATTTAGCAAGTCAAAAATCATCAGTCCAAACTTTCAGAGAAGGACTGATATAGCAGATGAGTGGAGAATGTTCACTGCTGAAATGTGCCAAAATGTCTGGAAGCCAAGTAAACCTTCTTTTGCAGAAGTTAGTAAGATAGCGAATTTGATTTCCCACATTCAGAGCCCTGGTGAACAAACTTGAAAGCTAACCAAGTGGAAATTCATAACTTCCCCTTCATTCCAACAGTGACAGCACTTCATTGTTGGTAAAGTGTTTTGGGACTGCCTGGAACTGTAAAAGATACTCCAGAAATGCAAACCACTTTTTGAAGATGACAACTACTTGCTCTTGTTAGTACCTTGCAATTCACGTCATTATCTCAATGAGGTGGATTACTTGTAACCACTACCATCTGCCCGTCATTGATTAACTATACAATTCCACATCTTACTCCACCATGGTGGACGGATCATATACTCCAAGAATTACTAACGAGAATTTTTAAGAACAGAGAAAGCTTGGCAAGTTGACAAGTTTGTTTCTTTGCAATAAATCTCCTTTCCGTCAGACTCCATGTTACCTTCCTCCATTCCACCGCTACTTGATTTCTAAATCCTTTAGAATTTTCTTTAAAGGAAAGAAACAGGTTTGTAACAACATAAGCTTATCTCTACTGTCTGTCTATATCATCTTCCCACACTTTTTTTTTGTTCATAAGAATCTCAAGTGAACTACACAAACAAGGGAGAAAGCAGACTCAAAGGAATTGTTTAAAGGCAGCTGGGGGGATAAAATCAAAAAGGAAAAAAATTGGAGGATAAATGAAAAGAGGAGTTTGGTGGTGGTGGGGTGGGGAGGGGAGTGGAGATGGCCTAATTACATTTTCAAAGAGCTGGCATAGCTACAATGGGAAAAATTGCTTTGTGTTATGATCAGATCTTATCATAAGATCTTTTTTAAGATGGCTCCGCGTACTGCAGCCGCGATGCGAGCTCCATTCCAAATCTACAGTATACTACCAATTTCTATGATTTTTTTCAGCATTTTCTGTTCAAGTAGCTGTTAGCCACAAAAGATGAGATAGACTGACCCTTCTGAACATCAGAAAGATGGCATTTACTCACTATGTGCCACCTTTCCTACACTGGGAACCCCTGCTTGCACGATCCATGGGAAAGGAGAACTTTGTAAGCGTTGCAGAAGGGAGTGTAACAGTGGTCAAGTGTGTTATCTCCACAAGTGCTCACCTGGATGTGCTGACAAAACTTTGGAGAGACTTTCGTCTGCGACGCTTGATTAAAGTCACCAGCGATGATGCAGGCAGCCTCTATCCTACTCTTACACTGCCACTACCTCGGAAGAAGTGTCGGAGACGAAGGAGAAAGGCCGGTGTCCTGGTGAGACTGAGACAGTGTGCAAATCGACTGCCACTCCCTAGCCTGCTCCTGGCTAACGTTCGGTCCCTGGATAAGAAGCTTTGTGAACTGAAAGCCAGAATCTCCTGCTAGCGGGAAATAAAGGAATGTAACGTTTTGTGCTTCGTGGAGACGTGGCTGACAGAGTAGATACTGGACCATGCTATCGAACCCTCTGGGCTCTCCCTGTTCTGGGCAGACAGGTCAAAAAACCTCGCTGGGAAAAATAAAGGAGGAGGGGTATGCTTCATGGTCAACAATGTTTGGTGTGACCCTCAGAATGTGCATGCACTCCAATCCTTTTGTTCCCCAGACCGTGAGTACCTGGTGCTGCTGTGCAGACCCTACTGGCTGCCTAGGGAGTTCACGGCTGTTATCATCGCAGTGGTGTACATCCTGCCGCAGGCTGATACTGACCTGGCTTTCAAGCAAATGTACGAGGCCAACACCATGCTGGAGTCTGCACACCCAGAGGCTGCCTTCATCGTCACCGGAGACTTTAATCGAGCATCGCTGACGGAAGTCTCTCCGAAGTTTTGTCAGTACATCCAGGTGAGCACTCGCTGGAGGTAACACACTTGACCACTGTTACACTCCCTTACACAACGCTTACAGAACTCTCCTTCGCCCAGCTTTTGGAAAATCAGATCACTCCTCGATCCTACTTTGGCCGATGTACAGGCAGAAGCTGAAATAAGAGGCAGCCATAGTTAAAACCATCCACCGTTGGTCCAGCCAATCGGTCTCCATGCTGCAGGACCGCTTCAATGATGTCGACGGGAAAGTCTTCCACGATGAAGATGTCTCCAAGTTCACGGATGGAGTCATGAGTTATTGGCAGGTGTGTTTACAAACATTTTTAATCTCTCCCTCTCTAGAGTACCCTCCTGTTTCATTGTCCCTGTACCAAAAAAGACCAAGGCAACATGCCTGAACGACTGGCATCCTGCTGCACTCACCTCAATAATAAGCAAACACTTTGAGAGGCTGGTCAAGGATTACATCTATAGCTTGCTATCACCCAAATAGGACCCCCTACGATTCGCCTACCAACACAACCGATCGACAGACAACACAACAGCCACAGATCTACACACCATCCTTACACATCTGGAGAACAAGGATGTTTATGTGAGAATGCTGTTCTTGGACTACAGTTCAGCATTCAACACCATAATTCCATCCAGACTCGACAGGAAGCTCAGAGACTTCGGCCTTGACCCTGCCTTGTGCAGCTGGATCCTGGACTTCCCGTCAGATTGCCAGCAGGTGGTAAGTGGGCTCCCTCACCTCCAGCCCTCTGACTCTCAACACAGGAGCTCCTCTGGGCTGTGTAATAAGTCCCCTCCTTTACTCCCTGTATACCCATGACTGTGTATTCACCCACAGCTCTAATCTGCTAATTAAATTTGCTAACGACACTACACTGATTGGATAAATCTGAAACAGGTGGCCTACAGGGAAGGAGTCATCTCTCTGACACAGTGGTGTCAAGAAAACAACCTCTCCTTCAACGTCACAAAAACCAAGGAGCTGGTTGTGGATTACAGGAGGAATTGACATCAATGGATCTGGGGTTAAGAGGGCGAACAGCTTTAAGTTCCTTGGCATCCACATCACTGAGGGCCTCACATGGTCTGTACACACCAGCTGTGTGGTGAAAAAAGGCACAACAGCGTCTCTTTCACCTCAGATAGTTGAGGAAGTTTGGTGTGGGCCCCCAAAGACTTTCTACAGGGGCGCAATTGAGAACATCCTGACTGGCTGCATCACTGCCTGGTATGGGAACTGTATCTCCCTTAATCACAGGATTCTGCAGAGAGTGGTGCGGACAGCCCAGCACATCTGCAATTGTGAACTTCCCATGATTCAGGACATTTACAAAGACAGGTGTGAAAAAGGGCCCATAGGATCACTGGGGACCCGAGTCACCCCATCCACAATCTACTCCAGCTGCTACCATCTGGGAAACAGTACCACAGCATAAAAGCCAGGACCAACAGGCTCCACATTAGCTTCTTCCACCAGGCCATCAGATTGATTAACACTCTGATTTGAGTGTACTCTGTGTTACATTGACTGTTCTATTTATTATAAATTACTATGATTGCACATGGCACATTTAGAGGGAGACATAATTTTTACTCCTCCTGTACATGAAGGGTGTAAGAAATAAAGTCAATTCAATTCATTTATCATGGACAATACGGGGTTTCAGAAAGCACTAACTTTTGGACAAGATATTAAGGCAAAGATTTTCCTCCTCAGGTGAATGTAAGCATTTTGGATATCGTCTCGAAGGAGAGTACTGTCTCGGAGATCACCTGGTCACTTTTGCATTTCTGTCTTTGGGCACCAATGCACATGATTGGAAGGGGCTGCAGAGGTTTATACTCAATCAGCCAGCTCCATCATGGGCACAACTTCAAAAGGTGGTTCTTCAAGAAGGTCACATCCATCATTAAGGACCCTTACCATCCAGAATATGCCCTCTTGTCATTGCTATCATCGGGATTAAGGTACAGAAACACTCAGTTTTAGGAACACCTTCTTCCCAACCGCCATCAGATTTCTGAACGGTCATGATCCCTTGAACTCTACATCACTGCCCCTCTTTTGCACTATTTACTTTTATTGTAATTTACAGCAATTTGTTATGCCTGTGCTGTACTGCTGCTACAAGACAACAAATTTCATGACTTATGTCAGTGACACAAGACGTGATCCTGTCTGCCTTGTACAAAATGGCAGCTGCATTTCGTGCAAAGTGAAAACTACAGTTCAAAAGTGCAGCGCAGGCTATAGAGTGTCTTTGGGATGCTGCAGTGATGAGTATTAAATTCAAGTTTACTTTTAAAGATTAATAGCAGCAAATCAGCAAAGTTTGCAGAGACAGGGATCCATTCTAAGTGTAGATATATCAGGGAAGGCAAGAAAGAAATGAGCAAGTCAAGATTTTGGCTGTCTTCCTGGCTGTTCATCATAACTTTAATGGAATAAGCACTGAACCTCTGGATAAAGCTCAAGTTAAAGCTGTTGCATGCACTGCAGACACTCAAGCTCTACACCTTTAGGATGTATGACTGTAATAAATGCAATCGTTCACTGCAGAATAGGATTGCACTATGGGCATTCAATTAATTGTTTTCAATCCAGGTATTATTATCACTCAACCCTCACCCTGGAAAGACCTTTTGCGAAAAGAAACCCCTCAGTGCTCTTTGCTTTTATTAATCCAGTTACAGTACATGGGCATTACCAGCAAGCCCAGCAGATCCCATACAACTTGATGTTTTGGATCACCCAACCATTCAGGGACCTTGTCAAATGTTTCATCGAAGTCCATAATGTCCACTGTCAATCCCTCAATCACTTTTATCTCCTCCTCAAAAAAAAACTGAATCATGTATTTAAAACACGTTGCGCTGCGTACGGAGCCAGGCTGACTGTGTCTAATCAGGCCACATTTTTCCAAATGGACCCAGAGAACAGTAGTGCTGAGAAAGAAAGAAAAGAAATTAATTCATGCAAGAAGGATGAGTAATTCATGGAAAGTAACGTGAGCAATGGAGATAAATCCAAATAAAATCAATGTGCAGATGCCTACAATTCAACGACAATAGCACATCTTCAAATATATTTCATTTGGCTTGTTGTCAAATATGTTGCACCAATTACAGGTAACAAATAATTGTAGAAGTTGCAAGCCAATCATAGCTTAAATTACACTGTTAAACTGCAGCAGAACACCAATAATTTCTTTTTCGGTAAATTCAGTCTAGGTATATTTAATGCATTTTTCATAATTTAAAAATATTTTCAAAATGGCAATAGTTGGACTAACATAAAGATGTTGGAAGATTTCTGAATGGGGAGTGGGGTCATTGCCTGCGGATCAGTTTGTTCTATTCACACCTGCACAGCTCCTGTTACAAGCAAACCACATACCTCCACGCACTCCATAAATACACAAAAAGCACAGGCGTACAGTCATTTATTTTTGTTTTGTGAGCATGTCTTTTTATTTTCTTTAAATTTACATTTATTTGTTCATTGCAAGATAACAGATTAATTAACAGTCCTAATACACCGGTGTCTTCTTTCCCAAGGTGAATTATAAATATAAACAAAGTGAATGAAAAGCAAGGAACGTGCAAAAATAAAATCAAAACCGATGAATAAATGTATCACTGTTAAATAAAATCCATACAGTCACTTGGTAGTTTAAACAGCCAATGGAAAAAAAATTAGGAAAAAAAGCAGATAATTTAGGATGCACTGGACCTCTGAAATGCATTACTGTCATCAAGTGCTCACCTTCTTTAGGTACAGCAGTTTCAATAAATCTCAACAAGTGGGGAGGAAGGAGAGAAACCGGAAATACAAATCCTTTGCTCAAAATATAATTTGAGATTCAATTAATACAATAATTCAAAAGACGAGAGAAAACAGTATTAGAATAGGTTAGTTATTCGATATCAAAGAATGATCTTTATTTTTGAAATCAGCCCTGAATATTTGCTTTGGCAGCTTGAAATAGACTAAGAAACTGGAACTGAAGAATCCGAAGGGTTGTAAAACCTTGATTTCACTCTGTACCCAGGACAAACTTAGTCTTTAACTAGATTTGATTTCCACTCAGTATATATCAGTGTCATTTAGGGATAAAGAAACAGAGATTGGATTGTAACATCAACTCCACGAAGAAACAGACCGAAAATCACAGATAAAAGATTTGGTACTCCAGATACAGAAATGGACAGACAACTATAAACATTGAAGTGCCAACAATTCCCAGAGAGAGATTCAATCACGAATATACAGAGGGATAGACTAACATGATGTACAGTGAGAAAACACTATGTACAGTGTTCAGGTACACAACACAGAAGAAGAAGCGTTCCCAGAGTATCAGTTAATGATTTGCTCCAGTTATTGTTGCCTCAAAAAAAGCTAAGCGGTGTACTTCCACTCCATGTAGTCAGAAACTTCGTGTTTAAGTTGTGATAATGGAGCAGAAACTTTGAAGGTAAGTCCTCATCAGAGACCAAGAAGGTCAGCAACTCTAAATCCCCCAGCATTAACATTTCAGAGGACCTCTCCTGCTCGTAAGCGCCTCTACTTTCTTAGAAGTTTGCAAAGATTTGGTGTGTCAACTAGACCTTTGACAAACTTCTACAGATGCATGGTGGACAGTATACTGACTGGTTGGCTCTATAACCTGGCACAGAAACACCAATGCCCTTGAACAGAAAATCCTACAAAAATAAGGAAATAGACCACTCTATCACAGACAAAACTTGCCCCACCATTGCACACACACCAACAAGAAGCACTGTCGCTGAAAAGCAGCATCCATCATCAAGGAACCACATCCCCACCATCCAGGCCATGCTCTCTTCTCACTGCTGCCATCAGGAAGGAGGTACAGGAACCTCAGGACTCACACCACAGATTCAGGAACAGTTATTACCCCTCATTCATTAGGCTCCTGTGCCAGAAGGGATAACTTCACTCATCCCAACACTCTACTGATTCCACACACAATAGACCCACTTTCAAGAACATTACAATTCATGTTCTCAATAATTACTTATTTAAAAATTATTATTACTTTGGTTTTTTTAAATTTTTTTCACAATTTGCTGTCTTTTGCACATTGGTTGGTTGTCCATCTTTGTTGTGCACAGTTTTTCTTTATTAACTGTGAATTCCTACAAGAAAATGAACACAGGATAGTATACAGTATCATATATGTACTCAGATAATAAATTTACTTTGAACTTTGTAAAACTTTTCTAACCTTTTCTCCAACCGCTTCCCCTGATATCATCTTCTCCAATAATCAAACCTGCAATTCCCCCAGCTTTCACAGCACCAGTCACCATCCATTCGCCTCTTTCAAATTTAATTTATGTCTAGATTTGTTTCTCACTTGCACCGTGCTTCATAACTTGCTTTTGAAGGAAGGGGGAAGAAACAGTAAACTTCAACTGATTGGAGCCAAATTCATCCAGAGGTTAGCGGGGAGACAGACAACTGGGAAAGCATTTTGTATATGCTCAATGTCCTGGCATTTGTTTGGTTGTCATAGTCACTGGTGCTGTGATTGACACACACAGGACCAAAGAGTGAAAGGTCACTAGCAAAATTAAACAAACCACTTCACTCACCCTTAACTATAGTGACAGAAATCTAAACAACTTTGGTGTGATTGGGAAATGAAGCATTATATCTCTACAGGGAAAGTTTCTATCCATGCATAAAGCTCTTAAAATATGAGGAATTATTATCTTTCAGAAACAATTGTCAATGGCACTTATAAGCTAGCCAGTATCTCCCTGTTTGAGACCTTCAGTCAGCTATATTGGGCAGGCCATACCATTCACATGACCACTGGTAATAGTCACACAGTTCTGGGCTCTGCCATGGGAAGAGGTTACCAAAGAAATAAAGGAAGCATGAAACACAGGAGATCCTGCAGATGCTGGAAATCTTAAACAACTCACACAAAATGCTGGAGGAACTCAGCAAGCCAGACGGCAACTTTGGAGGGGGAGAAATAGTCGACCTTTTAGGCTGAGTGAAGGATTCTACGATGTGCACAAAGCATACCACAAAAATAAATGCAACATTCCCACTGACCACCATGAATCTCTGGCCAATCGCCATTCAAGGTCGCACTGAAAGCTAAAGCTTGAGGGCACAGGTTGAAGGTGAAAGGGGAAAGATTCAAAATGGACCTGAGGGACAACCTTTCTCTCACAGAGAGTGGTGGGTACATTAAACAAGCTGCTAGAAGGTGTTACAAAGGTGGGTTCATTTACCATGCTTAAAAGACATTTAGACAGGTACATGGATAGGAAAGGTTTAGAGCAGGGCTTCCTAACCTAGGGTTCATGGACCCCTCAGTTAACAGTAAGGGTCCATGGCATGAAAAAGGTTGGGAACCCCTGGTTTAGAGGGATATGGGTCAAATGAGAGGAAATGGACTAGGTCATGCAGACAAATTGGTTGCCAAAGAGCCTCTTCTGGATAACATCTTATACGATAAAGCTAAAATTTCCATCTCTCACTTTTGCTCATCGTGGCTGTTGCACATTATTTGTCTCCCTGCACTGTAGCTTTTCTGTTCCTGTAACACTACACTCTGCAGTCTGCTTTCCCCCCTCCTTCATACTACCTCAACATGCTGATATAGAATGAGCTGTCTGCCTCGCACAAGCAAACAAGCGCCTTTCACCGCATCTCAACACCTGTGACAATAATAAAACTGTTACCCACTCTATGAATCTTCGCCTCTAAGGTAGAGAAGCAACATTAAAGATGGCATTTAGAAAACTGAAACCATGCCATCAGAGAACACAGAGGTTTTGCAAACAGTGGACCACCTCCCTGACCCACCAACCCAATTAGTCCCAACTGTCCCATCCATGGAAGAGACTGCAGTTCCCATCCTGAACCTAACATCTCGGAACACACAGAACCTTAGGAGAAGCAAGTCATTCTCGAGCACAAGGGACTGTCCTATAAGCTGAAGCTGATATATTGCGGAGGGGGTGGTATCTCAAAATTTCAAAATTCAGAACCGTTCATAACCCATCTTGTTCTTTGCCCTTGTTGACACTTGATTTGGCTTGACAGCAGTTCCGATAATTGTTTAAACCATCCATGCAAAGGGAAGTACATTAATGACTAAATTTCCTTCATCTTAACCTTTATCACCGTCATATCAAATAACCTAACTGCTTGTCATAACACCATCCACACAGCATAAAGGGAAATAAATCACCAGTAACAAAGCAGTATGACAAGAAGCCAAGTTTGGTGTGTAAACCATGCTCACACAGGAATAAGTGCCCCGAGCAAGCCCCTTCATGTGCCTAGATAGGAACTGTCTGCCTGAGAGATTGCTGCATTGCAAGCTCAAAAAAGGCAGTCAGCTGACTGGACATCCCAAGCTCATTCCACCGAGAGCCCCACACAGACCATCAGGATGCAGACTGTTATAAAGGCCAAACATTCTGCAACCACAGAAGCAGAGTGAGTAATACGTCAAAGTACATTTAAAGAATGTATTATTATCAAAGAATGTGTAAATTATACAACCATGAGATTTGTCGGCTTACAGGCAGCAACAAGGCAAGAAACCCAAAAAGACCCAATTGGAAAAAAAAAGACCAGCCCCCACAGAGGAAGAGAGAAACAAAAACACAAATCATGCAGGCAATAGAAGCAATTGCTTCTGTGGCTCTAGAAATGGTGTTACCTTTGATACGGCTTTTATTATGTGATACTGTCTAAAAATTTACACCGAGGGGCAGGATTGAATACTACACTTCCTTTTTATCCTAAGGATCACAACCTCCATTACCCAGGAATGATGAGGAACAGCTCCAATTTGCTGCAAATTCGGTGGTTTCATTTGAGATTCGGATTAGAAGATTGACAGCGAGATGCCTTGCTGGGAAACAAATTATAGGCTGTTAAAGCAGTCCTTGGACAGATAATGGATTACATCTTAATAAGCAGAATAAACCCAACAAAAGAAGCAATATATAACAATTAAATTTTCCCAGTATGCATTCCATCCATGCATTCATAATGAATGCAGTTAATGTTGTGCAGATACAGTATGTTCCACTAAGGTAATCTTTAAATAAATAGACGGTATTCTGGAACACATTTTTAGTTCTTTCATTTCGGATGTGAGCAGAAGATCAGCAGATCTGAAGTTTGCATTTCACAGTCTAAGATTCCAGAAGGCTGCTTTTCTGCCAAGATTGTCAGTGACATCCTGAAGAACAGTAATTAAGTAACCAGAGTCCTGTCGCTTGCTGACAACAGGATCATGGAGCCCCTGTAGACATCCTCACCGGGCATCGATGTCACCCATCAACACAAAACAAGTGGCTCACAGTAAAAAGAAACTGACTCGCAGCCAGAGAGGGTAGGGTATAATTATCTAGCATCAGCGCCAGAGGGAAAAAGGGCACAGCCAACATTTGGAAGTTTGCAGAGGCTTCTGCTCAATAATCTGTGAAAATATATACAAATAGAATCTGCAGACTTTCTGAGAGGAAGTCAGCTGAGTCGGGTCAATAACAAACACATAAATATCCTCACCACATTTAAAAACCCCTGTTCTGCACTTTGTGTTTGTCAGAGGAATGTGCACACTCTTTAGAGAATGTGGATGCAAATTGGGCAATATACAAGGCTTCTGAGTGACCCATGGGTGGCCAGATGTGGAGGGGGTGCACCTGGGACGCCAGGTTGCACTGTTGAGCCTCTGGAGATGTAGTGGGCTTAAACTGACAAAACATCTAAGGGGGGGGGGGTGCCCACCTGATGACCCCCTGGGAAGCATCTGCCACCCACCAAGTCCCACCTCAAGATTTCAATACTATGACCCAAGTTAGGATCTGGTTTTCAAAGGGATTGGAGCATCTAGACCTATGAGCTCGAGAAAAAGAAGAGTGGCCCCCACATCAAGCAGCCATGTACTCCAGCCTAAGCTAATCCCAGTTCATTCTCCCCAAATTCCCCTCAACTTCTCCAAGATTCTACCACTCATCTCAACAAAACAACCTAAACCCCAGGCGGAAAACGGGAAGAGACTCGGGCACTTGAAGGAAATGCATGTGATCACACGGGGAAAGACCAAACTTCCAGAGATCGCTGCTGAGGTCACAACTAAACCCGGGTTACAAGAGTTGGAAGGAAACAGCATTGCTAGCCGTGCCACTGTACCATCTCTTACTTGTAGCACATTTCACTGAAAGAGCATTAAATTACTTCCCTGGTTCTCCGTGCCAAGCTCTTCTCCTGTACGCTGGAGCATTTGGACTCTCCTTTTATCCCACTTACAGAACCTGATGGTATCTTTGATAACTGGACACTTGCCTTCCAAGTTACCAATGCAATGTATTCAGAAAGTTAAAACACTGAAACAAGCCCATATCAGGCTTCATGAAGCCGACAAAGAATTAAAAGGTACACAATCTGGATTCACTGGCAGCCCTAAATAAGAGTGTTGTCCATCCTACCTACGCTCATGGCAAAGGGTATTATTACACAAACATACGCTTTCAACAACCTGACTATTTGCAGAATACAAATACAACAGTCACTCTTTTACCCATAATTGACTACAGGGCCTTGCTGTGCACAGAAGCATTGATGTATTAAGAACTGTGCTTCAGAATAATTCATTATAAGTCTTTCTCTTTCAGGTTATTTAAGGACCAAATATAGAGCATGAAGTTGTTCCCAGACTCTTAACATAACTGAATAAAATGCGGAGCATGTTATGTGTCTTGCACTGAACCGATGTAGGAATCCACTTGTCTGGCCTTTAAACACAATCCATGCATGCTGAAGCTGCTGGAATTTGAGCTCATTACTGTACACTATTGATTAAGGACAAACTTCGGAAATGCAAAAACAGTACTTGGCAAATGATTGCAATGAAATCAGCACACATCTCTTTCACCCAAATTCCAACCTGGCGGATGGAACTTAGGGGAATTCAATTGTACAAAAAAATATGAGGTGAGAGACAGGAGGAGAGATAAGAGGAAGAAGCTGGAAATCTAGCATAAAAGCACATGTCTACCTTGAATCCCCCTTTTCCTTAAAGTCTCCAAATTTGTACCTGACTCTTAGCCAAATTAGGCCACTCAGCCCATTGAGTCTCCTCAATCATGACTAATTTTATTGTTCTCAACCTGATTCTCCCCCATTTTCCCTATAACCTTAAACCACTTACCAACCACGAAATTACCAGTCTCTGACTTAAAGTCCACCAAATAACTTGGCTTCTACAGATTCACCATTCTCTAGTCTAAGAAATTCCTCCTCGGCTCAGTTTTAAAGAACCATCCCATTATTCTGAGACTGTGCCCTCAGATCCTAGACTCTTCTTCTCGATTAGGTTTGCAATGTGACTGCTGCAACGGAATAGCCCAAAGTCATAAATCATGATCCTTTATTATCCTTCTTGACTTTTGACATACAGAGGCTGCCCACAGCATCCTCCTCCATAAGTCCATTTGAGTGGAACTGCCCTTGTCCATGCACTCTCCTCGTCTCTTTCATAATCAAAGCACTACATGCAAGCATTAACCTTCAACCCATCCCAACATCCACCAGCAGCATTGCCATTTGGTATCTAGCCTTGCCTCCACTTCTTCCTCCTTATACAAATGCTACCACTGGTGACACCTGTGGAAGTCATCACAAAGCAAGGATTAAGCGAACAGGGTGTCCTGTTCACCCTGTACACATCTGACTTCCAACATAACTCGGAGTCCTGCCATGTGCAGAAGTTCGCTGATGACACGGCCATAGTGGGGTGTGTCAGGAATGGACAGGAGGAGGAGTATAGGAAACTGATACAGGACTTTGTGATATGGTGCAACTCAAACTACCTGCGTCTCAATGTCACCAAGACCAAGGAGATGGTGGTGGACTTTAGGAGATCTAGGCCTCATATGGAGCCAGTGATCATTAATGGAGAATGTGTGGAGCAGGTTAAGACCTACAAGTATCTGGGAGTACAGTTGGACGAGAAGCTAGACTGGACTGCCAACACAGATGCCTTGTGCAGGAAGGCACAGAGTCGACTGTACTTCCTTAGAAGGTTGGCGTCATTCAATGTCTGCAGTGAGATGCTGAAGATGTTCTATAGGTCAGTTGTTGAGAGCGCCCTCTTCTTTGTGGTGGCGTGTTGGGGAGGAAGCATTAAGAAGAAGGACGCCTCACGTCTTAATAAGCTGATAAGGAAGGTGGGCTCTGTCGTGGGCAAAGTACTGGAGAGTTTAACATCGGTAGCTGAGCGAAGGGCGCTGAGTAGGCTACGGTCAATTATGGAAAACCCTGAACATCCTCTACATAGCACCATCCAGAGACAGAGAAGCAGTTTCAGCGACAGGTTACTGTCGATGCAATGCTCCTCAGACAGGATGAAGAGGTCAATACTCCCCAATGCCATTAGGCTTTACAATTCAACTGCCAGGACTTAAGAACTTTTTTTAAAGCTATTATTAATGCTTTTTGAGTTAGTGATTTAGATGCATATCATATTATTACTGAGTTAAGTATTGTATGTAATGAGTTTTTGCTACAACAAGTGTATGGGACATTGGAAAAAATGTTGAATTTCCCCATGGGGATGAATAAAGTATCTATCTATCTATCTATCTATCTATCTAAGATCATGTCCGAGCAAGAATGGATTACAAGTAATATGCAGTCAGCCTCAATAAGGATGTAAATGAATGATTCTTGGGTGACACTTACTATTGGTTAGTTAGTTTACTAATTCTGAAGTATTAATGGCCTTTAACATGTAGATTCCATTGGCTGTCATTACCTGTATTTTTGTAATATGATTGCTGACTGACTATGCAAATAATTAATCTGAACATCCACAAAGTTACCAATTGGTCAATATCTGTATCAATGTAATCAATTTTTCTATTAAAATGCCATTCCTTTCTTCAAACTTTAGAAAATATTGGCAGCAAAGGTCAGGCTGTTCTCCTTGTGCACAAGTAAATAAAGTGTGATTGAGGAACGAGTGTAAGTTTTCAGAGACCAGCAATACCACATCCACTTGCATATCTTCCTCAAACCCTGTCATGGTCCACCTTATCCAACATCTGGTCATGAACAAGCCTCATTTTCTTCAAGTTAAATATTGGGAATGCAAAATTGATCATTTAACCCACACCACAAACTCAGATTCCTTGCTTTCCAATTGTTTTGTCTCTCTCTGTTCCACATCCTAACGTTGAACAAATCACACTCACTAATCTCCCTGTGGTTCATTGTAAGTATTAGTGCTCACCACAAACACCATTCTCCCCCCCCCCCCCCCATACAACTATCAACATTTAAATGTCACTCGCCATTCAAGTCCTTTCATAATCTCATTTTCCAGGGACATATTGAATTCGACATTGAGCCAAGATCTTGACTCTCCTTCATCATTGGCCTCTCTTGTAATTAAACTGCATCCAGTCATTGATGGTTGCAACATACTCAGCATCTACAGAGGGAAATGAACAGTTGACGTTTCACACCAAGACCCTGCACTGGGACATTTCCCTCCATAGATGCTGCCTGACCTACTGAATTCCTCTAATGTGCTGTGTGTTCCAGTGGAAAGTTTCCAACATCTACAGAATCTCTTGCAACTGTGGCTGTGCTTTTGCGTGTCTAAAACCTGGGATGTGGAAATCTCTCTCCAAAACTTTTCACTGCCCTCAGCTCCACTCAGTATCAGCAACAGTTCAGCCGTTTGCCAATCACAAACAGGAGAAAATCTGCTGGAAAACCAAACAACTCTCACAAAATGCCAGAGGAACCCAGCAGGCCAGGCAGCATCTGGGAAAAGAGTACAGTCAAAACTGGATCAAAGGATTTTGTGCTCAAGTGTTCACCTAAACCCTGAATACAAAAATCAAGCTGCAGTTTCATAGGAATAACGAGGGAGTGTTCTATCATCAGGGATGCTATCTTTCAGATAGGAGGTTAAATCAAAATCTTCTCAGGACATTCGTATGCATATGAAAGACAGGATGTCACTAATTTTGGGAAAAAAGCAGCGGTGATTGAGGTGTCCTAGAAAATGCACATCTCTTAATCAGCATTTCTAAACTGGATCATCTTACCAATATTTGCGGGAGCTTTCAATATTTCATTTAGTTGCGGCATTGCCTATGTTACACATTTAGCAATACATCAAAGCTATTCCATTGCCTTCAAAGTTCAGGACATTCTGAAAGAAATGTGCCATACGAAGGAAAATCTGTATTCTCACTGCTTGAGACCCAGCTTTTTGACTTAAGCGTTTTAAGCAACCCCGCTAATAACTCCTTTCATGGCTGTGTTTTAAAATTTGCCCAGCGACAATCTAGGAATAAATTTCCCACAGTAAAAGCCTTATAGAAATGCTAATTACTATTGTTGTTGTCGTCAGGATGCTGTAGGGATAAGCTAAAAACATGCAGAAAATAATCAGCCAGGATAGCCACTTCTGGCCATTATAAATTGCAAAATTGCTGATAGAAAGGGCAGATATGGGTCATCATTCCCCCCAGCAGAGAAAAAAAAAACCCAGAAAGAGAAAGAGTCTTTTCATTGGACCAAAAAAAAGCTGTTCTTTCCCCTCAACATTTGAACTGTGACTACGGTAGTTAGAGAACAGCAAAATTTACCAGATATCTCGCTTTGAAAGGCAGTGGCATTTACATTGAAATTACATCCTTAACATTGTCATGCCAACAATCTGTCAGCTGTTAATTTTTCTGTTAAAGTACCTTTGTTTGTTGTGGCAATACCACTGCCACAGATTTTGTTCAGAAATTCATTAATTCTCAGGCTTAGTGCCCAAATGTCATGAATTAATATTTGAATTTCTTATCCCCAGTATATTTTTAGCTTTCATTGCATGATATTCCCATTAGCTGCTTCCGAGCCAATGCAGTAGAACAGGATGTTAACAAAACTGTATTTCCTGTTTTGAAATTCATTCCATTAGATTCTGGTTAGCTGAATATTTTTAGCTGATTTCCACTGGCTGGCCTTGTACTTAGCAAACTGCCTCTGTTGAAATGCTTCGCTTGGGAGGTGTTTATGAGTTGTTGTTCCATGCACACTGAGGGATGATTAAAATTCCGAGGCGAATGGAACTGGAAATTGAACCTACTCGTCAGAAGTGAGAATAATAGCAAAACAATAATGATTTCCTTTATCAACTTTGGAACATAGTTTGTGCTTTGGAAAACAAATTAATTAATTCCAAAAGCAAAGCATTGCAGAAACTGGAAACATAGAAGCAAATTGCCGATATACTCGCTGGTCACAGAGCATCAGTGGAGAGGGAAACGGGGTCAACATTTTCATCTGTATTTCTCCATTATTTTTAAAGCCCCACTTGCATCTCTTTGCTCCTGGTAGTATTAGGCACAGACTTAAGTTTTAACAATTATGAAGTGATCTACTTGGGTGTTGAAATGTAAGATCTTTCCGCTCGTGAGGAAAGGCCAGTATGATGAAGGCTACAAATGAAAGGCCAGTCAATTTCAACCCAATTGCAAATTTGCGAAAAACTTCTTCACCCATGTGGAGGCTGGAAAGTGGACATACTACCATAAAGATCGCTTGTGCCACAATACAGACCCACTAAAAGGGGAGACAGATAGGTGATGAAGGGAAAAAAGGACGGCATGTTAGGTTGGATATGGCGAGATAACAAGATAGAAAATTATAATCTGCACAACATGCTGCAATATGCTGGGCATAACGGTCTGTTTATTGCATCTTATGTGCAATGTAATCCTTCCACACATTTACCTCTTGTCATCCCCAAGCCTGCTATCTGGCAGTCACCAACTATTATCCCTTGTTCACAAGCTCTTAAACAAATCTGTTTTATATTAAAATGAACTTTGATTTCTCACCTTACCTCTTCTTCACCCTTGCACTCTATTTGTCTTCTTCCACTGCACTTTCTCTGTAACTATAATACTATATTCAGTCTGGGTAGCATGCCAATAAAAGCTTTTCATTGTATCCCAGTGTATGTTACAATAATAAACCAATTACCGATCATCATGCATTGCACTGCCCAACATTTCAGAGGCATTTTCTGAAAGGATTAGGGATCAGCAAGTGGTAGACTATTTTCCCTTCTGCTATCCTAGGTTATTGATCAATTATTACTTTGACACCAATGTAAGTCCTGCCAAAGGCATTTAGGGATGAGATTACGGAGCACCTGGAGGAACATGACAAGATACACCAAAGCCAGCAGGGTTTCCTGAAAGGAAAATCCTGCCTGACTAACCTACTGCAATTTGTGGTGTACCTGGATTTTCAGAAGGCCTTTAATAAGGTGCCGCATATGAGGCTGCTTAGCAAGCTAAGAGCCCATGGAATTACAGGGGAGTTACTAGTTTGGGTGGAACATTGGCAGATCAGCAGAAAACAGAGTGAGAATAAAGGGATCCTATTTTGGCTGGTGGCCGGTTACCAGTGGAGTTCCACAGGGGTTGGTGTTTGGACTGCTGCTTTTTACGATGTATGTCAATGATTTGAACTATGGGATTAATGGATTCGTGGATAAATTTGCCAATGATACAAAGATAGGTGGTGGAGCGGGTAGTGTTGAAGAAACAGAGAGCCTGCAGAGAGACTTAAAATAGTTTAGGGGAATGGGCAAAGAAGTGGCAAATGAAATACAATGTTAGAAAGTGTATGGTCATGCACTTTGGTGGAAGAAATAAACGGGTAGACTATTACTTAGATGGGGAGAGAATTCAAAATGCAGAGATGCAAAGGGACTTGGGAGTCCTTGTGCAGGATACCCTAAAGGTTAACCTCCAGGTTGAGTTGGTGGTGAAGAAGGCGAATGCAACGTTGGCATTCATTTCTAGAGGTAGAGAATATAAAAGCAGAGATGTGATGTTGAGGCTCTATAAGGCACTTGTGGGACCACACTTGGAGTATTGTGTGCAGTTTTGGGCTCCTTATTTTAGAAAGGATATACTGACATTGGAGAAGGTTCAGAGAAGATTCACGAGAATGATTCCAGGAATGAAAGGGTTACTGTATCAGGAACGTCTGGCAGCTCTTGGGCTGTATTTCCTGGAGTTCAGAAGAGTAAGGGGAGATCTCGTAGAAACATTCCGAACATATTAGATATGGCAAAGTTATTTCCCGTGGTAGGGGAGTCTAGGACAAGAGGGCATGACTTCAGGATGGAAGGTCATCCACTTAGAACAGAGATTCGGAGAAATTACTTTAGTCAGAGGGGGGTAAATCTGTGGAATTTGTTGCTACGAGCGGCTGTGGAGGCCAAGTAATTGGGTGCATTTAAGGCAGAGATAGATAGGTTCTTGATTAGCCAGGGCATCAAATGATATGAGAAGAAGGCAGGGGTGTGGGGATGATTGAAAGAACTGGATCAGCCCATGATTGAATGGCAGAGGAAACTCAATGGGCCGAATGGCCTACTTCTGCTCCGATATCTTCTGGTCTTATTTATCCAATGGCATACAAAAAAAGGTGCCGTGCCTTACCTCTGATAGCCAAATGGAGCTCACAAACTATTCAATGGTCAGTTCGACCCCTTCTCCACTTTGTGAAAGGGGATAATAGGTTCCAGAGAAAAGTGTTATGAGAGTGCTGCATCGTCTAACATAGCATGAGATATTGAACAAAAGTACTGTTTATTCTCTCAGGTGATCTTAAAAACTCTCCCAGCAATACTTCCAAGGCTGTAGCATGGCAGTTAGCGTAACACCATAACAGCACTAGCAACCAGGATTCAATTCCTGCCGACGTCTGTAACGAGCCTGTACGTTCTCCCTGTGATTGTGAAGGTTTCCTCTGGATGCTCCTGTTTCTTCCCACATTCCAAAGACATATGGGTTAGTAGGTTGATTAATCACGTGGGCGTAATTGGGCGACGTGGGTTCATTGGCCAGAAGGACCTTGTACCATGCTGTATCTCAAAATTAAGAAATTAAATAAATAAGGAGTGCAGGGGAGTTATCCCAGTAGTCATACCAAAATTAATCGTACAAGCTATTGTGTATTTAATACTTCAATGACATTTGAGTAGTCTTATATATATATATGCCTCGATGCCTTATATATATATATATATATATATATATATATATCGATGCCTCAGGCCCCAGAGTGCTTATTTAGCTACCTTACACTTTGGAAATCTTTGGGCTGTATAAGGCAAGGCGTAAATATATTTTTTAAATGAAAGTTTACAATGCTGAAACCAGTTGTTTGCCCTAATTACCTATCAAGCAAAGCAACCACTAGCCATCAGCAGTCTTAAACCACATGTACGTAGCTTTCCCCCAACTCTCTCTTTTGAGATCAAACCACTATCCCCTGCTATGCTCCCTATAACTTGCTCAGTGATTGTATGTGCAGTTTCTGAAATTACTGTGAAAAAGTTTTTCTCTTTCACTCTGTTCTGAATCCCTTACATTTGATATTATGCCTTTACCCACTTGTGCCAGGTCCTGCTCAATTACTCACAGAATATTACACAGCACTGAACTAAAAGCATTCTCCCTTCATTCCACTGGTGCACTGGCTCTGAGATAACATCACCTGCATTTGCAAGCAAGCTGACAATGAACCACTATGCCTCTGTAATAATGAAACCTACATAGTTTAAGCACAAGAGAAGTTCAAAGCCTGGGTATTCTGCTATATTTAAACCTCGGGTGCCCTAAGCCTTACTGCCATTGACAAGCTCAAAATTCAGAGTAATTGAACATTGTTCACAAGTCTGGATGAGTGAAGCTCATTAAGTTCAAGACTACTGGAACAGAGGAGCCTGCTTCACCAGTACTGAGGAAGGGTTCTCACCCAAAACATAAACTGCTTTCCTTTTTCATGGATGCAGTTTGAACAGTTGGGTTCTTCCAGCATTTCTGTTCCTAGCCCACCCCACACCCCGAGTCCAGCACGTGTGATTGCATTTATTTTCCAAAGTAGCCTGTGTGATTAGCACCCCATCCAAAACCCCCCACCACTGGTGTGCAGTCACCATTCATGCAACTCATCATAACAACTTGCTCAGGTATCTTCAACAGAACTTCCGGAGTGCATAACCACAATTAGTTTGGCTGGGTAGATGGACTAGAAGGGTGAGGACAGGAGGAGCATGGGAACACCAAACCTCTCCAAATTGTGCAGCATCTTCAATGGGTATGTACCAGCAGCTTTTCAATGTTACCAATGAAAATCCCTCAACTTCTAACTTGGCGCAAAGTGAAGAAACCAGCAGCAAATGGACAGCAGAAATTCAGGAAAATAGGTCATAACTCTTCTTCATGGGCATCTGGAGATAAAAGGAATAAACAAGGCCAGGCCAATCCAATCCATAAATGAATGAAAAAATAGGGACAATTTTAAGCAGTCCATGCTAAAGGATTGTTGTCAGGACAACATTAGAGATTTTTAAGAAACGTTTGGATGTGAGGAACATTGTAAGTGTTGTAAGCGCAACATTAAGGTAGCAAATATATTTCTTCCAAAGAAGTTAATTTTGAAAGTTCTCTTCATAAAAGCTCCTCGCCTCTCCTCTAAGTCTCTCCTAAGCACAATGCTACTGTCAAATTCTCTCATCACTCTTCTAACATCTGCTATTGTTTGTCAGGTTAAACCTTCACAAGGAATCCTAGGACAGAGAATCTTTCATGTTGAGAGCTCTGTAAAAACAAAAGTTGCTACTAGTTACAAATGCTGCAAACCTTGACAACGTTTCCGCAGAGAAGCTCTATGTAATCACTTCTGCACCATTCTTAATCTGTAAAAACTGTTAACTGTAAATTCAGATTTGAAGAGCTGAGTCACTGTCCTGGCTTTGTAATAGCTAATTTAATTGTAGGCTAATACGTCAATTAAATGTGGTCCTTAATGCATTCTTTTAGCTGGTTAGTAATGGAGCTGAAAGCTGATGCTCTGAGTCTTTGTGGCTCTGTTGGGCACGTGGGCACCTAGTAAAGCTACTGCCTCACCACTCCAGATTCAGTCCTGACCTCGAGTGCTGTCTGCACAGAGTTTGAACACTCTCCCTGTAGGGTTCTCCGGGATGCTCCTGTTTTCTCCCACATTTCAAAGACGTGGGTGGGTTGGCGAACTGGCTACTTGTGTGTGAGTGATTGAAACCGGGTGGGGCTGGGTTGGGTGCTGTGGGAGGTGGCAGACGGTGAGAGAGTGGAGAATATAGCAGAAGGTGAGACTACTGCAGAGGGTTGGTTAATGACTGACACAGACTCAATGTGCTGAAGGGTCTGTTTCTGCATTATGAAACTCTGAATCTTTCATTAACTACATCTTCAAATCTTCTGAGGATCTTTCACTGAAAAGTACACTTACATAGAATACAGAACATAGATCACTACAGCACAGTAAAAGGCCCTTCAGCCCACAATGTTGTGCCAAACCCATTAAATAAGCAATCAAATGACCAACTAGACAAGTTTTTTTCTGCTTACACAATGTCCATATCCTTCCATTTTCCTCACATCCAAACGTTTCTTAAAAATCTCTAATGTTATTTGGCTCTACCACCATGCCAGGCAGTGCAATCAGGGACCCACTATTCCTTGTGTAAAAAAAACATGCCCCTCACATCTCCTTTGAAAATACCCCCTCTCACCTTCAATGCATGCCCTCTGGTATTGGACACTTAAACCCTGGAAAAATGATACTCTCTATCTATGCCGCTCATAATCTTGTCAACTTCGATCGGATTTCCCCTCAGCCTCTGCCGCTCCGAAGAAAACAACCCAAATTTGTCCAGCATCTCACTTGTCAGCCCCTGCCCTCTAATCCAAGCAACATCCTGGTAAACCTCTTCTGCGCCCTCTCCAAGGCCTCAAAATCCTTCCTATAATGGGGCAACCGGAACTATATGTAATGCTCCAGATGTGGCTAGCCTAGAGTTTTATAAAGCTGCAACATAACTTCCTGACTTTTAAACTCAGTGCCTCAACTAGTAAAGGCAAGCATGCCACGTGCCTTCCTCCGCACCCTATCAACCTAAATAGCCACTTTCAGAGAGATTCAAACTTAGATCACAAGATCCCTCTCCTCATCAATACTGTTGAGAGTCTTGCTGTTAACAATGTATTTTCTCTTTACATTTGACCTACCAAGGTACAACACTTCACATTTGACCAGGTTAAACACCATCTACCAGTTCTCCACCCATATCTGCAACTGATCTCGAACCCATTGCATTCTTTGCCAGTCTTCAGTGCTATCCACAACATCACCAATCTTTGAATCATCTTGCCTCTGCACTGTTTGCGGTGACAGTATACCACAATTTACCTCATAAAATGGCATTACTAATACTTTTTACGAGGTAGGTTGTGGTATACTATCACCAGAAACAATGAAAAGGCAAAGCTAACTGCAGGGATGAGCCACGCTGCTGTGTTGCAAAGTCAGGGCACAACGTGTGTTCGAGGCAGTTTCAGAGATGGAGATGGAGTTGATGCAAGCGGTTCGAAGAGGAGAAGCTTTGGTGCCCATCTACCTAAACTTGATGCATGGTTGGATCACCAAGAGGTCCACAGTGGCTTTGAGCTGAGCATCAAGGTCTTGAACCTGCGCAGGGGCTTGGTGGGGCACGACCCGGTGTTTAAAAATTAGGTAATCCAACACAATCTGCAATTTTTCATGATCATTAGATATTATTCATTTCTCCAAACCCATTTTTTAAAATTCATTTTGCTTAGATGTATAGCATTATAATAACATTATAATGTTCAGTACAGATGACCCAGGTTCAATTCCAGTCACTGGCTGTAAGGAGTTTGTACATTCTTCCCGTGATCGTGTGGGTTTCCTCTGGGTGCTCCGGTTTCCCCCTACAGTCCAAAGACGTACCATTTAGCGGGTTAGTAGGTCATTGTAAACTGTCTTGTGATTAGGCTAGGGTTAAATCGGGTGACTGCTGGGCGAAGTGGCTCGAAGGGCCAAAACAGCCTAACCCGCCTTGTATCTCAATAATGGAAAAAATTCCTCGTGAACAATGTTCGTTTCACGGACACATGGAAAACAGGGCCCTGGATACTTGTAGGGCTGGGGGATCTGGCACCCTGGTGAACTGAATGGGACTGAGAGAGCCAGAGCCCTGGCAATATGAAAGAGAAACTGGCAAACACCGTCCGATGAGCCATCTGCTGAACTATCAAGACTTCTGAACAGTTGGATAGAGTTTTGCTTTGTTTCTATTCTATTTTGATTCACAGTGAATGAATGCCAGCATCTATCTGGCCCTGAACTAAGGAGACAGTTAAGAGTCAACCATATCTCTGCATCTTTAGTTGCCTAAAGACCAGATTGGGCACGGATTGCAAATTTCTTCCCCTGAACGTTACTAAATTCCAGTCCATTTATGGTTGCTGTCACTGAGATGAGCTGCTTCCCCCCCCCACCCCCCAAATTCAAGCAATTATCAATCAAGAATGTTCCTGCCATGCTAAGATTTAAGATCTTATCTGAATCAATAGTGCCAAACTCGGCCTGCTGTTCCAGTAACTTGGCTCGCACATTTCTGTAGCACCATATATTATATACTCAATGTTATGTATGAAAAAATTAATGAAAATAAATGCCAGTGCTATACATCATGAGAAATGTTGGACTAATATCAGATTGCCTGACATGATGCCTTACAAACCCTGTCTCTCAAAAGCAGCTTCTCTTGGCAGATGGGTACACTGTACACCAAACGCCCAGGGATCTGAAAGAGTTTTTGAAAATTGATTTACTCCAAGCCAGTCAAAATGCTCGGCAGTAATGAGCTAGAAGATATGCAATTATAGCAATTAACAGACTATCAAACGCAATCCAATTCCCCATGTCGGTTTCTCTGCGCTCTCCCCTCCCCACTGCTCCCCTGTCTACTGGAATTTCCAGATTTTACAGCAAATGCTCTCAAGCAAATTCAGGGGAAGACAATTAGACCGTGTCGATGTGAGCTTGCAACCATGCGGAGGAGGGAGGGAGGAGGAAGAGGACGAGGAGAAGCAGAGAATAAGAAAAAGAATTGAATAAATCAGGGAGGAAGGAAAACAGAGGAAGATCACAAATTCATTCCAAAACCCCATAACCAAGTCACATATAGAAAATAAAAGTCTTCCAAAGCTAATCTGCTGTCGGAGCACCTCGTGACTGAGGGATGTGAAGCAACAGAAGACTGCTGCCTGCTATTCTGGCAGCACAACTCCAGCAAACCAAGTTTAGCCCTACTCCAGTGCTGCCTGTGTAGTCTGACCCCAGGGTGGTTCAATTTTCACCCACCTCATCCCAAATAAGTAGGTGAGTGGTAGGATTTAGGAGGAGCCGAAGGGATGTGCTGGTCAGAGAATTAGCCACTTCTCATGAAGAGGCAGCTCTCATATCATTCTCTGGGATATCCAGGAGGAAGCCATTCAGCCCAGCAAATCAAGAGAATCCCATCAAATCACACTTCCCCACTTAATTTTTCTCGCTTGCTATCATCCGTCTCTCTCTCTCTCACACACACACACACACACACACACACACACACACACACACACACACACACACACACACACACACACACACACACACACACACACACACACACCCCCCCCCCCCCCCCCCCCCCCCCCCCACCTGACAGACAAAAATAACCCCTCAGGAAATTAATAGGGGGCGTGGAATAGTTGAGGATATTCTGAGAACACAGAATTGATGGGTCGAATGTCCTCTTTCTCTGCCACAAGAAAACAGGAGAAATATATGGGGATTAGAGAGGCTATCTGAAACATCCTCTCTGAATTCCTCAAGTGAACAACCACACACTGATTATTATGGGACGTAATCCGAGGAACTGCCAAAATCACTGACAACAAATCATGCTTGTCCATGCAGGCATGGAGATGGATTTTCTTTAATGTGTTAAGGTTTTTAAAAACGTTTTGTCTTCAGAATTCCTTTAAAGTGCTAGGAATAATTTTGTGTTTTCACTCTTTAAACCTCTGAGATTTTTAAGTCTTTTCAGATACACTATGTTCGTCATTTTTTTTAAGATATTGGATGATTGTAATTGTTTCTGAACGTCACAGGAGTGAGTCCAAGTTCTTTAATACTTCAGCAGTCTGGCTAACCTGGGAAGCACGGCTTTGCCAGTTCTCTGTGGCCCATCTCCTTATTGTGAGCAGGGCTCACACAGACCACCACATGTGATATTGTTCAGGTGCACAAAGGCATGAGTTCTCATGGTTCATCCTGGAGAGGATTCCAAAAAGGTGGGTCTCAACCTTCAGGCAGAACACAGCAGACAGTGATTACTGCCGAAACACAAGCCAGACCCCTACAGTCTCCAGCATCCACACGCAGTGGTCCTCCTGCACAAAGACTGCAAATGAAGTTTTCTAACAGTTAGCAATGCAATTTGTTCCGGGCTCTCCTTTCGTCAACAATAGAATTGCCCACTTCAAATCTGCAGGGAGATATCTTGTGTGAGAGTGAAAAAAGAGAATTTTCTCTGTGGATTCGTACAAATGATTGTCAGCTACTATGGCAGTCAGCTTCAATACTACCCCGTCTTTATGGTCATTTAGCTTTACTGCAGAAGAAACCAAGCAGACAGGGAAAAAAAACACGTGAAGCAACAGCTGGAACAGTCCCAGGTCCCTGAGATTTGCAACAATTTACAAAGTGGCCATTTAACCTAAGTGCTTTCTGCTGCTGTGTTAGCGCCACTGATTCCGTGTCCATTCCAGCAGCTGAAATGCCTGCAGTGATGAAAATAGCACAATTACGTTGATTCCTCATTAACTTTTATTTCTGCTGCACAAACAAAATAAAAGAACAACACCGAGTTGTCATCAGAGATGGATAAATACTCTAACTGCTGACAGTGGAAGTTACGGGAACATTTTTCCCGCTCAAGATTTTCGGGGTTGCTGCTGATATTTATTTGCTATTCCTAGTTGGCTTTGAACTGAGAGCTGGCCACGTCACTCCAGAGAGCAGAATGAGGTTCACCTGCATTGTGTTGGGCCCGCGGTCATAATAGAGGTCACATTCTGCTGCTGGTAACAGGCTTCCTTGCTTAAAGAACATGTGTCAATCAGATTGAATTTCATTTTATCCAGTGGTCAATTTTAATACCACTAGGGTTTAAGTTTGGATTTATTTAATTGGATGTCTATTTCCCAAATACCGAGGTAGGACCTGACTTTTTGTTTTTGAATCTTTAGTCCGTGCCTCTCGATTACCAATCCCGCAAACGTATCCGCTGTAGAATAACAGCACAAAATGGACTTCAGCTAACTGGAATTTCTGTCGCTGAAATATAGTTAATGCTTACTGTCATACTGTCCATTGTGAAAAGCTCAATGGAATTCTACTTTGACAAAAGACCCGGATGAAACTTCTGATTGCACAGACCAGTCTTCACTTCAAATCAGAGTCAGCTTTATTATCTCTGGCATATTTCATGAAATTTGTTGTTCTGTGCACTGCATAACATTTATGATAAATTCCAATTAAAATATGGAGTAGTTCAGAAAAGAGAACAAAAATAGTGAGATAGTGTTCATGGACCATTCAGAAATCGAACCGTGGAGCGGAAGAAGCTGTCCCTAAAACCCATGAACACTTCAGGGTCCTGTACCCCCTCTTTGAAGAGGGATGTAATGGTCTTTAATGATGGATTCTGCCTTTCTGAAGCACCGCGGTTTGAAGACGTCTTCGATGCTGGGGAGGCTAGTGCCCATGTTGGAGTTGGCTGATTTTACAACCTTCCTCAGCTTTTTCCAATCCTGTGTATTGGTGCCTCCATGCCAGATGGCGATACAACTAGTTAGAATGCTCTCCACAGTACATCACCGTCCGTTTCAGCAATAAAACTCCTGTCAATTGTGGCTGGGTGGATAACGCTCCCACGTGCATGTCAGAAGTTTGTACTTCAAGTACCAATCCACAGATCTGAGCACAAAAATCTAGTTCGATACCAAGAGTGCACTGTTGTTAAATTCTGCACAGGTGACGATCTTGTCTTTCAAAAGAGATGCTGAACTTAATTTTTTTTTAAATTTAGAGATACAGTGCAGAACAGTCCGTTCTGGCCCAACAAGCCGCACTGCCCAGCAACCCACCTATTTAACACTGCCTCTCAAAGTCCAACTCTACGACCCTGTTGTGAGAGATGAAAACAAGTAAGGCTGGCCAACGGGGCTCTGGTGAAGCTGTCTAGGCCAATCCCCTGTACAGTGGATACAATGGATTACAGAAACAATGATGAACTCCAACCACACCATCGACTTTGGACGATGGAGGCGGGAGGTTATCAATGGCCAATGTTCCACTGGGAGCTAAGGGTCCAAAAAGATGAATCATCACAGGACAACTTACAATGACCAACTAACCTATTGACTGGTACGTCTTGGACTGTGGGAGGAAAACCGGAGCACCCGGAGGAAACACATATGGTCATGGAGGGAACACACAAACTCCTTCCAGATGATGTCAGAACTGCGGAACGCCCCGATCTGTAATTTCATTGTACCAACCGCTACGCTACCGTGATCTGCGGCCCCGTGTACTCTCCGTTAAATGTAAAGATCTCAAGTTGCTATTCTGGAAAGCAGGGATACCATTCCACGTCTGTCCTTTGCACTAAAACAAACCCTCATAAATAACTCTGGGATGCTGTACTGATCAATTTACCTCTGGTTTTCTTGCTAAATATTTAGCAATTATTTCTCCCACCCTTTAACACTTAACCAATGGTGTAACTTTCCCACAGTTGGGTTCATACTTCATCTACCCACTTCTCTGAATGCTTCTAACCCATTATGTTGCTGATTTGTAGGCTTTGCCTTCTCTTCCTTAGCATCTTGCAAGAACATTCCATGCACTATATTCAATATAAAGGCACTGTAGGACCGAATAAACAAGCTGAGTCTTCAGAACATTGAAGAATCCTGTGGCATCAATACAATTTTCTGTTATGAGTTGCAACTGCTGTCCCTCAAATGCACACCAATGATGAACAGGTAGAGACAGTTCTGTTAGGTTAACATGGGAGGGCGCTCACAGGTTGGCATGAATGAGCTGAGCTAAAAGGCCTTTTCTATGTTGTATTATTTTCAAAAGATGCTTGTGAGAATCCTGGACTCTGCACGACTGCTGAACTTCAATTACATATCAAGAGCATAGGCCAAGATGAGATGACTGTGTGCAGTTTTGGGCTCCTTATTTTCGAAAGGATATTCTGACATTGGAGAGGGTTCAGAGAAGATTCACGAGAATGATTCCAGGAATGAGAGGGTTAGCGTATGAGGAACGTCTGGCAGCACTTGGGATGTATTTCCTGGAGTTCAGGAGAATGAGGCAGGATCTCATAGAAACATTCCAGATGTTAAAAGGCCTGAACAGATTAGATATGACAGTTATTTCCCCTGGTAGGGGATTCTAGGACAAGACAGCATGACTTCAGGATTGAAGGGCATCCTTTTAAAACTGAGATGCAGGGAAATTACTTTCATCAGAGGGCAGTAAATCTGTGGAATTTGTCGCCATGAGCAGCTGTGAAGGCCAAGTCATTGGGTGCACTTGAGGCAGAGATAGATAGGTTCTTGATTAGCCAGGGCATCAAAGGGTATGGGGTGAAAGCAGGGGAGTGGGGATGACTGGGTGAAGTGGATCAGCCCATGATTGAATGGCGGAGCAGACTCGATGGGCTGAATGGTCTACCTCTGATCCTAAACTTTATGGACTGCAATTGGGGTGCCCAGTGCGTGATGTGTATATGATGGGCCAAATTGTCTATTTCCATACTGTCCGCCTCTATGACTCCATGATATACAGTGAACAGTGATCAGTGTCACTAACATATACCCAGAGCACTTTGGGTGTCTGTGCATTATGCCCATGAACCTAGAATCCTTAGTAACAGATTGTCAAATTTATAGACAGATGACTCACGAGACCTCAGGATTTGCAATCAAAAAAATCAAATGAAATCAAGTTTAATTAACATTCAACCATACATGGATACAGCCGAATGAAACAGCATTTCTCTGGGGCCAAGATGCAAATCATTCACAGCGCGTTCAAAATAGCGAGCAAAAAAGCAGTCAGGCAAAGGAGCACGTATATAGTCCAAGACCTTGAGTGACATGTCCTGCAAACTGATAGTACAGTCTCCCGTCAGTGTGCAGACACACGCAATCCAGCCTGTCACTCCACCGATCAAACACTGGAGGGCAGCACGATAGGAGAGGCCAGCCCCCAAACAAGCCCTGATGCTACATCTTCGCTACCTCCTCACCTGGTCTGCAGGAGCAGGCATGCCAAGCGCTCACTACAACCGAGGCTACGCAGCTCCCACGCTGCCTGCCGCACCACTAAACAAAGGAAACGGATCTGCAGCACTATCAATGTCCAAAAGGGTCTTGTGATCGCAGGAGAAACATCTAAGGCAATCACCCACAGTTACACTTATTTCCGCCTTCGCACACCAAATCCGATGTCTTCGAATAACAGGCAGCTCCTCCAAATCCAGCCCGGCTCCTCCAACGTGCAATGAAAGCTCTCAGTTGTTACAGTGGCAGTTGTTCATTGAAATCGCCCACCCCTCCTTCAAAAGAGGTAGCTCTTACACAGAAGAACGAATTTGAGAACAGATTGAAGTGTACTAATTTGCCTGCTGCTGTTTTGTACAGCAGTTGATTATAAAATTTCTACAACCTGTTGGAAAATCTGGCTATCAGCAGAGTAACTACTCGTTTGTTGAGAACGATAAAGATGCAAGTTCTGAGTTTAATGATTTACTCACTGCCTGCAGGTTTGAAAGGGCAAAGGGATTAAACATAAGACCAATCCCGAGCATTCACAATTTTAATTGGATCAAAGTTGACACTTAGTACGGCAGCAAACTGAAAGAGTACTGGTTGAATGCTTTTGCAGGTGCCGCCTTTCAGCTATGAAGATAAACCGATGGCCTGTCTGCCCTCTGACATAAAAATAAAATACATCCCAGTTCTATCTGAGCAGTGAAATATTTTTCCAATGAACTGGCCAATTTTTATCCTTTAGATAAGCAACTAAATTCAGCTTACCTGGTTGTTTCTATTTGCAGGATCTTCTTGCCCACAAATTGGCTCCAAGACATTGCACGGGGAATGTGGCAATCAATGTATGTAGAAGTGCAAAGCCTTTACCCTGTCCTATCATTTCCCGAGATAAAAACAAGTCAACTTTCCTCTTTCCTTTCTAAATTTATGAAAAATTATGTGTCAGTTAATTAGTAGGTGAAAACTTGAATCCTCAAAAGCAATCAGTAAATTTTCACATCAACGCCACCTCTTACCGAGAGTCCAAAACTAAACTAATGCTGCCCTACCGTCTTGAATTGCTACTGACCTACTTAAAAATTATAAAGCCCATTATTACTGCTTCTGACTTCTCAGAACTGCAAGTTTGTTGCCAGTGTCATTCCTTTACAGCTGCACTATTTCAATACAGCATTGTCATTTGGAATTTGACTCTTCAAAATATTAATTTTTGCATGCTAATAAAGTACAGAAAAAGGCAAGTTGCGTCAGCACTGCCTTTGACGTATCTAATCATCAGTGACCTCAGTTTTCCAACTGACCTTTGCAAGCTATAAAGCAAGCCAGAAATACCACATGACAATAGTTCTTTAAGAAACCTGACATCAGTCTACTCCAGTCCTCATTTCTCAAATCAAGTAACTTTGGAACAATTTTCTTTGTGCCTCCATTGATTGCATGTGGACTTTCAATCCCTGACCTCAACCCCTCACCAATTACAGTCGCATTAATTTTTTGAGCTCAAGCACCTTGGCCAACCGAGCACTCCAGTTCAACCATCGGCAACAATGCAGCTTTCACCCAAGCAACTCATACAATGGCATGAGTGACAGATCTTTGGGCTTGCTTCCGTGCTTACAGCATGCACAAGATTTGATGGATTTGGGCCAGTCGCTACATGGTGGCACCACCAAAATTATCCGACGCCATGTACAATGGTTAGCGCAACTATATTACAGCTCGGGGTGTTCCGGAGTCCGGAGTTCGGAATCCTTCTGTAAGGAGTCTGTACGTCCTCCTCGTGGAAGGCGTGGGCTTTCCCAGTGCTCTGGTTTCCTCCCACAGTCCAAAGGACGTACTGGGTAGGTTAAATGGTCATTGTAAGTTGCCCTGAGATTAGATTGGGGTTAAATGGGTTTGTCTGGGGTTGAAGGACTGGAAGAGCCAGCTCCACACAGTATCCCTAAATAAATAAACTTCACCTTTGTTCTGAACCAACATAGAACCACAGAAACATAGAAATCTACAACACATTACAGGCCATTCAGCCCACAATGCTGTGCCAACCATGTAACTTATACTACAAGCTGCCTAGAATTTCCCAACCACATAGCTCTCTCTTTTTCTAAGCTCCATGTACCTATCCAAGAGTCTCTTAAAAGAGACAATCTGGTTCTAAGCTCATTACTGATTTCAAGAAATGCTAGTAACTGCAAGACACAAGAAAAATTTCCAAAATGATTGCTTTATAATGATGCTTCATTATAATGTATATTCTGCACTGGTATACTGACAGATACAAAAGCTTGAAAGCCGCAGAGAGAAATAATTAGTTTCTTATTGTCACATATACCGAAGTATAGCGAAAAACTTGTCATGAATACGGATCAACTCATTATAATAGTGCATTGCAAGAATAGAAGCAAAGACAATAACAGGGCGCGGAATAAACTGTTAGAGGACAGAGAGAATGGAGAGCAGGTAGGCAGTAAAGTGCAAGGTCACAGTGAGGTACATTGTGAGGACAAGAGTACATACTTATCATACTAGTGAACTGTTCAATACCTCATAACAGTGGGGTGGAAATCTGGTAGCATGTGCTTTTAGGATTTTGTACCTTCTGCCTCATGGGAGGGACGAAAGTCCACTTTGTGTGGAGTCTTTGATTATGCTGGTTCTTTACACAGACAGTGAAAAGGGTAGACAGAATCCATGGAGGGAAGACTTGTTTCTGTGAAATGCTGAGTTGTGTTCACCACAGGCAGAGCAGATGCCATACATGATGTACCTGGATAGGAGCATCCATAAAAAAATTGGCAATAATCAATTGGGGACATGCTAAATATTTTTAGCCTCCTGAGGATGCAGAGGTGCTGTTGAGCCTCTTTAGAAATGTGGTTGGGCCAGGGCAGGAACTCCTAGGAAAATGAAACTCTCAACCATCTTGATCTCAGCACCAATGATGTCAACAGGAGCATAGGTAACTCCCCCTTCCTGAAGTTAATGACCAGCTCAGAGTACACTTGTTCTTCTCATTTTGAGAATGTGGGCTCCATTTAAGGTGTGTTATTGTATTCAAGCCAGACCTATTCAACTGCAGAAAACAACAAATGATGGTTGAGAAGATCCACAGAAAGAAGGGAACACCCCACTGCAGAGAAGCAGGCCTCCAGTTGATAGCAACCTTCCAGGGAGGCAGCAATCTGAAGGCACATCTTTGCTAATGAGCTCTCACGGGAGGCAGGCATCGCAGGACTGACGCCATGTACTGTACATCTGGCAATTTGAACTGCATCCAGGGCAGCTGAAGTGACAAAATTCTTTCACCAGCCTGAAGGAAGATGAGTGCCATGTAACTGACAAAGAAACTCAGAGATCGGACAACTGCTGCAAGAGCATACACTGATAGGAGTTGTCCAAACTTAATTCAGAATGGGGAGCTTTGCACAACTAACCCTGTGAACCCTCGACCTCAGTGCCTGGAGCAATTACTGTCTCACAGTTGTCATTTGATGAGGGTACTGGACGTTACCATTCAAGACTGCTAAGTAAGTGATCATGCCAATTCTGGTTAGCTGGGCAAGCTGCACAGAGCTCTCAAGATCTGCTGATTACCAATGACATGCACGTTCCCAACAAGGAGAAAACCCCATTGAACTGGTTACAAGGTGCAATGTATGACTTTTAAAGGTCAAACCAAAGCAATTCCATTAGACCTGGTTCACTGTTCTGCCAATTTATACAAAGTCACTTCTCACAATATCCTTGGACTACTTCAATGGAAAAGAAAACCGGGTGCACTGTACAATAGGCAGCTCTTTCTTTGGTTCGTTGCTCCCAGCGGAAAATAATTTCACCCCTTTGACTTTCTTACTGAAACTTGTAAGACTGGCACCACAGGACAAGGGAAGAAATGCCACCAAATTCAACCTCTTGTATGCACTGAGAAAGAAAACAAGATTATAGGCTGTACGGGCGATGCCTGTAAACTTCCAGAATTTAATGGCGACTCCTTGGGAAGTCGGTGTCTGAGATGGATTGGCAAACTGCAGAGAAATTCACCTCATTTATTTTATCAGGTTTGACTTTCTTCCTGCAATAAACAGATATAAATACTTACATTCAAAGTCTTACATTCAAATACTTACATACCATAACCGAGATGCCTTAATCAATAAACTCAACAACTGAAGTATCTGATTTCATTCAAACACCAAGTGATTTATTATTTAACTGATGACATTCTCAGGAATCATTAACTATTCTATCTATATATGTAAATACTGCTTTTCCAATAGAATTTACTGGAACCACTCTGGAAAATACTCATAAAATCTGGTTTAAGATGTTGCCAATGAAGAACCCCAGTTATGACACACATTGGCTTGTGCTTTATAACTAATATCAAGCTGAACCATGAACTGCTGACAAATGACCTTTTGTCTTGGTGGACATTTGCAGCGTTTTGAATGTTACCATCAGCATAAAGTTTTCTGCTCTTTCAAGTTGGTGTTTATGCATGCTCCTGACCCAGTATACCAGCCTAACATCCTGCTGCGATTAAAACATGTTTCTGCAGGTAACATGCTCCAACGATGGACGATGTGCAAAACTTCTAACCAGTATTTAACATCAGCTTTCAAATGAAACAAATTACGACATTGAATGGCGCTAGTAAGCAGGCCGGGAGACTGCGCAAGCAAGGAATGGAGCCATTAGTTCACACCGAGACACAAGAGCCTGCAGATGCTGGAATCACAAGCCAAAAAAAAATTATTGGGCTGCCAGTGGGTCCGGCAGCATCCATGGAGGGAAAGAGATAATTGACATCTCAGGTCAAGGCTCTGCTCCAGGCCTGACAGACTGTAGGGGAAATAGTCGGTATAAGAAGGTGAGTTAAGATGTCATCAACCCGCACCCCAACCATAGCCATCTACACCGTCCCACCCCTCCCAACTGCACTTAATGCGAAAATTGAATCCACATCCACCATTTCCACTGGCAGCTTGTTCCACACTTGCACCATCCTCCGAGTGAAGAAGTTTCCCCTCACACTCCCCCTGAATGTTTTGTTGTCACCAATAATAAAATAAAACAATTGGGCTCACAGCAGACACACTCTTACGACTCAAACATGTTTTTATTCTACTTGGGTAGCATGGCCCCTGTCACCCACACTGTTCTGAAGAAGGACAGAAAACTGCTATTTTTATACAGAATTGCCTTATCAGATATTGACCATTTGTTAAATTGTATTTGTCTCAGTTCCTTACTTGTAAGATTAACTGCATTTCAAAACTAGAAGTTAAAAGTCAATCAAAACTTCAAGCTGACAACCAATGATACTTTGAAGTTAGTAAAGCAATTGTCCCTTAGCTGGTGGGTGTGTTTCACATCCTTCCGTTAATCCTATCTCCTCTGTCTTCCGCACCCTTATTGTGTAACCGGACGCTATTTTTTATAAATGGAAGGCCTTTCCAGAAAAGTCTCACTACAGAGTCTACCTCACTCAAGATATTAAGTGTACAAGATATTAAGAGGAATAGACAGAGTGGACAGCCAGCACCTCTTTCCCAGGGCTCCACTGCTCAGTACAAGAGGACATGGCTTTAAGTTAAGGGGAGGGAAGTTCAAGGGGGATATTAGAGGAAGGTCTTTCACTCAGAGAGGGGTTGGTGCGTGGAATGCACTGCCTGAGTCAGTGGTGGAGGCAGATACACTAGTGAAATTTAAGAGACTACTAGACAGGTATATGGAGGAATTTAAGGTGGGGGGTTATATGGGAGGCAGGGTTTGAGGGTCGGCACAACATTGTGGGCCGAAGGGCCTGTAATGTGCTGTACTATTCTATGTTCTATGTTCAGTCATTTGGCTTGAGTGCACATTGCCACAGTCACTCCTGCCTATCTATCTCTCTGCAACGAGCAAGGTTGGCTCCAGTTGGCTTACTTCAAAGGTTTCCCTTGTCTGGGTTTGACGACACACCACCATAATCATCCTCACTTGGATGTTGTCTTGAACCCTCACCTTACCACAACTCCCGCACACCCTCCTTTTTATCCTCTAGAGGATAACATGAATCTTACCAAGTCTCAATGGCACAGAGTCTCTGAAACTTTGGGGCAGTCTCGTCAGGGGTGACTGTCTGTTGCATCACGACGGAGGCAGCTGCTCTGTGGGCTAACGTTCCACAGAGCAATCTCAGGCAAGACACTAAAATGAATACGACAACTAACAAGAATACAGCTCCCATTGCTACCCTAGACAGCGGAGTTGTCCCAGCCCCTGTGTGAAGAGTGAAGTCAGCTAAAGAGACACCAAGGTGAGGATAAAGTTTTGCGTACCTCTTTCCCAATTGCCCTAACCTTATCAGCTTCTATTCATATGGACAGATAAATCGGTGATATTCTCAGGCAATTCACAAATGTACTTACAACATTCCAGGCCACTGATGGCACAAGTGCTACCCTTCTGGCCAACAAAAAGTCCAATACTGATCAACTTCAAAAGGCCACAGTCCAGATTGCAACTATTTTGGTGGTGACATTATTGATGGCCTGATTTGCATAAGGTAGCGCTAAGGCTGTATCATTAGCTAATTTCTGCAACACTGACACTTTCGCAAGCCAGTCTGGCAGGTCCCCAGAACAGGAAAACAACAATCCAGAAACACTCAGTCTCCATCGTCCTTTGATGGCAACTCCACTCAGGAAATGTAGAGAGAGAGAGTGTGGGCAGGTGGTACAAATATGATAACAACAACCCCTCCATGGATTTGGTTCAGGCCAAAGATCCTATTTTAGAAGCGGTAGCCCCGGCAACCAGAGGTAGGCCTGACGGCCACATACCCAGTAAGTACTGTTAACAGGATTTGGAGGGGCACCAGTAGTATAGACATTGCACGTACTGTTCCCAAGGCTAGTCCCATCCCTTGCTGGTTGCAGTAACATACTCTATCTCCATGAAGCAGCTTCCTCATGGGGTGGGGGGAGGGGGTATGCAACCCATTGTAGGTGGGGTGATACCAACCCTCAAAACATTTGCATTGGCAAGAGTCATTTCTACGTGCTGTGCAGTCTCGTGCTCCCTTACAGTTCTAGTTCTGTTATCAAAGTAAGACACAGAATCAAATAAACTCTGATTCAGGGGTATAAACACATTGGCAAGACAGCTACTGAACCTATAGGCCCTCTCCAGAGTGCAGGAATCCCAAACCTTGGAACAAATTCTCATAATAAAAATTAGCAGCAGTTACAGCATCATTTCTCTGATATGGATAAGCGTGGAGATAATAAACAAAATAACGTCCATGATCACAACCCATACAGCTAGATAACTGTGTAAAGTCCGTTTGGAGTTGCACAAATAACCTTCTGGGGGAGAGCCCAGGAGCAGCAGATACTGCCAGTTTCTTTTAGGATTGTGTCTCTGGCAAATCATGCATTTGCTGCTACATTTCTTTCTGTGGTCGAGAATCTCTCTTTTTTGATTATATCCATCATTCTTTTTAGTCTTACACATCGTGTGCCTTAGTCCATAAAGTCCTTCAGCCTTTGACGCATCACACTGTAACTGTACTAGCTCATAAAGAATTTGGAAAGTATTGGCACTGAAGTGCTCCGTGGCCGTAAAGATGTGTTGTTGCTGCCTTAGCAAAGGAGTAATTTTGTTAGTTCCATCCGGTTATTTCATCCTTCCTGTCAGTATGAGCTGTATCGCTTATAACAACAATTGTAGTAAGTAATTGAAAAGCAGTTCGTTAGTTCACCATGTTTTATCCGAGTTCTGAAGAGGTGAGAAACCCATGCAATTTCCATAATTGACCATTATCATGTGCTGCTCCGGAGGCATAACGAGATTCAGTGCAGGATGCAGGCTTTTGTTAACACAAGAAGATTCAGCTGCTTGAGCAGAACAGAGGGAGGATAGCTCTGCCTCCTCAGTTGTAATATGATGCACACACAGCATTTCCACTAAATACTTTTCCCCAGTATCAGATGGGGAGGAAAAGCCGTCAAAAAAAAAATACCCATGGGCTTACATCAGGTGGCATTTTACAACAGGCAAAATTAAAATCATGCAAATTCTTAAATACAGTTTGGGAATGGATTATTTAAATTGCATAGTCTATGGTGCTGGTGGTGGTGGAGACAGACACTGTTATCAAAGCTGCCTTGGTCTGAGGGTATCTTCGAGCCCAGTGGCCAGGGTTTCCACAAGAGAAAATACACCTCTCATGGACATCCCCATGTTTACCCCTACTGTGTCCACCATCTGATTCTCTTGTTCGTTAGATCAAAGAACTGTAAAATCCATTTAAAACTGTAATATCTAAACAACTACACTGTTCAAAACAAAAATTACTAGTCACAAGTGAGTCACATGAGCCTTATGTGTATAAAGCAGGTAATGTTAAACCCGAGATTTACAGTACAATCTTAAACAGGAGTTAATCTGGTAATGATTAGCTAAAATTTGTTCACTTCAATTTAGTTAAATATAAAACAATGCTGTAAGTTAAAATAGCTTTCAAATTGTATTGGGCAATTATTGTGATACTTTTAAAGGAATGAACAATATTGCCCAGAGGCGATGGTGGACCAGACCTGGAAGTCTCGCACAAGGTATTGTCCCCATTCCCCTAACAATTTTAATCCTTCGATGTTGTAATTGCTTTTAACAATACTGGTGACCCCGCTTTACGAATGTTCGCTTTACGCAACTTCGCTTTAACAAAAGACCTACATTAGTAACCTGTTTTTGCATTACAGAGAGGATTTTCGCTTTCATGAAAATTTTCCCCCATATAAATTAATGGTTCTTCGCTTTACGCCATTTTGGCCTTAAGAAAGGTTTCATAGGAATGCTCTACCTTTGTAAAGGGTGGGGGGGAACTCCTGTATCGTATAACACTTGCAATTTTTCTTCACTCTTCTCATTTCACACAAGTACCAGTTAATGTTTTCCTTTAATCTAGATGCAACTTATTTATAATAACATTTATTAAGATGGCATCCCCACCTCCAGAGTTAGTCTGGAATACTTTAAAAAAAAACTTTTACGCACGCGTTCTACGTACTGTATTCATTAACATCATTGTCTTCTGCCTGACACTTTTTTTAAGCCAATCTACAGTGTGAGGGAAACATTTTCTTAGAACTCCAACTAGATCAGTTCAAGGTACATTTAAATCAACCTTTGACTTTTCCCTCTGCTCCTGCCTCCCACCTGCCAACTCCCATGGTGTTACTGGGAACCGCGCCTGTGACAGGGTACCGGCCTCGCCAAGCACTCAAGAGGCAGCAGTTGGGAGGGCTTTGTTGAAACCGTACCTGGGGAAGATAGGAATGCAGCATCTCGTTCACCCTGAGATTCTAGTTCTAACTGTTCCTTTTCAGACACTGAGGTAGACACTATAAGACTTTGCCTGTTCTTTCTTTGTCTTTTCCTTCTTTGGCTTTTGCTCGCTTTCTTACACGATTCAGCTGACAGGTTTTGCATTTCACGTCGACATTAAGCAATCACAGGCCACCCCTACGGTCTTCTCACATCATCCTTTCTCTAACAACAGATCCGCAAACACTCACTTAGCTCATTCCATCATAGTGAGTTATAATTGACTTATCACACTATATTCACACGAGGAAAATATGCGCTGTGTTTAATATCAAATTTGTTAGATAAACCCTTTTAGAAACAAAATTGAGTGTATTAGTCACTTGTAAATGACTTATAGTTGACTTATCACCTATATTCCAGTTGTGATTAACACACACCGCCACCCCCCCCCCCCCCCCACACCGTTGGCTGATCCGCAACACACTCACCAAATTTTCCTGTGCTTAGTGCCAGAACCAGACCCGGACCACAGCCGCCTTTTTTTTTTAAACACTGCAGCTTTCCTGCGTCAGTGCGAAGATGTTGGCGTACCTTGACTACTCCACGGAGGAGGACATGTGCATTCCAGCAGCAGACTCAATCGCTTGCTCAAATATCAGCAGTGTAAGATTTAGGACTGATCAGCCGCTGGGGCTGAATTCCCTTCTTCCGTGTAACAAGATAGCCATCTTGGTGAAACCTCTAAGTAACTCTCGTCACCGATAATGAAATAAAATAACTAAAATAACACATGCACTTTTACGACTTAAACATATTTTTATTTTACATGTGCACGAGAACAGGATAGTCTCTGTCACCCACACTGTTCTGAAGACAGGACAGAAAACTGCCAGTTTTATACAGAATTGGCTGATCATTTACAGATATTGATCATTTGGTAAATTACATTTGTTTCAATTCCTTGCTTGCAAGATCAGCCACCATTCTCAATAGAGGTGATAAAAGTCAATCGAAACTTCAAGCGGACAGCCGATGATATTTTGAAGTCAGTAAAGCAATTGTTCCTTAGTTGTTGGGTGTGTTTCACATCCTTTCATTATTTCTATCTCGTCTGCCGCTGGCACCCCCTGTTGTGTGAAGTGATTCTATGTTTTGGGAAGACTTTTCTAGAAAAGTCTCACTACAGAGCCCTTACTTGTCTGGCTGACTACGCACTGTCACAGTCACCCCTGCCTATCTGTCTGCAATGAGTAAGGTTGGCTGTGGCAGTCTCACTTCAAAGGTCTCCCTTGTCTGGGTCTGACTACACCCCACCACAGTCATTCATGCCTGGATGTTGCCTTTAACCTTTGCCTTACCGCAGCTCCCCCAATTTCACATTTCACCCTTTATAAAGGTCACCCTATGACCTTTAGTTCTCATGGGTGAAGAGAGACCAGCGGCCATATTCTGAGGATCGAGACACTGGGATGGGAAGGTTATTGGGTAAGTGGTCTCGACTGGAGAGCTGCTGTGGGATACCGCACAGGTGCACCACCCCATTCTGGGCGCAGCCTAACAATGTTGTTAGATAGATAGATAGATAGATAGATAGATAGATAGATAGATAGATAGATAGATAGATAGATAGATAGATAGATACTTTATTCATCCCCATGGGGAAATTCAACTTTTTTTCCAATGTCCCATACACTTGTTGTAGCAAAACTAATTACATACAATACTTAACTCAGTAAAAAATATGATATGCATCTAAATCACTATCTCAAAAAGCATTAATAATAGCTTTTAAAAAGTTCTTAAGTCCTGGCGGTAGAATTGTAAAGCCTAATGGCATTGGGGAGTATTGACCTCTTCATCCTGTTGGGAACAAACTCAGAACAGGGCGGGGGTGGTAATGCTATGATGTGATATGATCAAGGTTATCTTAACTTGCAGGTCACCCAATTCTATAGCTTATGTCCCAAGAATACCCAATGGTGATCACTCCCAACAAGGTCCAATTTATGCTGTAAGGTTCCGAAAGAAGCTTTACAACGGGAATGATGTCATTCCATATGCAAATGACACTGAAATCTTAACAAGCATGAAAGGATGATCATCAATCAGAAATTCAGTTGTCCATTTTTGAAGTGATGCAGTTTGATGTTTGGAAGAAAAATGATATTTATGTAACCTTAACAATTCTATGCTATTTACTGAAATTTCCAGTGTTTTAACTAGAAAATATGATGGCAGATATGATTGATTTTAAAGTAGTGACTGTCAAATGAATCACTGAATCACAACACACTAGATAAATGAAACCCAAGTCAAAACTAAATGCTTGGGAAGTTGAGGTTTTTTCCATTCTAGTGAAAAGCAATAACAATCTTGCAAGCTCCATTTAATAAATAGCAGACAATCAAACCAAAAAAAAAGAAACAGGCAATTTTAAGTTTCATACTTCTCTGAGAATGAGAATATTTCCTTGCTGAGATTTGCTTTCCTATAAAAAGATGTGCTTTGAGATGCAATTACTTCGTTATTGTCAATCCACCTTAATGGCTTGAAAGGTAAATAAAACAACCAGGAAAGTAATGGACAACTTTTGGTACGTGCTCACAGTGTGATACAAATTAACTGATCTGGGAATTTTGTTGAAATAGTACATGGGGGAAATTATACAAAGTACTTCGGCTTGTAATAGGATTTGCCTGGCTTTCCACAGAGCACAAATTGAAACTGCTCTAAATCTGTGATCTAAATCTGAAGCGATCTTGTGCAGCATCTGTGGAGAAGGGAGGAGCAGTTGACGTTGTGAGGTGATAACTACCCATTACGAAAAGTTAGAAATTCAACAGGTTTTAAATTACAGAGAAGAGGAAAGATGACGAGGGGGCGTACAAGAGTGAGATATACCAACTAGTTGAGTGGGGTCACAGTAACAACCTTGCACTGTAATTCAGTTTTGTTCTATACTTATGTTGTTACGTACCCCGTAACTGGGTCACTTACCAGCAAAGATAGAGGGGTCCGTTGAAGTCTGATGGTACTATTTTTAACAGTATTTATTGATAAAAATACACAAAATAATATCAAGGCAAACTTACAGATAATATATGTCGTCAATACTAAATCTAAAAGCGTGGGTCTAATAGTAATCAATAAGAAATAGCTCTATTGTTGTCTAGGGGATAATGTATTGTCCGATGGAAATATAAAAGTCACTCAGTTCATTCAAGCTGCAGCTTTTGGGTTGGAGAGAAAGACGGGTTTAAAACTTGCCCATTCCTTTTATGATGTCAATCCTTCGAGAGTCGTTGGGAGTTGATTTCCCCGTTGTTAGCTAAAAACCGTTCTGCCGTGGTACAGGGCCCACCGATTCCGGGGCAAACGGAAAAGGACGCAAGTGGCCTTCCACTGGTTTTTGCTATTACGGGATCGTTAGCGTTTCTTCTGGTGCGTCTGAGGGGCTGTTCCCACAGACCCTCTTTTTATCCTGACTCACAGGGTCTCAGGTGTCAATCAGGTTGGGATGATGCAATCCCTCCACCAACCTCCTCCTCGGTTCATTGCCTGGGGCTTCGATGCATCGTACAGGATGCAATACACAAGTCCGTCTCCAAGAGACAATAGCCGGTATCAATGGGTCCGCCTTTCGGAGGCCAGGACACATTCCAACTCTTTGTGGATTCTGCATGTCTTTCTCTCATTTCCTGGGTCTCCTGAACTGACTTAATAGTGATCTTGCGATTCTCACAAAGGAGGGGGCTACCCCGCACCCTTCGACCCCTCAGAGCTGTGGCACATTCGTAACAATGTATTGCATTGTACTGCTGACACAAAAGTAGTGAGGTGGGTATTGGCAGACATGAAAGACTGAAGACTATGCTAGACTAGTAATTTCTTACTGAAATATAACACAAGTTGCAACTAGCAGGGCCTGTAGTAGATTTTTCTACACTCAGAAATAAAACTAATGCCTGTGTACAGTTTGCTCAGTTCTGTTAAAGGATATAGTACAACCTTTGGGATATGTCACACCTGTACACAGTTCACACCTGTAGTTATCTGACACAACAGACCTTGCTGGACTACACTGATTCTCAGTCCTCTAGTATCTTAGATCTGAAATTGTCACTCCAGTGAAATTCAATTCATCTCTACGACTTTGTCCAAGTGATCATTTTCGAAAACAATGTTTGTACAAGCTGTTTTACTCCGATTTACTTTAGACCTTTTGCTAAGAACTTGCCCAATAAAACTATGTTCTAGCCTTAAGTGTTCATAACTATCAGTGAAAGTGCCCAGCAACATTTACAAGATCAAAGGTGTAACATGGTTTGTAATAGTTCAGATTCAAGGTCACTATTCATCAAAAGGATAGCACAAGTGCAAGATGAATTACCTCAATGACTATCACCCAGTAATATGTCTATCATAATGACATACTACAAGGGGCTGGTTAAGGCTGGAATTTACTCCTACCTGACGACCAAGGAGCTGGACCCACGATACAGGCAAACACAATATCACTAGCTCTCCAGTCTGCTTTGGAACTTCTAGACAACCACAACACTTATGTCAGGCTTCTCGTTACCAATTACAGCTTAGCGTTCAGCATCAACATCTCCTCTGTACTAATCAACAAACTTCAAACTCACGACCTCTGAACCTTGCTCTGCAACAGGATCCTCCACTTGCCTTTTGGGAGATCACAGTCAGTGGAGGTTGGTAATAAATTCGCCTCCTCGCTGATAATCAACACAGGTGAACCTTAAGGAGATATGCTTCGCCCAGTGCTCCACTCTTCGTACTTATGACTGTGTGGCTAAGCATAACTCAAACAGCTGATGACACTACTGTTGTTGGTAGAATCATGGACAGGAACAGGGAAGCAGACAGGAGTGACACAGACTGGCTTGTTCAGTGATGTTGCAGCAACAACCTCACACTTAACGCCAACAAGACCAACTGATCGTGGACTTCAGGAAACAGAAGGTGGGGGAACGCATACTAGTCTGCATTGAGGGGTTAGCAGTTGAAAACATGAGCAATTTCCAGTTCCTAGGCATTAATATCTCCGAGGATTTACCCTGGCTCCAGCGCATTGGTGCAATCATGGTGATGGCATGCCAGCAGCTCTACTTTGTTAGGAATTTGTTGAGAATCTGTACGGCACTAAAGATTCATGCAAATTTGCAGATATGTAGAATTGCACAGATTGGTATGGAGGCTGAAATGCACAGGATCATGAGAGCCTGCAGATGGTTATAGACTCAGCCAGCTCTATCATGGGCACAACCCTCCCCACCATTGAGGATATCTTCAAGTCCATGAACCCATGAACATTACCTTATTATTCTTTTATTTTTTTCCTTAAATAAATAAACTTATTTTAGTATTGTCCTTGCACGGTATTGTTGCCACAAAACAATAAATTTCAGGTCATATAAGTCAGTGACAATAGACTGTATTCCAGTGGGCTCAGAGGCCTCGTAACAAAGATAAGATGACCAAGCATTGAAAGTATTTTCACCACACTCTAATAGAAACCCAGAGAGATTCTTGTCAGTGTTTCATGTTTGCAAGGACAGACTTTGAAAAAGAAGAATAATACTTATTTTTACTTTCCTTCTTTTTTAAGTTGCTGCACAGTACAATTATATAATCATTATGATGCAGCCAGAGTTCTGGACCAGATCCAGAGACACGAAGTCAAATCCCATCATAATTGCTTTTTTATCAAAAATAAATTGAATTGGAAGAAAAATGTGGTCTCAGGAACAATAGCCATGAAACGACCTGATTTCCATGAAAACGCAACTGGTTTACTAATGTCTTTCAGGTAAGGAAACCAGTTATCAATGTCTTGTTGCTATGGCATTCTAGATGGACAAAGGTGGATGCCTCTTGGTTGACTCCCTTGCTTGAGAACAAATAGGAATGGGCAATAAATACCAGCACTGCCAATGATGCCCACATCCAGTGAACAATTAAATGAAAGGTGGACTGTTCGCTCTACTTATGCTTGCACATACACCCTGGGTAAAACCTACATCACTTGACAGACGATTCAAAGCAGAATTGACACCTTCTAACGTATGGGCATCCAGGTCAAATCCGCATGGCTCAGTTCACCTAACATAACAAGAGTGAGGGAAAAAACCTCAGAAGGATCTTGTTCAGCATCAATCAACTGCAGATAACATGAACTTATTGAGCTGCTTGCTTTGATAAAAGTCAGGCCATATGGGAGGACAAGACGGTTATCTGAATGTGCTGAACTCCCGCAGCACATTTTGCAGCAGGTAGAAAAGCATTATCCAGGCATTCTAGTCTTATTGATTAATCAAATTTCCCAAGTCTGGATAGATACACAGAAAACACCTGCGAAGAAAATACAAAGAAATATATGACATACGAGTCAATCGATGCATTTCATTCCACAAATTGTCTCCCTGAACACATCTACTCAGCCCATTTATTCCTATGAGGAAATTGCTGCACAAATACACCTTGACCCTCACTTTGGCAACAGTTGCAGATTGCCCCTAGCAGAATCCCTGCTCATTTGGTTTGACACAAATGATTCATTTCATTGCATCTTTCAATGTTCCAATATGCATGTGACAAATAAAACTAATCTATTCTGAAATTTTCCCAAAGTGAAATCCAAAATATTCGCTGCTCCTTACTAAACTCTTCCCCAGTCAGAAGCCCCAGATGAACCATGAGATCCAAAATCTCCTGAGGCCCAGATAAGAGGCACTCAAGTTGGTAAACAAGAAAGTTACAAGAGGCCCATGTACGATCTCTGGAAGGCTAACTCATGGGCAAAGTGGCAATTCCAGACCAAACTTGGATCAGCGAAGGATGTTCAACAGTTGTGGCAGGGCTTGAATGCTATTAAATTAAGCGAAATAGAAGAGAGCAGGGCTATGCTTCCAGATGACCTCACTGCTTTCTATGCTCGCTTTCACTATCAAAGCATGGATGAACCATCTCGAACTCCCACCTCTCCCGATGCTCCTATGATTTCAGTCTCTGAAGCAGAGGTGCAAGCAGCATTCAGAAAGGTGAGCCCACAAAAAGCATCCGGCCCAGATGAAGTACCTGGCCAAGTACTAAAGACCTGTGCTGATCAATTGACTGGTGTGTTCAATGAGATCTTCAACCTCTTGCTTTGGTCGTGTGTGTCACCCACCTGCTTCAAGGAGGCTTCAATTACACTGGAACCCAAGAGGAGCGTGGTGACCTGCCTTAATGACTATCACCCAGTAGCACTTACATTGACAGTGATGAAGTGGTTTGAGAAGTTGGTGATGAAACATATTAACTCCTGCCTGAGAAGCGACTCAGATCTGTTCCAATTTGCCTACCGGAGCAACAAGTCCACAGCAAATGGCATCTTACTCGCTTTTCACTCAATCCTAGAACATCTAGACAGCAAGGATGCATACATCAGGATGGTCTTTATCAACTACAGCTCAGCATTCAATACTATTATCCCATCAAAACTAATCAATAAGCTCATAGACCTTGGCCTCAATACCTCCTCGTGCATTTGGATCCCGGATTTCCTCACTTGCAGACCCCAGTCAGTTTGGATTGGCAAAAACATCTCTACCATGATCTCCATCAGCACAGGTGCACCACAGTCTGTGTGCTTAGTCCTCTGCTCTATTTGCTTTACACTTATGACTGTGTGGCTAAGCGAAGCTTCAGTGCTATATTCCACTTTGCTGATGACATCTCCAATGTAGGACAAATCAAAGGTGGTGATGAATCAGCAAATAGGAGGGAATTTGAAAATCTGGCTGAGTGGTGCCATAACAACAACCTCTCACTCAATGTCAGCAAGACCAAGGAACCGATTATATACTTCAGGTGAAGGAAACCAGGTGTCCATGAGCCAGTCCTCATTGGAGAACCAGAGGTGGAGAGGGTTAACAAGTTTAAATTCTTTGGTGTTATTATTTCAGAGGACCTGTCCTGGGCCCAGCACGTAAGTGTAATTACTAAGGAAGCATGGCAGCACCTCTACTACCTAAGGGGTTTGCAGAGATTTGGCATGACTTCTAAAACTTTGACAAACTTTTATAAATGTGCAGTGGAGAGTATACTGAGTGGCTGCATTCCAGCCTGGTATGGAAACACCTTGAATGGAAAATCATACACAAAGTAGTGGATACAGCCCAGTCCTCCCAACCATTCAGCACATCTGCATGAACGCAGCATCCATCATCAGGTACTCCCACCACACAGGCCATGCTCTCTTCTCGCTGCTGCCGTTAAGAAGAAGATACAAGAGCCTCAGGATTCATATCTCCAGGTTCAGGAACAGTTACTACCCCTCAAACACTGAGGCTCTTGAACCAAATGGGATAACTTCAGTCAACATCACTTGCCCAATCATTAAAATGCTTCCATAAACAATGGACTCACTTTCAAGGATTATTCATCTAATGTTCTCAATATTTATTGCTTATTTATTATTATTATTTCTTCTTTTTGTATTTGCAGTTGTTGTCCTCTGCAGTCTGGTTGAACGTCCTATCTGAGTGATCTTTCATTGATTCCGTTACGGTTATTTTTCTGTAGATTTATTGAGTATGCCCACAAGAAAATGAACCTCAGGGTGGTATATGGTGACAAATAAGTACTTTGATAATAAAATTTACATTGAACTTTTAAACTCAGCTTTTGTCCTGGGAGCAATGTCCCTCTTGATGTCCCTTATGAGTTCAGAAATGTTACAAGAACTCAGTCCAAAGATTGTCAGCATTTCAGTCTCGAGGGTTGTTGCTGTTAATTCATGGAGGCTCACATTACATTCTTGCTTAGTTACTTTAATGAAAATAGGCAGTGGATGGAGAGGATGGGGTGTGCAGCAATGGTGGAAAGAGAATCAATATTGCAAATGAGGATTACCGGTAGACTGCCCACAAGTCTACTGAAGACTGAGCTGGCATACTTAAGACATAAAACTGGCAGACTGAGTGATGTGCAAATTATGCTTAGGATGTCAAGCTAAGGTGCTAATTAACCCAAGTTTTAATGAATTGAATTGATAATTGAAAGAATTGAAAACTGAAGCAAAAGCAAAATGACAGGCACCAGTTGATCTGTCAGTAATGAACAACACGCACGCACGCACACACACACGCGTGCACACCCCCCCACCAGCAGTAAAATCAACCAGGATCTACTTCATATAACCATTGAGAGACTACAATTATTCCAAGACAGCCATCCCTAACTCATTGGGAAGGAAACAGAAGTTAAATTTTTAAAAAGGCTCTTGGCAAGTTTTGAGCGCTTGAACTGCAGGTATTATGAGGATTGGGAAAATCAAGATGAAAGAAGCAATTTTTTAAAAAAAAAAGAAAAATGTGAAACTGAGCTAATCTTAAACTATAATTGAAAGGAGCTAGGACATAGCACCATCAATACTTAGTTAACAGGTCAACTTCACAATTTGCAGTCAAGAGCACAAGTACAATCCTCAAATGATAACCAGTTTTTTGGTAAATTAACTCTGTGCATGTGATATGCACTTGTAATCCTAATGACGTTTCCTTCTATTAGAATAAGACTAATAAGATATTTCCATCACTGCACTTGAGTATTAAAAACAAAGCAAGCTGCTTTATATCAAGCTCAACTTCTCATTCAGCCAGATGAGGAGATATTAGGGCAGGTCCCCTCACAAGGTGGGCTCTAACTAACAAAAACATTAAACACAATCCGTGTTTCCTGTACTTTTGATTTCCAGCATCTGTTTATATGTTTGGTGTATAGTATGTTTTCAAGGAATAGAAAGAGCAGATGGCTTTAAGAAGAACACTCCAAAGACTGGCGCCCTATCTACTGGATAAAGGTTTTTAAACAAAAGACCAATTAAAGCCAGGAATATTCAAGAAACAGGAAATAAAAAGGCATAGCGATTTTAAGTGAATGGGGGAGATCACAGAGGCCGGATGTGGTGAGGCCACAGACGTATTTGAAAGCAAGGATAAGGATTTTAAAATCAAGACCTCTTGCAAGTAATGGTGATAGGTTAATAGTATTTGTTTTGAGATCGGATACAAGCAGAATATTTGATTACCTCAAATTACAAGGCATAGCACAAGACGGTTCAGCTGGGAGTGTACTGAAACACTTAAACCAAGAACCAGTGAGATATTGTCCTTATGCAGCAGATAAACTGAGATAGTAGCTGATTTGGGCAATGCGAGGAAGTAAAATTAATGATATCTTGGATGTGCAGTCTGATGTTCACTTCAGCTTCAGGTCAGACACCATATTATTTATAATTTGGTGTGCCTAAGATGTCAGGAAGGACAGCGATTGATTGAGCAACAGAAAATAGAATTTGTGACTACCAAGGAAAATCGTGTTGAGTTAAAACGCATTAGATTGCTGGAAATCACGACCTGCTTACTGCTAGAATAATTTAAAAAGAATTGAAAGTAATTGAGAAATATATTAAAAGTACTATGTTAAGATATTGGCCGGCTGGTGGCGCAGTGACATCAGTGCCTAACTCCGGAGTTCGAATCCAGCCGGGCCACTCCCGGACACACTTTCCATCTTTGCTGGGTTGAGTGTTGAGCTCGCGACTCGGTCTCGTTAAAAAAAAAACACTACTGCGCTGTGAGAAGGATGTGGGGGACCATTCATAAAATCTTTCCTCCAAAACAACCACCTGAAAAAAGAGTGGCCACCAAGGCTCTGGCAGATTATGGCACACACAAAAAATTAAGATATACAGCATAAAAATATTTAAAATAGTAAAAAAGATATTTATAAACATAATAAGAAATTAGATTTAATTAAAACATAAAGGTATAGAACTAAAGAAAAACAAACAAAAACTTGCTTTCTGAAATGTTGGTGACTCAATGCAAACAAATGAGACTGCATTAGATAGCTAGAGTAAAGCTGAGGGGCCAGGTGTGAACTGTATCCTGCCTCTCCACTCAGAAAGTTACAGTCAATGCAAGAGGTCAGACCTATTTGCATTTGACCCCAACACACTCCATATTTCCACACTGCATCTCGTAGGTGCAGAAATCTAGAAAAAGCACACTGCGGCAGTCCGATGATTTTCCAGGAATCGCTGGCTCATAACGGTTAGCACGACACTGTTACAGCCCAGTGTGTTTTGGAGTTCAATTCCAGTGCCATCTGTAAGGAGTTTGTATGTTCTTCCCATGATCCATGTGGGTTTCCTCCAGGTGCTCCAGTTTCCTCCCACAGTCCAAGGACGTACCAGTAAGTAGATTCATTGGTCTTTGTAAATTGTCCTGTGATTAGGCTAGGGTTATATGGGAGGTTGCTGGGCAGTGCAGCTCTTTGGGCCTGAACAGCCTGTTCTGCACTGTATCTCTAAATAAAGAAATGTCTTGTGCTAATGGAGCAGGAAGTGCATTTTGGACACTTAAATGCCACAAATCTGCATGGAATACAGTTCTATCAGCAGCATGAAAATGACTGATATTGCTTCACGGATAATTTTACCCATCACTAATTCAAAACTGATGTTCCTTTCTATGCAGAAGTCTCATTATCTTAAATCCATCAACTACTGCAATATAATGCCTTGGTAATGGATTAACAGCTCTTGTAAATCTTGTAGTTATGGTCTCCAGTTTTCTTACCCTGTGATTACAGCAAATAATACTACTTACACTGATGCGGCTACATCTCCACTTCAATGACAGGGCAAATTTTCGAGGAGCTGCAGCCATTGTGTAGGAAAATAAAATCACAAGTATTGAAAGTGATTAATCCAATTTAAAGCCATTTCCAAATCAAAAATGCACACCGAGAATCGTGATGGGCAAGCTTAATGTAGTAATACAGAAAAGCAAGCACCTTCATCATTATCATTGCTTAGAAATGGAACCCAATTTGTCACAGAAGCTGCAGGACAGAAGAGAAAAGCAGAATAACTTTCAGTCTGAGCTGTCAGTTTCCAATGGCAGAGACCCAAAACCTTTCAATAGCAAACAACTAAGTAATCTGAATCTTTACTCTTTTGATTAAATGTAATGGCAGAGAAGGAAGAATGTGTCCATGGACCAATAGTTACTCAGGACAGTTGAGGCACTGCTACAGTCTACAAATAGCTTCTAGCACAAATTCAAAATTGCCAGTTCTTTGCTGGGTTCAGAAGATCAACACATCAGTGGGGTAGGTGAAAACCAGACAAAGGATCACAGTGGGTGTACCATCTGTACTGCCAGTATACTGAGAAGAGGTTATTTGTGCATCACCTCAGGATATAAAGAAGGTGTAAATCGTCTGTTGGAAGGGGAGTTGAATACAAGGTGCATGCAGTCTGGGTTTCAAAAGCAATCGCACAGTGCGACACCAATCATCACTTACATTGAAATAAAATACAGCGAATGTTGGACATCTTCAGTAAAAAGCAGAGCTGGTGTACACCCCCAGGTTCTGGAGTGCTTTTAATCATCGGGGTCCTGAACTGGCATAAAATACCTTCACTCACCACAACTCTAACCTGATTCAACGGCCTATGGGCTCATTTTCAAAGATTCTTTACAACTTATGATCTCAGTATATTTACAGTCGCCCTCCTTATCCGCAGGGAATTGGTTCCAAGAAAAAAACGCGGATGCTCAAGTCCCTTATTTAAACTGGCTCAGTGCGGTGGTCTTTAGGACCCAGCGGAACCCCAGACTTTATTTAACATGTTCAGTGCGGTGGATATTATGACCCGGCGGCGCAGCTCTGAATACGCGGTGTTTCTGTTCACGAAAATAATCACGATCACGATTGAAAATAAGGTGGAAGTAATAAAGCATCGGAAAGAGGTGAAACGCCATTGGTCATTGGAAAAGCGTTAGGCTACAGTCGGTTAACGATCGGAACAATTTTAATGGAGCATGTGAAAGGCCCTGCCCTGATGGAAGCTACAATTATTACTAAGCAACGCAGTGGTTTAATTATTGAAATACGTATGTTTCTTAAGTGTTTTTATGCATAGAAAGGTAAAATATGCACTATATACTAAGAAAAACGTTTGACTGACTAACGCTAAATAATACCGGATGTACCTGTTCCGACTTCAAATCCGACTTAAAGACGGACTCAGGAATGGAACTCATTCATAACCCGGGGACTGCCTGTACTTCTAAGTCATTTCTCGATTACTTATAATACCTAATACAATGTAAATGCTATGTAAATAGTTGTTATACTGTATTGTTTAGGGAATAATGAGAAGAAAAAATAGTCTGTATATGCTTAAACAACAAGTGCTGGAGAGAGAACTTCCGGGTTTTCCCGATCCGCAGTTGGTTGAATCCGGCCATGCGGAATCTGCGGATAAGGAGGGCCGACTGTATTTGCAAAGTTTGTCTTCTTTTGCCATTGGTGTTTGTCTTTGTCTGCATATGTATAGATGTTTTAAAATAAATTTCTGTAAATGCCTGCAAGAAGATGAATTTCATGGTAACATATACATATTTGGATTGTACATTTACTTTGAATTTTGAAACCCACCAGAGGCTGATGTCATTTTTCCAATAGGTGAGGGTAGAGATTTAGCAACATATAAAGAAATGTGAAGTCAGAAAGGAAGAGAGAACACAAGAGAGTTCCATCATAGGGTGGCGTGCAAGATTTAAATCACCTCAAACACACTGCAAGTTTTATGTTCCTGAATATGTTGTTACTAAGACCCATACAGGAAGTCTGTCAGTTTCACCTTTTAGGATTTTACAAAGTTAACAGAAATCAGAATAGTCACAGAATTTTTTAAAGTTGGACTTCACAGTCACACGGTAATTAGATAAGATGCGAAGAGATCAAATTTTAAGAACAGCAATTTCATAAATGTGGTGACATGTTAGAACTCACTTGATACAGACAAACATACGAATGAAAAGGAAGAATAATCTGCTCCCCTCTTACACTTTTGACATGCTTCCCTTGGCACCAGTTCCTTCTACCAGGCACTGTATGCTTCTTTCCTTCTCTTTAACCAGCCTTTAATATCCATCAGCATCCAGGGTTCCCAATATTTTTTTTAATATCCCTGGCTTTTACCTGGACAGTAGTATGTTGACCTTGAACTTTTGCTATTTCTTTTGCAGCTGTTTCCCACTGTGGTCTCACAGCTGTCATCTTACTTGAAAGTCAATGCTCCCAAACTACCAGGCCCTCCCTTCTGTTAATGAAATAGTCCTGATCCCCTTTTTAGACCAGTTTAATTACTGGTCCATCCGTAGCTTTTTCCATAATCATGTCAAAATATATAGGGTTATGGTAACAATCTCCAAAATGTTTTCCTACTGACTCTTGCCCAGCTACATTCCCAAACACTCCTTCCCATATTGGTCTATTTACATACTGTATCACAAATTTCTCCTGAGCACACTTCAAAAACTTCCCCAAAAACTTGATATTTAAGCAGTTCCAGTTGACATCTGGGCATCTGAAGTCCTCTAACATGACAAGTGCATTTTATAGCATTTTTTTGATATCTGCCTACGTATATCAGTGGAAGACTGCTTCGCAAGTAGTGAGGAAACCAAAGCTGGGGGTTAGCAAACGATAACAATAGCAGTCAGCAAAGGTAGATTCAGCATGTCACCTAAAACTTTGACAAACTTCCATACACTCTATTACGCTTCATAACTAAAACGTAAAATTTAAAGGAAGACACGGGAGTCTGAAATGTGCAAGTCTTAGTCCAGGTTTACTTTAAGCAAGGCACACACATATCACATGGTAGCATGATGATGTATGCAATTAATGTATTTATACACAGTATATAATCCATAATGAATTATTTAAACCAACAAGAACATTTAATCAAACAATATATATATATAGATTACTTAAATATTGCTGAAATATTAAATACACACCAGATTCTCAGTAGAGAGTATCACAGCCTGGTATGGAAACTTCAAAACCCAAGGAGCAGGAATGTCTATAGACAATGGTGTATAGAGCCCAGAAAATGACCCTCCCACTATTGAGCACCTTTCCATGGAGTGCTGCCCCAAGAAAGCAAAATCCATCATCAGGAATCCCACCATCCAGGCCATGCTCTCTTCCTGCTGCTACCACTGGGCAGGAGTCCCTCAGGAGCAATTATTACCCTACAACCATCACGTTCCTGAAATGAAGTGGATAACTTCACTCACAATTCCACAACCTACAGGATCAAGGACTTGTTACAAATCATGCTGTCAGTATTTTTGATTTTTAATTTGCACAATTTGTCTTCTTTCGCACATCGGTTGTTGTATAAAATTTTCAAAAATCCTGTCTTATTTCTTTTCCTGTAAATGCCTGCAAGAAGATTAATCTTAAGGCAGCATATGGTAACGTAGATGTACTTTGTAAAATTTACTCTGACTTTCGACTGCTTAACAAAAGGGTAAGGGTTCTGAATCACATCAAGAATCCCACCAAATGGCAGTTCCAAAACCAAAGGTTTTGATTTTAACCCAACAAGAAAAACTTAGTTTGGAAAGCTCAGGAGAAATGTCACAGCTTCCAGTAATACAAAATCACAGTGATAGGTCTTAATTATGGCTTATAATTCAACCAAAGCTATTTGTAAATAACATGCATTATATACAATTAATCTTAAATGCAGGGAAACTGCCTCTGCATTAGACTATAAATCTCCCAGCAGAACAAAATAATAGGAACTTGTGACAAAGTTGAATCTTACCATTTTCAATTTTCAATCTGCTTAATCTCCACCCCATGCACAGAATTTAATCAAGATATAATCATTAGCATGCCACTGATCCCACCCCAAGTCAGTTCATCATGTTTCACATTTAAAATGAAATTGTTAGAATAGGTTTCCCCCAGGAAGCTTGTAACTGTGACATGGGGAGTGCCTTTAACAACTGTTCATTTGTTAAAGTGATTAGGCATGATATTAATTAACAAATTCAACAGTGAAAGTCAAATCCATTCAATTTCTCCAAGGGGAATTCCCTGCAGTTCTGTGTGTAGTTTGAATTGATAGGGACTTGAGGTGCAGTGACATTTACACGCTCGTGAATGTGAATGGACAGACCGTGCTGGACAGCCAGGCAGATGCAGCTCTGATGGATTAGTGCTTAAATACAATCCCAATTTGATAGTAATCTAGAGGGAACCAGCCTCTGCACTGAAAAGTGTCCACGGCCAGAGTGACACAGGATTATGGGTCAAATGTGATACTCTGCACTGTGGCCAAACTGTCTATATTGTTCTCTTCCAAGGTTCAGTTGGGTTGAAGGCCTGTTAATGCAAAAAGCTATGTAGAGTAGAAAAGGTTTTATTCGTAGTATCATTCTTAAAAACTTAAACATCAGTTACAACTTGATGGCATGACAAAAGTAACAAAACGATTATTTTTTCCTTTATTTTAAAAACCTCGCAGGATGGGAGGAGAGAGCAATGGATCAGGTCAACCGGGAGTCTTTCGCTTACCTGTCAATTTTAGCTATCGCACAATTGTAAATGAGTGGTGTCTTTATTGTGATTAAACTAACCTTTTGAATTAAAGAGGCAATACCCTCCTGCATTTTATTTATCGCTGGAAAGGATCTTCAAATGTTCTTCCAATTCTGTGACAATACCGATAATCCAGGAAACGGCAAAGAGTAGGAGCTGGGATTTCAATGTGGAAGGAATAATGGAAATGTCTAACGGCATAGATCACACATGGCTATTTTCACCTTACCCTTACAGCTTATTCATCAATAATACTAATTCTTTTTTTTTTCAGAATGATAAGGACATATATATGGAATTCATATCATACAGTCCTAATTTAGCTCTTGAAACACAAACACATTTTACAAGAAAGAGGATAAATAGCAAACTGAAGTCACGATTGAGAAAACATCTGAAAGAAATTTGTTGGAAGTGGCCCTGTTTTTTTTGTCAAGAGTGCTGCTGGCTATCAACCCACTGATGATCTGAAATGAGCTGACAAAGTGAGGACAAAGATATTTCATAGTGTCACGAAGCTGGGCAAACTAAACAGTATTATTCAAAAGATTTTCAGCAAAGACGATGACCCATTAAAACAACCAGTGAAGATAAAAAGAAACCCATTTTACTGGTAGTTTTCGGTCTGCATGTTTACGGTGCTCATTGAAAGCTCATTTGCTTTTCTACCCTGCCTGTTGGCTATTATTGCTGCGCTCCACGTTCACATTTGCTCGATTAGATCCAGTAACCCTCATGTGAGACTCAGTGATTGTGAACTCAATATTTAGTTCTTAAAGACACCACCACAAATCCTCACCACATCCTCCAGAACAGGAAATCGGAAATCAAAGATCAAGGAAGAAATACCTTGCAACACACTCCTGGCTAGGAGACTCTCAGACAAACCTCTTGTACGATATAGATGAATTCCTGACCTCTCAGTTGATCTTGTTTTGGCCCCTGCACCCAATTGGTCTGTCTGCACTGTAACTGGACCACTATATTCTACTTTCTATCACTGATATTCCCTTAGTACTACTTTGATGTACTTACGTTTGAAATGATCTGCATGCAAATTGAAATTCTTCAACTACACTTCTATACGGGTGTCAATAAGAAACCAATTACCCTCTTCAGCACAGGCAACAGAACTGTTTGAAGCAACTCTGTTACAGGCCTTGCTGAGATTTTTAGGAAGTGGAGATAATTCCTGACATTTCCATGCACTCTGTCTGGATGGAATATGCAGTCATTCATTAATGCCAAAGCAAGGTTCTACATCCACTGTTTGCATCTGACATAATTATTCCAATTTGTTCCCAACAAGACAACTTCACAGCTCTATTCACAAACAAGAAAAAAATCTGCAGACGCTGGAAATCCAAGCCACACACACAAAATGCCGGAGGCGGCATCTACGGAAAAGAGCACAGTGGACGTTTCGGGCTGAGACCCTTCAGCAGGTCCGGAGGGGAAAAAAACGAGGAGTAGAGGGAAAAGGTGGGGGGAGGGGAGGGAGAAACACAAGGTGATGGGTGAACCCGGGAGGGGGAGGGGTGCAGCAAGAAGTTGATCAGTGAAACAGATACAGGGCTGGAGAAGGGGGAATCTAAAAGGCGAGTACAGAAGACCAGGGTAGAAAGAAAAGGGGGGGAGGAGCACCAGAGGGAGGCGATGGGCAGGTGCGGAGATAAGGTAAGAGAGGTTAATGGGATGGGGAATGGTGAAGGAGTTGCAGAGGCCATTGTCAAAAGCTCAAGAAATTGACGTTCATGACATCAGGCTGGAGGCTACCCAGATGGAATACAAGGTGTTGTCCCTCCAAGCTGAGTGTGAGCTCTTCGTGACACTTTCCTCCCTTCAAGTGCAATGTTCGAAGGTTATTACTAACTTTATTTATTTGAGATACAGTGCAGAACAGGCCCTTCCGTCCCTTCAGGCCACACTGCCCAACAATCCTCCGACTTGATCCCAGCCTAATTACGGGACAATTTATAATGACCAATTAACCTACCAACTGGTACATCGTCGTGAATCAAAAAGATGCTCTGTCTTGTTCTCACCCAACATCTGTTGTAGACTGAGCAGGCAATTCTGGGCTGAAGATCAACTGACATTTACCCGAAAATCCAAAGCAAAACTCCGAACGTAACAGAACGAGGGATTAAATCTGGGAGAGTGTCACACACAAAATGCTGGAGGAACTCAGCAAGTCAGGCAGCATCAATGGAAATGAATAACCAGTCGACGTTTTGGGCCAAGACCCTTTGTCAGGACGGAGAAGGGAGGGAGAAAGACACCACAACAAAACACTTGGGGAAGCAGAAGGAGTCTAGCTGTAAAGTGAGTGGGTTTGAGCATCTCGACTGGATTAAGTGACTCAGCCAGAGCAACATGCCCAGATTACTGTAATTCTAGCAAGGTGTTGTTTGCATCTCACCAGCAATTTACAATAAACGACAGAGGTGATCAACCGAAGGAAAGAGTTGAAAAGACTGCCAAGAACCAATGTAACAGAAGAGCATGCTACAACACATCAATACTCTCACGTTCTATGCCATGGCTGATAATGATTCATAACACCCAGCGACCAGTGACAGGATGAAATGAAATTTCATCAATACATCATGGGCCATCACATGAAAACAGTGGCAAACAAGTGCAAGGAAGTGCAGCTGGACAGATGCACAGTGTGGGGCAACATCAGAGTCTAAGGTGCTCAGATTACGAGCAGGTGTGTTGTTAAGTGATAAGAGAAGCTGGGGAAGTTAATATTAAATGAAGAGGGTCGTCAGGAGCAATATAAAGAGGTGCAGAGGAAAGAGAGAATAAAAAGAATTAGGGAGGATATAAATATAATTATTTAACACATTAAAACATATTTTGCAACCATATGAAATTCTGTGCAATAAAACCCTTACTGTGACATACAGGCACCAAATACAACTGCAGGCCACTGAAACACATTTACAATACCAGTGAGGTACCTTGGTCTGCAAACAATGCTACTTTGACAAGTCTTTTAAGTGCAATTCCCAAACGTGGCACCAGGTGTAACATCAAATAACATTTATGAAGTCCATTTCCCATTGCTGGAGCACACATATACTAAACATAATTTCAAACAGAATGCTTGAACTTTCTAAAGATGTAAACTAAAATCAATGTCTGTGTGCCCCACATATAGTTAGTAACAATATAACCTAGAAATATTGCACACAAGTTAGATTTAATATAAGGATATTCACTACGGGCCTGGATTTTTATGCCTCCCTCTCTCTCTCCAAATAGGTGTACGTCCATAGCCCAAAGGGGTTCTGAATTCAATTTTGCCCATTAAAAATCTATGAGAGTTTTCTTTCCAGATCTACTTGTGAATTACTAAATACTTAAGCAAAACAGTCCTTAGTACTTAGGGTGTATGTGGACCTCAGACAGAAAAAGAAAATCTGTGGACTGAGTTTCCATGGAAGACAAGTTATGATTTAAATCAGTGCGATAAACATATCCAGAGAAAGAGCCAATTTTAGTGAGATATCAACACTTTTATAGAGGCTGTTTGTAATGACTAAGGATCTTTTTTTTTGGATGCTTCTGGTGGAACTTTTCTTTATTGATATACTTTCAGCCGAAGTTCAAAAGTAAAACATACTTTCCCTAACTGTTACATCATGTGGCATTTCTTCAACAATCTTGATTGGGACGGGGCTGGGGGGTAAGGTGGGGGGGGGGGGGGGGGGGGAGGGGACTGCAATTGCACATTCAACTTTTAAATTTAGCTTTACATTGGACAAACACAGAAATTCCAACATGTAAAATTGTTAGGGAACTGCAAGGTAAAACAATTTAAAAGCATGTTATTTGTTTTGTCTGAAATTAATGTACAATGGCTCAAAAAGGCAGCCACTGAAGCATTAGATTAAATATTGCAAGCTCTTAAATACAGTAATACATTAATGAGAGGAGGTACTGTCATGCTAGCTGGAAATTTACATCAAATGCTACCAGTAATTCCATGACTTATTAAAAGCAGATGAATTGAAAGCTGAAATTAGAATATCTATTGAAAAAAATCAATTGATTACATTGAAAACTAATACGCTAGTTCATTTAATAGGCAATGCTTTTGCAAGAGAGCTCGTTTCAAATTTACTCAAATTAGAGAATGAGGAAATTAAACTCAACAGAAATGATTTATGAGCCAAATTATTACATCATCTAATGAGTTGATTCAAACTGTTCAGCCAAATGTCACTCAACACTTTTAAATTACCAGTGGTTGCATGAAAGACCAATTATAGCACCAATAAAAAACGACGGTGCACAGGACATGAATAAAGACCTTCTTTTTGAAGCTTCCTAGACAACCTGTACAATAGAAATCTATTGACTGGTTGACAGACATTGTTGAGGTTGTACATTTTCCTGCTGGATTTTTGAACATGCTGTCACCATCTGGTGTACCATCGCATAACGCTGAACTAAAAGAAGGAGCAGCAATCAAAGCTATTCAGCAATTTAGATCCATCAGTAGAAGCAACAGCAGCGGAATGGCAATTCAAGTGTTACTACTACGCATAATTGAGGCTACAGTAGTAATGCTGTTGGGGAAAATATCTCCATTCCTCAGATCTACTTTTTCAATTCAAGCAACTTCAGCTCACTGCTCCACTTACTTTTGTTCTGAGCATTAAAAAGAGTGCAAGGACAATCAGAAGGATTGCTGGCTTTAATCTCGAAACTCAACGCTTTTCCCATGGAAGCCTATATGTTAGTTGCTCCAGAGCTGGAAATAAAATTAATCTCTACAATTTCACTTGAGATTGGGAAAAAAAGAAATAGCGTATTCTGAAGCACTTCAACAATCAAATCAAGTGAATTTACACATTTTTCCACAGCTGACAACCAACTCAGAGAAAACTATAGTAAAAGTGTTTTGTATACATATTGTATTTCATTTCAGTGTATATGCATTTATTGATAACTTCAGTTAAATCACAAAATGTTAACACCCTAATAAAATTTGATTGCAAGGAAATAAATGCAAACTCCATGAATGCTAGCATAATATTCTCAGCAATGCCAGTTATAACAGCTAGCTTACTACAGGAAGTATCCAGATATCAAGTTGATGCACAACATACTTGGTTCCTATTGAAACAAACGCATGTTCATATTGTTTTTGCTCCGAATCAATTTTGTTGAAAACAATGGGAAATCAATATGTTGTTGACCAAGTCACGAGAATTGTGTTGCTGGAAGTTCAGGATAAAATTGCAGTCATCCTCATTCTTAGTTCCATTCAGTTGGTCAATAAAAATACTTTACACCTACAGTAGGTGTCAAATATTTCACTTCCACAAAACTCTTATGATCATGTGCAGCTTGATCAATGACCAAATATTCAGTCCAACATCACTTTATTTCTGTATTTCGGCTACATTTTTGTTGAGCTGCTGTGCCACCAGCTGAAGCCCACAATCCTGTAGGAAATCACAGAGTCAACAGCACAAAGCATGCCAGCTGGAGGAGGAAGTGACATCGGGGGTCGAGGAAAAAATGCATTAAAAATCTTGTGCTGAATTGCCAATTGAATTTTTTCCTCCAGCTGTCCGTGTTATCAGCGAGGTTCTGCACATCATCTCCTTGATGCAAGGCGTAGTGGAGCTGAAAGAGATGACACCTTCTGTGACAGATTGCCCCATCACAAGTCCCAGTACATTTGGTGAATTAGAAGCCTGACACATTCTGAAACCTTGCAGGCACACAATAAGTGACATTTTCAGTGGCTATCTAATGCAACTGTACAAGGACTTAACTCACCTGTATTCTTCTTGCTCTTCCTAATAACGTCTGCCTGAATTACCAGCTTTAATTGCGTGAGCTAAACATCTCATCAACTAATGGAGATAGAGGTACTGGACAAAGTCAGCACTGGAACTTGAAGTCACAGCCCTCAGAAAGGCCAACACCCAGCTGCAACCGCTGTTAGATATTGCTGCATGTGTTAGCCTAGTTCTTGACAGTTTACCAATTCTCTTCCACAACACCAGTGGCGGGAAAAAAAATGTTTAACATTTTACCGACTCAAGTCATAGACACAGTGACAGCCATGGGCAAAGTTATCAGAAACTTGGTGAATTAGGAACTTCTGCTTTCTCAGGTATTTAATTCAATATATTCTCTCGTCACCAAGAAAGAGAAAGATGGAAAGCACCCCAATGTTGACTATTTAAAAGAAAGAATGATTATTTCAAATACTGGCACAAACCGTTTAACATTTTGATAAGAGAAACTAAAGAGGGAGCGGAACATAATATCACTGTAAGTCAATGTACATTGCCTACCTTGGGATTTCTTGCATACCTCCCAGTCCTGGCATCCTTGACAAGACTGATTTCCAGCAGGTCTGTCTCCTATGGATAAGAGAGCACAAAAAAAACGATAAGACTCAGGAAGCAAAATTGATCAACAAATTGATGTGATTGATAAGTACATTGACTTATTGAGCACATTACATCTTGACAATGTAAGACAAAATTTGCATTAATCACCAGAAAGTATTCTGAAGTTGGATTATTTTCAATGATACAAATTCACATACAGCAGATTGAGGAATATACGTAGGATGCAGTTGTTGGCAGCAATGCCATTACTCATTGCCGAACTCTTGTTGGTATCGAACTGCTTCCCCGAATCGATCCAATCACTGTGGTTCCCATATTGATACTGGGCAGGAAGACAGAGACATAGAACACTACAGGTCCTTAAGCCCATCATGTTCTGCCAACCTTTTAACCCACTCTAAGATCAGTCTGACCCTTCACTCCCACATAGACTTCTATTCTTCTATTATCCTTGTCTTTTCATTGTTGCTAATGTACCTGTCTTTACCACTGCCTTGGCAGTGTGCTCCATGCACCTATCACCCTCTGCTTAAAATAATACCTCTCACCCCAACCCCCATATTTTCCTTCAGTCATATTAAACACATGCCCTCTCATATTACGAACTGTATTTTAATGCAGGATGTATTTTCAAGGTGAGATGTGCAGTCTGAAAGGAGACACTGATACTGTGGTGTTTCCATTCATCTGCTGCTTTTGAATTTCCTACCGGTACATGTGTTTGGGAACTGCCAGTGCATTTTGCTGATGGTGTCCGGTGCACTGTCAGTGTGTCAGAAGAGCAGAGAATCAGTGTTTAAAACGATGAAAGTGTGCCAATTAAAAGGCCTGATTTTCCCTACCTTCTCACATATTGCTAGAGCTGAACAGATTAAGGCAAGTGACAAATATTCGACCACACTTGTGACTTGTACTTCGTTGTTGGTGTAAAAGCCTGAGGGTGTCAAAGGGAAACTCATTCCTCAATGTATAACCACCTCCCACTCTTATAACCACAGTATTTCTGCGGATGGTTCAGCTCAGTTTGTGGTTGACTCCCTTTGCAGCTTTTGCTCATTTCTTTCTCAAATCCTGCCAAAACATTGTTTACATTTATGTCATTTATAATTATATTGTAATTTGCCCTTTACCGTGTCTACTGTCTTGTTTATTAATTATTGTACTGTCTTGCACTGTTTTGTGCACTTTATGTAGTTCCGTGTAGGTCTGAAGTGTAATGTAGTTTTGTGTTGTTTCACATAGTCTAGTGTAGTTTTGTGTTGTTTCAGGTAGTCTAGTGTAGTTTTGTGTTGTCTCAGGTAGTCTAGTGCAGCTTTGTGTTGTTTCATGTAGCACCAGGGTCCTGAAGGAACACTGTTTCATTTTTACTGTGTACTGTACCAGCAGTTATGGTTGAAATGACAATAAAAGTGACTTGACTTGATTGCAGAAGCTTGACCATGGCTAATGAGATACAGTAACACTACACCCACACCATGCTGGAAGAGCTCAGTAGGTAAGGCAGCATCAATGGAGAGGAATTAACAGTTGATGGTTCGGGTTAACTTTCTTTATCAGGGCTGATCACTGAACATCAAGAGGTTGGTTCTGCACCTCACTTGTTGGGTTTTGTGCTAAGCATATAACTTATCAGCACAACTTTAATTTAGTCCAGATACTGCTGCATTTGATAGTTCAAATGTTGAACTGGTAAATGTAACCAAACACTGAGGTGTCATAAACAACTGTCCCCATTTCTAACCTTTCCACGGCCAAAATACGCAATGAAGGAGTTGAATGCAATGGACCATGATCTGTGGAACTGAGGAATGATGTGTGACCCTCAGCAATCTTAACCATCCTCCTTTGTGTGAGGTATGTTTCCGACAATGAGAACTTTTCATCTGATTCCGTTTGATCCCCGGATACCACACTCAGTCAAGCTCTGACTGGATATCAAGGATGGCTGTTCTCCCTTCAAAGAAATTCAAGACTTTTGGTACATCCAAACCAAAGATGTAATGAGGTATTTCTGCACCTAAAGAGAGCATCAATAGCCAGGTTAATGGCAAATTGGTTGACAACACTGCAAACCACTACGGTGATATAACCACTAGAGGATAAATCGGCTGGCTAGCAGTTGTTCTGCTTTCGGTGGCCGGGATCCACCCAGGAATTTTTCAATCATTATAACTATGCTGGATCTGCTACGCTGAAGCTACAGCTTATTCTAGAACAGTAATATTAGGTACTGCTGGTGCCACACTATGGTAAAGTCTAAATTTCCCTTCTGTTGTCTCCACCCTTTTGTAGAAACCCAAAGGAACAGATCATGGACACTGCATTTCTCCATCTTTTGTCATGTGAGAGTAGCTGCTTTCATTGTCCTTTTTTTTCCAAATTGATTACCCAACCACAACACTAAAATATACCTAAACCTCTGCACTATTATTAACGAACGGGTGAGTCAGTCAACTATCACATTAACAGCACAATGAATATGTTAATCCTCTCCTCAGAATAACTCTTCAATCAATCACAATGATCTGACAGCCATTGCAGAGACATATCTAGAGACTGGGGTCTGAATATTGCAGGGTGTGTGACATTTATGAAGAATGGGGAGCATGGAGAAGATGGAGAACTAGTTCTGTTAATGAATGGCATTTCAAGTTTTTTTCAGAATACATAGAATGGACATCTTCCAATGAGAAGGAAATATCCCACAAGGAAGATCAAACATCCACGTCTGATCTGAACTGTGAGATACAGAGTCAAAGTATATAATAGCGTAAAGACATTTGGCAGGTCAGAAGATTGTGCAGAATATTAAAAACACCCATGAATGATTCAAAGATTAAGAAGGAAAAAATCAAAGTATGCGATACAACTAGCCGAAAAGATAAATATATATAAATATTAAACGTTTATGTAGTTAATTCAAATGAATAACAAAATGAGCATCTCTGTTGTAGAAAATAGAACTTGGGAGTTCAAAATATGGAGATGGCCAGTGAATTAAACAGGTATTTTGCACCAGTCTTCACAATAGAGGATACGAGACACAGACCAGATATCAGGAGGTGGAAAATGAGAGCAGGAACTCCAGAAAATGAATGACCAGAACAAATTATTGGAGATACAGACTGGGAAGTAATGGGACTTGATCAACTTCATCAGTGGATTTTAATACCAGTGACTCATGAGGCATTCAATGCGATGGTTTTATGTTTCAAACATTCCCGAGAAATATGGATGGTTCCATTATGTTAGTAAATTTTAAATCTAACTCCTTTACTCAAATATAGAGAGGAGTATAAAGCAGGAAGTCATGGATCAGTTAGATTAAAGCCAATGTTTGGGGAAAGAGCAGAAGCTACTATCAATACAGCAGGGCATTTGGTAAAAAGCCAAGGTCATTAGGCAAAGTTAATACGGTTTTGAGGAATCAAAGCTAATGATGTAGGATGTAACATAAAACCAGCTGGATAAGGGGAAAGGGGGAATTGACAAGATGTGCCACAGGAATTGGCGTAGGGACTGATTTTTTAAAAACAATTTATATAACACACTCGATGAAGGCACTAATTTATTATTGCTAAATTTGCTTATGACAGAGAAATGAACAGTCGTTTATGGAAAAGAAATAAGGACGAAATAAAGTGATACAGATAGGTTAAGTGAGTGGGCAAAAAAATCTATCAAATGCTGCATAATGTAAGAAGATGTAAAAGCTTCCATATTGGCAGGAAAATAAATTAAGAAAACAATTCATCGTAATAGTGAAATATTGCGGAGTCCAGTGGTACGAAATGCTTACATGTAGGTCCAACAAGCAATTAGCAAAGGTCATACTGTTATTCAAAGATTCAAGATTGAAGATTGTTTAATGACATTTCATGTACACAAGTGTAATAAAATAATTGTTATTCCTGACATGATGCAGCACCAATAAACAATAAGGGGAGCTTAGGAGAGTCAATGGCGTCTAACGGCGTCTCCTTTGCTTGCATCTTCGGAAATAGCTCTATTTCCATCTTAATATAGGTGTCCCCCACTTTACGCCACTTCCCTTTTACAAAAGACCTACATTAGTAACCTGTTTTTGTATTACAAAGAGGATTTTCGCATTTACGAAAATTTTCCCCATATAACTTAATGGTTCTTCGCTTTACTCCATTTTGGCTTAAGAAAGGTTTCATAGGAATACTCTACCTTTGTAAAGGGGGGGAACACCTGTATCTCTATTTTTCCCTTTCAGGGTTCTTTTGAAGACTCTGACCTGGTGTTTCACATTGACTTCGGTTCTTTGCAGGAATGGGACCCGCTCTTGGGGTTTCATGAGTGGCCGTTATTCAACATGCCAAGGACACGAACTAAGAGCTTCGCTGGCCTTTGGAGGTCCAAGATCTCGTGGTTCTGGAGATGGGCGGATCGAAGGTTGGTGTCATGGCAGGAGATCGGTGTGTCATGGGAGTCGGAAGTTCTACGGCTGTGTGCCCTAAGACCTGAGATCTTTGGGCCCAGAGCTCGGAAAAAGCGACGTAACGGACTTTTAACATCGTAAACCAGTGAATTGCTTGTTATGTCTCCCCTCTCGCTGTGAAATGGAGACATCTCTTTCTCCCTTACTAGGGAGAGAGAGAGAGCCTGTGGTATGTCGAATACTGGGTGAACTAGTGGTCTTTGGGGTAACTGCAAGTTTGTGTCTTTGCTGCATGCCTGAGTGCTCGGTGGGGGTGCTGATGCCTTTTTTTGCTGGTGGGGGAGAGGGATCATTGCTTGATGCCACTTACACATGGGAAGGAGGGGAGCTGGGGGGGGGACTTTGGGGTTCTAACATTTAACTGTCATTCATTCTTTGGGGGCACTCCTGTATTTTTGTGGATGTTTGCGAAGAAAAAGCATTTCAGGATGTATTTTGTATACATTTCCCTGACATTAAATGTGCCTTTGAAACCTTTGATAAAGAACACAATAATAATAAAAACACACACAATAAATATAAACACATAAGAAAGCTTATATAGATTGATTTATTGTACTGTACATTCTAAAGGGATGCTAAGCTGTACATAAGGTGACTGAGGAAAAATAAAGTACTGGTGGAGTTTGTGGATGGAGGTCTTAATCAGTTTTACTACTTGGGGAAAGAAACTATTTTTGAGTCTGGTGGTCCTAGTGTGGTTGCCAAGTAGCCTCCTCCCCGATGGGAGTGGGACAAACAGTCCATGAGCAGGGTGTGTGGGATCCTTCATGGTGTTACTGGCTCTTTTCCAGCATCTTTCTATAAATGCGCCCTTGATGGCAAGTAGGCTGGTGCCAGTGCTGCACTGGGCACTTTTGATTACCTGCCGTATAGCCTTTTTGTCCACCACAGTACGGTTTCCATACCAAGCAGTGATGCAGCTTGTCAGGAAGATCTCTACTGCCCATCTGTAGAATGACATGAGCATGGATGTGCAAAGTCCAGCTCTCTTCAGCCTCCTCAGAAAGCAGAGGTGTTGGTGAGCTTTCCTGACTGTGTAGGATGTGTTCCAGGACCATGAGAGATTGTATGTGATGTGCACTCCCTGGAGTTTGAAGCTGATTGAGTTTCCACTGTTGTGCCACTAATGTAAAGTGGGCTTGAGTGGTGCAAGTACTCCTGAAGTCGATAACCATCTCCTTTGTCTTGTTGCCATTGAGGAATAGGTTATTTGCCTGGCACCAGGCCTCGAGCTATTCCAGCTCTTCTCTGTAAGCCGTCTCATTATTGCTAGTGATGAATCCCACCACTGTCATGTCATCGGTGAACTTGACAATGTGGTTACTCGGATGTTTGACAGTACAGTGACATGTGAGCAGATGGGTGCTCCGCACGGATGACGGGGAGCGAGGGGCAGTTCTGCCTCCTGACTATCTGAAGCCTTTTGATTAGGAAGTCCAACAGCCCAGCTGCACAGTGCTGCACAAAGGTAGAAAGATATGCTTCAGTTAAATGGGGCATTGACAAGACCAGATTTGAATTACTGTCTATGGTATCAGCCTCTTTATTGAAGGATGTCAACACAATGAAAGCAGTTCAAAGAAACTTCTACTAAACAAATATGTGGAATGGACTAGTCTGCTAAAGAAAAAAAATAGATATGCTCTGCTTCCTGAAACTTAGAAGAGTGTGAGGGGACTTGATGGGAATACATAAGATTCGGAAAGGTCCTGAAAGGTGAATTTGAAAGGATGTTTCCCCTACGAGAAAAATACGAAGTTAAAATGGAGGTGAAACAATGTTTTGCAATCTCTCTCTCTAAAGATCACGAGTCTTTGGAACTCTTTTCCCCAAGAGGGTGGTGGAAGCAGAATTGTTGAATATAAAGACAGCTGAACAGAAACTTGTAAATTGTGGGAATGTGAGGTTACCAGAGCTAGACAGGAATATGGAATTGACAAACAAGAGAAAATCTGCAGATGCTGTAAATCCAAGCAATAAAATGCTGGAGGGACTCAGCAGGCCAGGCAGCATCTATAGAAGAGAGTACAGTCGACAGTTTGGGCTGAGACCCTTCATCCAATGACTATGTAATTAGATCAACCAGGATCTTATTAAATGATATACACGTTTGATGGGTTGAGCGACGCAGCTCTGCTCCCAAAGGGTAGGCTTCTATATTCCTAAATATTGCCTGCACCCTCCTCCCCACTATTCAGCTTATTTTCAGTTGGATTTCTTTCATTTAGTTTGTGAGTTCCATGTGGCTGTTTCATTTAATAATGGATTTGGTGCCAGAAATGAAACTGCCAAGGTTCATTATGATAAGAACAGTCGAATGAATCTTAAAAATAACTCATCCATGGAAACTATGCTCCAAAAATCTCTTTATCCATACAGAACATCATTTCACACGTAGACACGAATACATAAATTTGTTTTTACAGGGAACTGGAAGGTGCTGGCTTGGGATAGCACACTATTCACTTTTCATTTATCATGCTGTTGCATCGGTGACAGAACTGAAATAAAAATCACCAGTTGGTGAGTATTCGGAAGAGGTATCATCTGAGCATCAACCTGCATGTGTGGTGAACTGATTAAATAAACTTGGAATTAAGAGAAGCTAATCTCAGTAATGGCTGCCATGAACTGAGAAAGTGAGCACTTCTGCTGTACGGAAAGCAGCAGAGGAATTGATAATGGAAACCAAGGAGGAGGCAGATAAACAGTCATTTTACATACTTTTCTCCATAGAGGATACAAGCAGTAGCCAAGGAAGAAACTACCTGATCATCATTAAAAATTCATCAGGTTTACAAGGCTCCTTTGAGGAAGGAAATCTGCCAAGCTTACCCAATCTTGTTTATGTGTGAGTCAAGATCTACCAACAGGGTGGAAAGTCAACTTCCTTGACAATTAGGATAGGCAATAAAGGTTGATGTTGCCATTGGCAACCACTTCCCATCAGCAGGCTGCCCTAATACAGTAAAGCATAGCAACTTGTTTCATAAAATCAACCCATTCAGACAAAATGTGACACAGAGATATTAGGGCAGGTGATCAAAATACAGAAGAAATAGGATTTGAGGAGCTCTGCAAATGGAAAAAGGGGAGAAACCCTGAGGTAAGCGATTCTGGAGATTTGGGTCTTGGGTGCCAAAGGGATTACCTCCAGTGCTGGTGTGAAGGAAATCAGGAGAAACGTAGAGTACACAGGGGTCAGAGGAGATTGCAGAAAGGTGCAAATCCATACAAACTGAGATGAGGATATCAAGATCATCGTATCAGAAGATCATGAGACAAGGTAGCAAATGAGCACTGCAGTGACATTTGACAGAGGTGCATCGATGTAGAGTATATCACAGACATGCTGCCCAAAGCTGCCAACCTTGTGAAAATCTTAGGCACAGATCCGGAGTGGAAATTCACTCATACATCCAAAACATTGCCTTGAGCTACAACCAGACCAGAAGCTATGTTCCCATCATTCAGGGATTGTTCTGATCAAAATTCAGGGTCTTATTGCTAATATAGGAATTGTAAAATTCACAAAATGTCAAAACACTACAGGAAGAAGGATGTGGAGTTGCCTTATTTAACCTGTTCATTCTCAATAACTTTGAAACCTGCACAGCCTTTGTCGGTCCTTCCCTTCTTCAAGACTGGAGAAACATAGATCAGAAGTTCTGCTCTGGAAACAGTGTCCAGTCCATCACTCTCTAATAACATGATTAAATGTGCATTCAGCCAAGAACTGGATGAAGCCTCTTTTTAGATCTTTCTCAAAATAATCAGAGAGACCCAAGCAATTGTTTCCACCCTTCACTGTTATTCAGAAGTTCAATGTATCACTGAAAATCTATCCCAGTAGAAATCAAACACAAAAGTTTTGATCACAATCATTAATTTAAATGAACAATAGGAGAACCTGCTGTAACTTCAGAGATTCGTGAGTTCATCAAACAATTGTATGTCCACTCAGCCCATCTTGCCTGTGCCAGCTCCTTGATAGAGCTACCTGAATGATTCTGTATCTTACTCTTTCCCTGATATTCTCAAATATTTTCTCATTTCTATTTTGGATGTTTATTTTTTCTGAAAGCACTCTCCAGATGATCAACACTCAGATCAACGGACTTGTTAAAAAAATAAAACTTCCCCCATGTCTTGGTCACATTTTAACAATCACTTAAATTTCCATCGTCTGTTCACTGAAGCTTTCATCAACGTAACTCACTTCTCATTAATTACTCACCACTATCAAGCCGCCTCTCACCTATCTTTGCCTCAGTAAGAACAAGCTCCACACCTCTAGACACAAAACATCTGGCCCTTATCCAAGCACCAGCTCAGTAAACTTCTATTACATGATCTAAAGGGCCTTGATATACTCCCACAAGTGCAGTCTTGAAAGTGAGCCCATTGGCTGTGGGAAGATTTCAGTGGTGGGACAAGTGAAGTTATTCCCTCTGTTTCAGGAGCCTGATGGTTAAGGAGTAATAAATGTTTCTGAACCAGATGGTGTGAGTTCTGAGGCTCCTGTGCTTTCTTCCTGATGGCAGCAGCGAGAAGAGTACATGACCTGGATGCTGCAGGTCCCTGATGATGGATGCTGCTTTCCTGTGATATTGCTCCAAGGAGATCTGCTCAGTACTGGGGAGGGATTTAACCATGAGGGACTGGGCCATATCCATTACTTTTTGTAGGATTTTCTGTTCAATGATACCAGTGTTCCCATACCAGGCTGTGATGCAGCCAGTCGATATACTCTCTAGGACACATCTAATGAAGTCTGTCAAAGTTTTAGATGTCATGTCAATTCTTTGCAAACTCCTATGAAAGAGAGGTGCTGCCATGCTTTCTTCATAATTGTGCTTACGTTCTGGGCCCAGGTCAGGTCCTCTGAAATACTAACACTGAGGAATTTAAAGTTGTTGACCCGCTCCACCTCTGATTCCTCGATGAGGACTGGCTCATGGACCTCTGGTTTCCTCCTCCTGAAGTCAAGGATCACCTCCTTGGTCTTGCTGACACTGGTGCTTTGCCTCAGCTCTATAGACTGTGTCCAAGTAAATACAGCTACAAAAAAATCCATTTATGATCTAAGCCAGCCTATCAGTCTTTGAACATGGATCAGACTACCGAATCAAAGCAGTCACATAAAAGCTCATCTATTTCATCAGACAAGCACTGCATGATTTTCTATACTGGATCCTCATGTTTCAGCTTCTAACTTTGCCTGAGGATGCCATACAGTCCATCTGGTGAACTGAGAAAACCCCTCGGTGTCATGGCACAGTCACGTGTAGAAGATGTATGCAGACAGCAGCCCCTCAGTCTCACTCAGCTCATCAACTTTGTCCTTAATGGCCTTGAAGCTGAGAAGATCATCCGGGTCTCTCTTCCCACCATTATGGACATTTACATCACATGCTGCATCCACAAGGCAAACAGCATTATGAAGGACCCCACGCACCCCTCATACAAACCTTTCTCCCTCCTGCCATCTGGGAAAAGGCAACGGAGCATTCGGGCTCTCACAACCAGACTATGTAGCAGTTTCTTCCCCCAAGCTATCAGACTCCTCAATACCCAGAGCCTGGACTGACACCAACTTACTGCCCTCTACTGTGCCTATTGTCTTGTTTATTATTTATTGTAATGCCTGGACTTTATGCAGTCCTGGGTAGGTCTGTAGTCCAGTGTAATTTTTTTTTCTGTGTTGTTTTCACGTAGTTCAGTGTAGTTTTTATACTGTTTCATGTAGCACCATGGTCCTGAAAAACGTTGTCTCGTTTTTACTGCGTACTGTACCAGCAGTTATGGTCAAAATGACAATAAAAAGTGACTTGACTTGACTTGTCATTTGCTAGCAGTATGCTGAGAGGTGGGGGACATGAAACCAACCTGTTTAATCACAAGTAAGATGTTTCAACTTAAGAAAACTGTCTGTCACTTTACTATGATATTCTCAGCCAGTATAAGAAGTAGTGCAAAAACTCTCCGTAACATATTTGATAATTGCACGAGATGAAATCACCATTCTACATGTTCATTTCAAAGGAGAAATTAGAACTCCTCCTTTGTCCCAAAGCAGAGTATGGTTGCTCATGACTGATCGGAAGTCAAAGTCAAAATCAAGTTTATGGTCCATGCATTCACAGATGCAATGAGAAACATCACAGGCACACAGCAACAGATACACAACATCCATGTGAAAAAGACAAGTTAAACATAAGTTAGACATAACTCTTACACAAAAGAATACAATGAGAACAAAAAAGGACTACTGTAAGTCCACCAAGTTAGAAAATAGTGTTATTATACTGTAGTGATTATGGTTGATTAGGAACCAAATGGTTGATGGGAAGGAGCTGTTACTAAACCTAGTGGTGTGGGACTTCAGGCTTCTGTAGCTCCTGTCAAATGGTAGCAGCAAGGATATGGTATCGCCCAGATGGTGGGTATCTTTGATGGTAGTCATTATATTTCAGGTTTCTAGTATTGCTCAAATCATAGTCACAATGGTATAGCTTGGGGAGAAAGCTTATCATTCTTTGTAAGCTGTAACATTGCTGCTATATGAAGAGAGTTCTTTAATTCAGTTATAGATATGGGTGATGCTTGGTAAGGCCAGCACTGATCATCTGTTACAAGTTGCCCTACAATAGCGTAGATATCTCAGCCGTTTCAGAGTCAGTCAAGTAGATTAGTGTACTGGGTAAGTCTTTATGCAATTTTATGCCCTAAAATATTCATTATTTATAATACAGCTGCCATGATGAAACCATTGTTCCGGTATAATTTGAAGTCCCATTTTTGGACCAGAAGTCCTGTAATACAAACACAATTCCAATCACTTCTTTGCTCTAACGCCTGTGACCTTCCACCAGCAACCCTAACCCATTCTTCAAAGATCACGTCTTTGATATTTTGATGTTTAATTTAATGAGCAAGTAATCACAAAAGTACAATCTCTTTAACATTTTAGCTTTCAAATCAACTTACATTGAATTCTATATGCCATCTTCTTGCCCATTTTATCACTCTATTAAGTTCTACTAATAACGTCCCATGGGCTTCAGAATTATTTATAACATTCTATTTTATCTTCATTTGTAAATCTGAAATATGCCATCCCAGGCCCTGTGTTCTGTTCATCACCAAAGTGATCACTGATTGAAGCTGCTTTCTGCTTCCTGCATCTCTTGGGAAATAGTCCTTAAACCCTACTCTCTATTAAGAGACTTTTAATCGTAGTTATCAACCATTTGCTCAGATCAAAGAGGTGCATGAATTGAAGACTATGGCATACTGGGTGTTGACAAAATTCAAAGAAGATAGAAAGCAGTTTGCTCGGTGGTGAAAAACAGGCAGATGCTCACAATACCACTTTACAATCAACGCAGAACTGCCTGGCCACCTGCAGTATGCATTGATCTATCCCACCAATGAGCCAAGATATTCATTTCTCATTTATTGAGATACTGCACAGAAAAGGCTCTTCCAGCCCTTCGAGCTGCCCTGCCCTGCAACGCCCAATTGAATCCGAGCCTAATCACAGGACAACTTACAGTGACCAATTGGTACGTCTTTGGACTGTGGGAAGAAACAGAAGCACCCAGAGGAAATGCATGCGGTCACAGGAAGAACGTTCGGACTCCTTACGGGCCGTGGCAGGAATTGAACCTGTGCCGCTACGACTATATGCTCCACTGCTTGGATACTTGAGAAGAACATGGAGGACGAATCTTACTCTGGCTGCACAACGATAAACTGGGTCCAGCTCAACAGCAATAATTCAGAACAACCTTCAATAGTTTTCTTGAATTACGAACTTGCTACATTATGATGTCCATGTCCCTTCTCCACAGCTCAAGGCAAGCAAGTCCATGCTATAGTCAGGCTCATTATAAAAACTTCAGATGTCAACATCAACATTAGCTACACACCATCATTACATGGCTATTATCAGCATGAGATCGAATTTACATTATGTATGATATAGTACAAGAGGACTGTTTATTCACTTACCTTGCTGACTTTTCAACAAATTTGTACAACTACGCAATAAACACGCAGCCTGGAAAACAAAGAGCTAGTGTTTGCTCAGAGTCTGGTAGACTCTAAGCTAATGGCCGGAATCTGTTTATGGTAGACCGCATTTATCTTTACTAGCTTTGTCTATTAAACAAGATGTTGGAAAGGTTCCAGAAGGTATTCAAGCAACGAGGAGGCTTTTAATGGGCTTCATGTGACAGAATAAAGACAGCTCTTGCACATTGTCATTTCCATCATGTCTACTTAATGCATAAGGTTTCCTCACTCTTAGAACAGTGGCATTCTAAACAGTTGAATCTAATCAGCAGCATCCACTCATCACTTCCAATGTACTTCCAGATAGCAACAGATAGTTAACATTTATTTATTTAGAGATACTGCGCAGAATTGACCCTTCCTGCTTTTCGAGCCACACCAGATTTAACGCTAGCCTTATCACAGAACAATTTTACAATGACCAATCAAACAACTAACTGGTATGTCTTTGGACTGCGAGAGGAAACCAGAAAACCCAAGCATTCCATGGGGGATGCATTCCACACATCACAGAGGATGCTGTGATTCAACTCCAAACTCTGACACCCTGCTCTCTAATAATGTCCTGCTAACGTTATGCTACTGTACCAGGCTGAAACAGTGATACAAATGGAACAATGGGAAATGCAACCCATTTGGTTTCAAGACAGCGAAGAAAGAAACTGCATTTCCACAGCACTTTTCGAAAACTCAGGAGCTATTTCATTTGCTGCAAGGCATTTAGAGCAACCGTTGGAATAATGGCAGCCAACTTGCACACATATTTCACACAAATGTCAGTAAGATAAGTGACCAGATAATTTGCCTTGGTGGTAATGGTTAAGAGGTGAAAATTGATTTCCAAGATTTCAAAGTACATTTATTCCCAAAGTATGTACACAGTAAACAACCCTGAGATTCGTCTTCCAGCCAGGCAGCCATTAAACAAAGAAACACCATGGAATATCAAAGAAAACATCAAACACCCAACTCACGAAGAAAGGACAAATCATGCAAATGGCAAAGAATGAGCAAATTACACACTGAAGCTTAAACATCAAACTGCGGAGTCCTTGAAACAATCTAGGAATGCTCAGTTCAGTTCAACTTAGTGCTGAGTCATTCGTCAACTGCAGGCCTCAGAACCAGTCCGTGTTGAAGAGCCCTGATCAAAATCCTTCAAGAACAGCAATAGAAAAGTAAGGAATAACCAGAAACTCCACAGAGTCCTCTGTAAACGAGTCCAATCCACAGGCCACCCTGATTAAATCTTGCCAAGCCCCAAGAATCTTGCACCTTCCTCTGGCAGTAGCAAGCAAGAGGAAAAGGGCAAATAGTCAAATGCAGGCAGACAGGGCTAAACATCCGCTTGCCTTCCACTCTCGTCCTCATCGATTTCAACCTTGCTCAACATTTTAATCAGTAAGTAATGCAGCCGATCGTAACTTCAAGCTCCGTCATTTTCATTTTCAAATTGCAAATTAAAGGCTCCACTTGCACGCAGATTAGTAGTATAAGTATATTTGAAAGGAGGAGAGAAGTAATTTTGTGAACTGTCTGCAGGATGCCGCCATTGGTCGCTGGCGCCTTCTTGCCGGAAACACTAGTAGACAGACTTGGATAGATCAGAAAATTTAAGAAAAGTTAAAAACTGCAGATGCTTTAAATCTCAAATTGAAACAGAACAAGTTATAAATACTTAGCAGATCTGGCAGCATCTGTAGCAGGAGAAATGGAGTTAATGTTTCAGGTTTAAAACCCTTTAACAGAACAATCATTGTTAAGGTAGTGAAAGAAAGCTTCACACTGTGGTACCTATTGATAAGTGCTAGGTGTCCTTGAGAAATGTGTCTAACTGACCATATAGTTTGCATCAGTTCTGATGGTTTGATTACAAGTCCAGGTGCTTGTCAGAGTAATGTTATCCTGTCTGTTTCCCAAGATCGCTAGATGTTGGCACTGCTTCGAAAGGCCAGCTGATGTTCTCTAATGTCATTATGATTGGTCCAGTGTGAACTATCATAAGCCAATTCTGCACAAACATTAAGATTGTCTTGGATTGGTCTACAGTTAATAACTGAGCCAACAAAATCAGATACTATGTCACATTAAATAATAATATTAACTATTTATATAGCAACTCTCATACGTTAAGATGTACCCTCAAAGCGCTTTACATAGGTTGTAAAGATAAATCAATATAATCATAAAAAGACAACAAAATTAACAATTAAAGACAAACACTATGTCGAATAAAATGTAATCAAATATACCAAATTATGTAAGTATAATCAACAGGCATTAATTGATCCTAGAAGTAGGCCAAATTCAAAAAACTAGGTGTTTAGGAGTGTTTTGAAACAATCCACAGTACTAGCTTGGCAATAAATAGATTATGCAATGGAAATAATGAAAACCTTGCCATCTTGTTTTGCTTGTGAAGGCAATTATTATTGACTATATATTGTAAAAGTCTGCAATCCATTAAAAATCCTGAAAGGCTTCAGATTTGTAATTACATATTTAAATGAAAATACAAATGCTTGTGGGGAAAAGGAATAAATGAAAATAAAACAGTAGCAACAAATATAGTATGAAGGTTGTCTATAAAATACAGTGGATTCCAGTCAAACTGGGACACACCAGACCTGGACGTTCTGGCCCAATTAATTGGCTGCCCCAATTAGCACAAGTTTCATGGGAATAGTTAAAAGGGTATATAAAAGAAGAAAAATTGAGTCACAAATTATGTATTTAAATGAAATCAGAACAGATGAAAACACAACCAATAGTACTACCTTATAAAACTGTCTATTACTTGCTAATAGTTAAATATCAATGGAGGGATTCATCCAGAGTACGCAATGAACAAACACAATGAGCGCAAGCACCTCATGCAGATAATGGACTGCCTTCAAACAATGCTTTCAATGACTGCATTCTTCAAAAGTTTATTTTCTTTATAGCATTCAAGATTATTGCCAATACCCTTCAAATTCTTCTAGACTTGCTGAAGTAGTGAAATAATTTCATTGTCACTCTAGTCCGTTTCTGGCAACCCCAAGCCTGAATTCTTGAAACCACAGTGTGCAAAACAGTTCAGAATTGTCTTACTGCGTATATCTGATCCACTACAAGTGACAACAATGATTGCTTTTTGAATACAAATACATGCAACCATCATTACTTAAAAAACTGTTTACTCTGAGCATGGTGTAGTGTCTAACGATAACACAAGTGTGTTCAGCAACAGTCTCCTGCCCCAATTAAGAGGCATAGTGTCCCAAATAAAGAAACGGAATCTTAGCAACTTTCTTGACTAGTTTTTCTTCTTTAAGAGTTGTTCCAAATAAGCGGCTGCCCCAATTAATCGATAGCCCAATTAACCGGAATCCACTGTATTTCCAATTACATTAAAACTGAATCCAATTAGCCTTGCACTCAAGCTGCACATTCTCATGAAATGCTCTACACAGCTAAAAATGGGACTGCTGAATGGTTCAAGTGTGAAGAATAATTGTGGCAGATTGCTGTTTATGACAAAATGATAGAATTAGAACACAGCTTAATTAACAGGGCACTTTTAGTGCACTATAAAGCAAGTGTTTGCTGGCTGCTTTATAGGGGTCTGCAAGAACACAACGTGCATAATGAAAAAAAGATCTTTCCAAATTAATTATTGATTTGGAAAGCATTGCCCCAGTCTCTGGGAGGCTTCAACCTGCTCAGCAGGATAAGACTTAATTTGGCATAAATTTTCAACTGAAAAGCAGCCACAAGATGGCTGTGGTGAAAAGTCTATGAACATCATGGTAGTGAAGTGAGATGATGTTCTTCAGGGACTGATAATGATATGCAAAGTTGGCATATTTTACTTTTGATTTGCAACTGTTTATTACCCACATGGAAAGACCAAAGTAGAAAATTCCCAACATTAATATTCTTCGTCTTGATAAGCCCAAAATATATACACACTAAACTGAAAAAAAAAAACTAGTCAGGTAGTCCAGAACACTAAGATTAATATCAAAATTACATGGGCAGGGCACGAAGGGATACGGAGAGAAGGCAGGATTGGGGCTGAGAGGAAAGTTGGATCAACCATGATGAAATGGTGGAGCAGACTCAATGGGCCAAATGACCCAATTCTGCTCCTATATTTGATAGTCTCATGAAATGAAGTATTCTTTTCAAGGCAAGATTTGTTCAACCATTTATGAACATTGACGATCTTCTGTGTTATGTTTGAAGTGGGAAGGTAAGGGAAAGGGCAAGGGTTGGGCAAGAGAGTAGGAGCAGGGTAAGGTGGGGTTTAAGGGGCAGAGAGAGGAAGCATATTTGTGCAGCTGTCTGAGAAAGAGTCAAGGGTTTGTACATCAGTGGCAGGAGGAGCTGACTAATCTTTCACTGACAAAACAGTCACTGCAGCCCGACATTTACGGAAAACAACCATTTCAGATCAGGTGATATTACTTTGAAGGCAGTTGCAATGGAGATAAATGGAACCTTTGTTGACAGTAGGTGGTGGATGAGCTGTGGATATACAAGATGTGACGGAGTCCAAGGCTCAAACAGGCAGGAACATAAACTGAAAACTGGCTGTGTGAGCGGGAGATCCATGGTTTTGATTTCAATATCAGCATACGTCATTAATTTTAAATCAGTTTTATACTGATGTGTTCATGGGAGACACACAATGAAAGGGATGACTTAGAAAGAAAACACAACACTCAAGACCATAACTTGGATTTAAGCACACCCATATGGACACTGTTGCAAGGACCACATGATTTTGGTGTAATCATCCTCACTTCTGGTTGGTTGGATTCCTGTTCAGAGTTCCTCAAATTTCAAAGACACTGATACCATCTATAGGCAATTGGCAACTCACTAAAGGGTGGTTCTTGTTGTCGATAAAGCAGTGAGGTTTCTCCATGGTCTAATATGGCTTAAACTCCTGAAGGAACAAAGATCAGCCAGAGTTTCCAGTGCAGCACTGAAAGGAACTCACTGAGGATGGAGTTGCTCCTCATCCAGGGCAGAAGACTCTCCATGTAGCTTGTACAGAGGAAACAGAGATGACTGTTCAGTCACCCATGCTAGCAGAATATGGACGTGAAAAGGAAAGAGCTTTATTGGCCTTACCATGGATGCTAATGAAAGACAACTAATTTCCAACTCTTATGCTCCATTCCAACCCATACTAATTGATCTCCTCAAACAAGCAGATCAACAGCCAGATTCTTGGTGAGGGAATCCATTTCACAAGAGCACCAGTTAAGATTATTGCATAAAAGTCAGGCACTAGGGCAGCACGGTAGTGTAGTGGTTAGTACAACACCTTCCAATACCAACAACCCGGGTTCAATTCCCACTGCTGTCTGTAAGGAGTTTGTACGCAAACCTCCGGATGCTCCTGTTTCCTCCCACAATCCAAAGATGTACGGGTTGGTAGGTTAATTGGCCATTGTAAATTGTCCTGTGATTAGGCTTGAGTTCAATCAGGGGTTGCTGGGCGGCATTACTTGAGGGGCCGATACTGAGCTGCGTCTCAGTACATAAATAAGTAAAACAGAACTGGAGGATGATTGTCAGTTCTTTATATTCAATGTCCCCAAATCAAGAAATCCTGCTGCTGGGTAGATATCTTTTATACAACTGGCACTGCTTGAGAGCAGGGTTCCCAACGTGGGGTCCACAGACCTTTGCTTAATGGTATTTCTCAATGACATAAAAACGGTTGGGAACCCCTGCCTTGAAGCAAGAAAAGAAGGTAATTAAGTGCTAGCAGGCCATTTCACCATGGCAACGTCAACAAAACCTCAACTCCAGTTATAACTGATGAGCACAGATACAATGTCCAGCACAAACACAGACAGCAGCCAGAACCATCGGACTCCCAGGCACCGTCCCTCCACTGACAACCAACTTTGAGATAGAAAGAACTGAAGCATTCTTTTTAGATTCCTTGTTCCACCAAGGACCATTTTAATCTTTTGGAAGATATTGGTTGAGGGATAAATATTAGAACATAAAAAAGAAGATAGAATAGTACAGCACATTACAGGCCCTTTTTGCCCACAATGTTGTGCTGACCCTCAAACCCTGCCTCCCATATAACCCCCCACCTTAAATTCCTCCATATACCTGTCTAGTAGTCTCTTAAATTTCACTAGTGTATCTGCCTCCACCACTGACTCAGGCAGTGCATTCCACGCACCAACCACTCTCTGAGTGAAAAACCTTCCTCTAATATCCCCCTTGAACTTCCCTCCCCTTACCTTAAAGCCATGTCCTCTTGTACTGAGCAGTGGTGCCCTGGGGAAGAGGCGCTGGCTATCCACTCTATCTATTTCTCTTAATATCTTGTACACCTCTATCATGTCTCCTCTCATTCTCCTTCTCTCCAAACAGTAAAGCCCTAACTCCCTTCATCTCTGATCATAATCCATACTCTCTAAACCAGGCAGAACCCTGGTAAATCTCCTCTGTACCCTTTCCAATGCTTCCACATCCTTCGTATAGTGAGGCGACCTGAACTGGACACAGTACTCCAAGTGTGGCCTAACTAGAGTTTCATAGAGCTGCATCATTACATTGCAACTCTTAAACTCTATCCCTCAACTTATGAAAGCTAACACCCCATAAGCTTTCGTAACTACCCTATCTACCTGTGAGGCAACTTTCAGAGATCTGTGGACATGTACCCCCAGATCCCTCTGCTCCTCCACACTACCAGGTATCCTGCCATTTACTTTGTACTCTGCCTTGGAGTTTGTCCTTCCAAAGTGTACCACCTCACACTTCTCCGGGTTGAACTCCATCTGCCACTTCTCAGCCCACTTCTGCATCCTATCAATGTCTCTCTGCAATCTTCGACAATCCTCTACACTATCTATGACACAGTTTGTGTCGTCTGCAAACTTGCCAACCCACCCTTCTACCCCCACATCCAGGTCGTTAATAAAAATCACGAAAAGTAAAGGTCCCAGAACAGATCCTTGTGGAACACCACTAGTCACAACCCTCCAATCCGAATGTACTCCCTCCACCATGACCCTCTGCCTTCTGCAGGTAAGCCAATTCTGAATCCACCTGGCCAAACTTCCCTGGATCCCATGTCTTCTGACTTTCTGAATAAGCTTTCCGTGTGGAACCTTGTCAAATGCCTTACTAAAATTCATGTAGATCACATCCACTGCACTACCCTCATCTATATGCCTGGTCACCTCCTCAAAGAACTCTATCAGGCTTGTTAGACATGATCTGCCCTTCACAAAGCCATGCTGACTGTCCCTGATCAGACCATGATTCTCTAAATGCCCATAGATCCTATCTCTAAGAATCTTTTTCCAACAGCTTTCCCACCACAGACATAAGGCTCACTGGTCTATAATTACCCGGACTATCCCTACTACCTTTTTTGAACAAAGGGACAATATTCGCCTCCCTCCAATCCTCCGGTACCATTCCCGTGGACAACAAGGACATAAAGATCCTAGCCAGAGGCTCAGCAATCTCTTCCCTCGCCTCGTGGAGCAGCCTGGGAAATATTCCGTCAGGCCCCGGGGATTTACCCGTCCTAATGTATTTTAACAACTCCAACACCTCCTCTCCCTTAATATCAACATGCTCCAGAACATCAACATCACTCATATTGTCTTCACCATCATCAAGTTCCCTCTCATTGGTGAATACCGAAGAGAAGTATTCATTCATTCCTCGCTCACTTCCACAGCCTTCAGGGACATCTCCTCACCTTTATCTCTAATTGGTCCTACCTTTACTCAGTCATCCTTTTGTTCTTCACATAATTGAAGAATGCCTTGGGGTTTTCCTTTACACTACTTGCCAAGGCCTTCTCATGACCCCTTCTTGCTCTCCTCAGCCCTTTCTTAAGCTTCTTTCTGCTATCCTATATTCCTCAATAGACCCATCTGATCCTTGCTTCCTAAACCTCATGTATGCTGCCTTCTTCCACCGGACTAGATTTTCCACCTCACTTGTCACCCATGGTTCCTTCACCCTACCATTCTTTATCTTCCTCACCGGGACAAATTTATCCCTAACATCCTGCAAGAGATCCTTAAACATCAACCACATGTCCATAGTACATTTCCCTGCAAAAACATCATCCCAATTCACACCCACAAGTTCTAGCCTTATAGCCTCATAATTTGCCCTTCCCCAATTAAAAATTTTGCTGTCCTCTCTGATTCTATCCTTTTCCACGATAATGCTAAAGGTCAGGGAGCGGTGATCACTGTCCCCCAGATGCTCACCCACTGAGAGATCTGCGACCTGATCCGGTTCGTTACCTAATACCAGATCCAGTGTGGCATTCCCCCTAGTCAACCTGTCAACATACTGTGACAGGAATCCATCCTGGACACACTTAACAAATTTTGCCCAATCTAAACCCTTGGAACTAATCAGGTGCCAATCAATATTAGGGAAGTTAAAGTCACCCATGATAACAACCCTGTTATTTTTGCACCTTTCCAAAATCTGCCTCCCAATCTGCTCCTCAGTATCTCTGCTTCTACCAGGGGGTCTATAGAATACCCCCAATAGAGTAACAGCTCCTTCCCTGTTCCTGACTTCCACCCATACTGACACAAAAGAGGATCCTGCAACATTACCCACCCTTTCTGTAGCTGTAATAGTATCCCTGACCAGTAATGCCACCCCTCCTCCCCTTTTCCCCCCTCTGCCCCTTTTAAAGCACTGATATCCAGGAATATTGAGAATGCATTCCTGCCCTGGTGCCAGCCAAGCCTCTGTAATGGCCACTACATCATAATTCCATGTATGTATCCAAGCTCTCAGTTCAACACCTTTGTTCCTGATGCTTCTTGCATTGAAGTACACACAACTTTAGCCCTTCTACCTTACTAACTTTACACCCTTTGTTCTGCTTCTCTTTCCTCAAAGCCTCTCTATATGTTAGATCTGGCTTTACTCCATGCACTTCTTTCACTGCTCTATCGCTCCGGGTCCCATCCCCCTTGCAAGTTAGTTTAAACCCTCCCGAACCATGCTAGCGAACCTATCTGCAAGAATATTGCTCCCCGTCGGGTTCAGGTGCAACCCCTCCAATCCGTACAGGTCCCACCTTCCCCAGAAGAGATCCCAATGATCCAAAAATCTAAAACCCTGCCCCCTGCACCAACTCCTCAGCCATGCATTCAACTGCCATCTCCTCCAATTCCTACTATCACTATCACGTAGCACTGGCAGCAATCCTGAGAACGTCACCCTTGAGGTCCTGTTCTTCAGCCTTCTGCCTAGTTCCCGAAACTCACACTTCAGGACCTCATCCCTCTTCCTGCCTATGTCGTTGGTACCAACATGTATCACGACTTCTGGTTGCTTTCCCTCTCGTACCAGGATGTCATGCACCCGGTCAGAGACATCCCGGACCCTGGCACCCGGGAGGTAACAAACCATGCGGGTGTCCTTCTCATGTCCACAAAGTCTCCTGTCTGCTCCCCTGACTATAGAGTCCCCAATGATGACAGCTCTCCTCTTCTCCATCCCATCCTTCTGCACCACAGGGTCAGACTCAGTGCCAGAGGCCCTGTCACCGTGGCTCACACCTGGTCGGTCGTCCCCACCAACAGTATCCAGGACAGGCTGCTTCCCAATATTAGCCAGAAAGAACTCTCCACGGCTTCACTGAAGCAATGTCACGGAGTCCTCTACTTGCTCCTGAACACACAGGCTGAAAATTGACCAAAAAATGACTCCTCTGACAATACAACTCATATCTTTGCGCCGAAATCTCTGGAGTAGTCTTAAATCAGTAACCTCATGATTTTGATGAGGGAGACTGAGCTGTAGAAAACCACATAAAACTTCAGCAGATCTCCCTGTTTAGTCTCCAGGACAAATACTGGAGCTTTGCATTCCCCAGCAACAGAAGAGGAAGCCAGCATCTGATTTGACTACAGGCTGCTGCCAATGTACCAGGCAATGCTCTGGAATGCCTTCCTCCTAAAAGCTGCCACCGGCTATATCTGAGTTCCCTGAGATGGTTCAGGTGGTAACAGTTAACCAAACCCAGATCTACATCTGGGCTTCCTTCCCACCCCACCCCAGAATGACTTCGGTGGGAGGGGAGAGAATCAGAATCAGGTTTATTATCACCAGCACGTGTCGTGAAATTTGTTAACTGAGCTGCAGCAGTTCAATGCAATACATAATACAGAAGAAAATAAACAAATAAAATAATAATAATAAATAAGTACACCAATAATCAATAAGTAAGAGGGACAGGAATGCACAGCAGATGATTCAGGAGATTGGTTATGACATAAATCAACTCTTGCCTCAGTGGAAGCACTGATGCTATTGAACAGAGAAGCCTGCAAAATGTAGAGGATACGGCCCAGTCCATCACAGATAAAGCCCTTCCCACCACTGAGCACATCTACAAGGAGGGCTGTGGCAGGAAAGAAGCATCTACCATCCAGGCCATGCTCTCTTCGTGCTGCTACCATCAAGGAGCTACTGGAGCCTTAAGTCCCACACCACCAGGTTCAGGGACAGCTATTACCCCTCTACCATCAGGCCCCTGAACCAGAATGGATAACCTCAGCTACCCCAACACTGAACCGGTTCCACAACCTACTGTATGTACTCACTTTCAAGGACTCTACAATTTATGTTCTCGATATTATTTATGTATTTCTGTATTCACACATATTGTTGTCTTTTGCACATTGGTTGTTCATCTTTGTGTGCAGATTTTCACTAATTCTACTGAGTTTCTCTGTATTTACTGTGAATGCCCACAAGAAAATGAACCAGGGTAGTATACAGTGACATATATGTACTTTGATAATAAATTTACCTTGAACTTTAGGGGATTAGTGGTGGCGAGAGTCAGCAGCTTTAAATCTCTGGCCTTTAACATACTGTATCATCTGGGGCCCAGAACATGGAAGCACTCATAAGGAAAGTATGCCAGCATTCTTTACTTCCTTAGGTTGGGGGGGGGGGGGTTTAACTTGTCAACAAACTCTCTAACAAACTTCTGCAGATGTACTGCTGAAAGTATCCAGACTGATTGTATGATGGCAACTCTAATGCACCAGGAATGCATGAAGCCGCAGAGAGTAGTGGATTCTGCCCGAAATCTCATGGGCACCTCCCTTTCCACCATCACTGGTGTCTACAGGAGACGCTGCCTCAAGAAGGCAATGTCCATCAGAGATCCCCACCATCCAGACCATGACATCTTGTCACAGCTACCATTGAGCAGGACGTACAGAAACTTCACTCCCACACTACCAGGTTCAAGAACTGCTACCTCCCTTCAGCCTACGGTTCTTGAAATATCGGACAAAACCATAATCACCATTAGTTTAGCAATACAATGGCTTCTCCAATCAATTGCACTAAAATAGACTATTTTTGTTCTAATTGTGTTTGTTTCTTAAAAAATTGCATACAATTTGTTTATGTTTATTTTGTGTAGGCTGCTTTTATGATGCCAGGGTTCTGTGATGCTGCTGCAGTAAGTTTTTCATTGCTCCCATGCATACATGTACTTCTGCATTGAACAATACACTCAACTTTGACCTTCCACTTTGCCTCACTCTGCTTAATATAGGTTGCTTCTGTTCGGAACCAAACACGTATTACTTGATCTTCATGTGAAGGTGGATTTGTTAGACGATTCTATTGTCACATTTTCCTTTCTTAAATTATTTCAAAGATTTTCTTGTACAATACAAACAGGGAAAAGAACAATACAGGTGTTATCTGGAGTCAACAGCAAGTTATGTTAGGGCTTTGGGGTGTAGGCTAAGTTAACAATCCATAAGGTTTGCACAAATTGAAAAGATCTAAAAGAATTCTCACAGGGTTGGGTTATTCCCATTTGAGAACTCTGCATACCTAAGATAGGAAGAAGAGAACCACAAGTATCTTCTTATCAAATTGCAGTATGTCCACCTTACTTTCCCAGAGGGCTTGCACGCACACGCTCGCTAGCCACAACTCTTGGTTTAAACAAAATGTCAAAAGAAGCTTTCTTACATTATCAAAGCCTGGAGCTGGACATGGGAGGAGTCAACCCCCAAATCATCTCCTTGCACATAACTCACTTCATAACATTTTGAAGAGTGCAGATTCTTTCCTGCCAATAGTTGACAGAAATTCCAACTTCTCAAATCGTGAAAACATTAGTAAGCCCACCTATACTTAGGGACACAACTGGGTAAGCTGGCAGCCCTCCCCTCGACAGAGCCTGTCTACAATGAACTCCGCATTCCCCACCCACTGCACCATCTCCTAGCGAACGACTGCTGGCTGGGCTGGACAGACGAAGACTACTTTCCTTTCATTCTTCCTGCTAGGTACTATTATGTCTTTTTCCTTCACTGGACTAAACAGGAAATTATCTCTCCTTCACTTATTCGCAATAGCAAAACTAGTCAAGTACAAGTTTATTTGTGCATCCCTCAAGTGGTAAACCGAACAGACTAAACCACAGAACAACATGCCATCATTTAAAGTACACATTTCTGAAGGGCACACTGCAACATATGAAATATGGCACTGCAGTGATGTCTTCAATGCAGCAACTGAATAAAAAATAGCTGAAGGTCATTTTTGTCCTGGTGATGTCATGCACGAGAGATGATAACATCTTGATGCAGAGTTTGACCAAAATGTTGCAGTTTGGCAAATGGACAAATAAAAATGAGAAAAATACTTCAGTTTCCCTACACATAAATACAAAAAGCACATGCCAAGGTGTTGGCTCCTGAATTACCCATTAAGTGATGTAATTTGGCATTTAATATAATCTCTGAACGAGTGACATAAAAATGCTGTACCAAACTGTCAGATGAGTTCTGATTTAAGACAATATGAAAGTTGAAAAATCCAGCAGATAAACATAAGTACCTGCAACTACCTTGCTCAACAGCTAAAATTAAGAATTTGAAGTTTTAGACCAAAGATGGAAAGACTTGCATTTGTATAATGTCTCTACTGACTGCAGGACATCCAACATCACTTTATCATCATGAAGTTAATCTTGCAGTGAAATTACTGGCATAATTATTTAACAAGACAGTCACTCAGCACGACACTAGATTATGAGTAAACACAAGAAATTCTGCAGATGCTCGAGATCCAGAGCAAAACACACAAAATGCTGTTATCTATAGAAATGAATAAAGAGTCAATGTTTCTTCGGAACCAGAGCGGAGAAGGGAAGATGCCAGAATAAACAGGTTGAGGGAGGGGAAGGAGGATTAGCTGGAAGCTGATGGGTGAAACCAGGTGGGTGGGAAAGATAAAAGGCTGGAGAGGAAGATATCTGGTGGATGAGGAGAGTTCAGCATGGGTAAGAGAAGCAGGAGGGGCATCAATGGGAGGTGATAGGCAGGTGAGGAGAAGAGGTAAGAGGCTAGAGTGGGGAATAGAAGGAAAAGGAAGGGTGGGCTGAGGGAAAAAAGCACCGGAAGGACAGATCAATGGTCATGTCATCAGGCTGGAGCCTACTTAGACAGAATGTGTTGCTCCTCCACCCTGAGAGTGACCTCATCAGGGCAAAAGAGGCCATGGACCAACATATCGGAACGGGAATGGCACTGGAGTTAAAATGGTTAGCCACTGGGAAAAGCCGCTTTTGGCGGATGGAGTGTAGGTGCTCGACAAAGCGGGTCTCACCAGTGTAGAGGGGGGCCACATTATGACATTCACTCGACAATACCAGTGAATGCCAGAAATTTACTGAAAGATGCATATTGGCCAGGACATTGGTATAATCTGGTTCTTCTCTGAAATAGTGCCGCTGGGTCTTTTATGTGGCCCTCAGAGGTTAGGTGGGTCTTCAGTTCTATACTTCATTCAAAAGACAGCACCCACTGGGGCTGTTTCCATGCTGTGTGGCTCTATGACTGCCAATTGCACAGCACCAACTCAGCCCATGTCCATTTGCATTTTGAGCTCAAATTGGTGCAGTAGGTACGATTCTATTGATTTTGAGCAGAGGTGAACTGCCTGGTGAACTGAGAGTCCTCCCAGCTTTTCACATCATTCCCACTTAACCACTGCGCTCCCCCTGCACCTATCTTCATCCCCTCACCTGGAACCACCCATCACCCACCAGCTCGTGGCCTACCTCCTTCGCCCAACATTTTATTTTGGATTCTGCCCTCTTCCTTTCCAGTCTTAATAAAGCGCCTCAGCCCGAAATGTTCACTATTCATTCCCCTCCATAGTTCCTCCAGCGTTTTGCCTGAGAGCAGAAGGTGGTCCCACTGAATTCATTAAACTTAATCTAAGCTAGCGTGGCATGCTATGGTAGTACGGTGGTCCTCGTAATGCCATCACATATCTGGGCAGAAAAGCTTGGAGTTCAATTCCAACACCATCTGTAAAGAGTTTGGGTGTCCTCTCTGTGAACGTGTCCTCTAGTTTCCTTTCACATTCCAAAGATGTATCGGTTAGTAGATTAATTACTCATTGTATATTATGCAGTGATTAGGCTAGGGTTAAATGGGTGGTTGCTGGGCAGTGTGGCTCATTGGGCCAGAAGGGCCTGCCCTGCACAGTATCTCCAAATAAATAAATAAATAAAATAATGGTGAAGAGCTTCAGTCATTGTCTGGGATGAGAGTATGCCACAGTTATTCAGAGGTGTTGTTTTATGAGCCAGAATTGATTCGGGAGCTTAAGGTAAATGAACCCTTTGGAGGCACCGATTATAATATGGTAGATCTAACTCACCCTGCAGTTTGAGGAAGAGAAGATGATAAAGTCAGGTATATCAGTGGAGCAGACAGCAGTGGCAGGAGTTTCCGGGGGCAATTCGGAAGGTGCATGATAGATACATCCCAAAGATTTAAAAGTATTCTAAAGGGAAAATGAGGGAGATCGAGTTGGTGTGGAGAGAATGTTTCCAATAGTGTGGGAGTCAGGATCAGAAGGCACAGCCTCAGAATAGAGTGATGTCCATTTAGAACAGAGATGAGGAGGAATTTCTTTAGCCAGAGGGTGGTGTGTCTGTGGAATTCATTGCCATGGATTGCTGAGGCTGAGGCATTTAGTACATTTAAACGGGAGGTTGACAGTCCTGATGAGTGAAGGGGGTCAAAAGTTACAGGAAGAAGGCAAGATAATAGGGTTGAGAGGGATAATAAATCAGCTATAATGGATAGGTAGAGCAGACTAGCTTAATACTGGTCCTATATAGTCTTAAGGTCATTACTTCAATACTTCTCTCAATCTTTATCAGCACAATGTGGCACCTCACCTCCAACAAATCTCCCGAAGAAGTGGAGCTAACAGGGAAATACCTATCGGCATCCACCCACAGCTGCTTGACCAACCTGCCCCCAGCACACCACCCGGTCCCCACAACTTTAGCCTGTCCTCTAACAATAAAAGTACATCACAAAACCTTAGATTACACAGACCACTTCCCACATCTTGAAAGCAATCACATAGTGAATAAGGAAATCAATGATGAAATTCAACACCGCTTTTATATACCAGCAGAGCCTCTGGTCAATTGAGAAAAATGGCATGTGAAGGTCAAAACCACAGACTTGGCATAAAGCATCCAGGCAATAGTGATTCCTGCCCTTCTGTATACCACTGAAATGCAGCCCACTACATTTTAAGACAGTGGAAACCATCAACTGCCAAAATCACTTGAAAGATCAGTGAGTTGGCATCAGTGTGGTCTCCCAGGGCAACATCCCCAGCACTGGGGATATAATTATACTCAGTCAGCCATTTTGAGCAGGCCGTGCAGTTTGCTTGCTCGACACCTGACTCCCAGACTCTGTTCAGAGTTCCAGGCACACTCCGAAGAAAATTCAAGGAATTCAAAAAAGTGCGACATCCCCGTTAACCCTGGATGGAAAACCTCTGGGCTGCAATGACGACACAGCATGAAGGAGCAGCACTTGAGGTGGTGTTGAGAACTGGTAAGCCATGCAGTGGAGTAGGCAGAGGATCTCAATGAATGATGGAGGAGTGTACTACCTGACAAAATGCCTGGCAGCCTGCCCCATCTGTGGAGGAGTCTGTGGCTCCCACAGTGCCTCATTAGCTACTTCAGAACCCAGTAAACCGGTGTGGGCAAGTCTCAAGGGACTGCCGAAGGAAATGAATAATGAGATGATGAGGATGGGGATAAAAGAGAAAGGCATAAGTGAGGGGGGTGGTTCAGCTGATAGGCATTCCTAGTTTTATTTCTGTCGTAAAGATTATTGCCTGCATAATGTGCTGAGGAGCATAGACTTGAGAGTTGATTTAAAATAGATAAAGGACCAATTAGCATCGGAAGTTAGTTCTGCTGTATTCTCAGCCGCACACGATTTAATTGGAAAACACATTCTACTGAGTATCACAATAGCAGTGTTTGCCGTGCATAATTTGAAAATTCTCCAGCAGACCCATAAATTCATGCCATATAATGAATGCACGAGTAACTGCTGACTTGAAGATGAATTTATTACCTTTGAAGTGCACTGGATGTAAAAAGGATGCAAAACAGACGCGCGGAAAAGCAAGCTCTACACTTTCCATGAAGTTTCAGTGAGAATCCTTTTCCTATAAGGGAAACATTTTATCCGGAGGGTCACCAATTCATATTTGGCAAGATGCTGAATCAGTTGGCAGCCAGACAGCTCAAGTGTCTCATTTGATGTTTTTGAACATTTTCAAAGGTTACGTGGATCAGAGATAAGAACAAAAACAACAGATTGAGCCAATATGGCCCTTTAATTCTGATCCTAAGGCAGGTCATGTCTTACGAGCCTGATTGAATATTTTGAGGATGTGGACTAAACATATTGATGAAGGAAGAGCAGTAGATGTAGTGGTAGTGTATATGAACACTACAAGGCATTTGACAAAGTACCCCAGGCAAGGCTTATTGAGAAAGTAAGGAGGCATGGGATCCAAGGGCATATTACTTTGTGGATCCAGAACTGGCTTGCTCACAGAAGGCAGAGTGGTTGTAGATGGGTATTATTCAGCATGGAGGTTGGTGACCAGTGGTGTGCCTCAGGGATCTGTTCTGGGACCCTTACTCTTCATGATTTTTACAAATGACCTGGATGAGGAAGTGGAGGGATGGGTTAGTAAGTTTGCTGATGACACAAAAGCTGGAGGTGTTGTGGATCGTGTGGAGGGTTGTCAGAGGTTACAGCAGGACATTGTTAGGATGCAAAACTGGGCTGAGAAGTGGCAGATGGAGTTCAACCCAGATAAGTGTGAAGTGGTTCATTTTGGTAGGTTAGGTATGATGGCAGAATATAGTATTGATGATAAGACTCTTGAGAGTGTGGAGGATCAGAGGGATTTTGGGATCCGAGTCCATAGGACACTCAAACAGGTTGACTCTATGGTTAAGAAAGCATAAGGTGAATTGGCCTTCATCAATCGTGGGATTGAGCTTAGGAGCTGAGAGGTAATGCTACAGCTATATTGGGCCCTGGTCAGACCCCAACTGGGTCTGTGCTCAGTTCTGGTCGCCTCACTACAGGAAGGATGTGAAAACTATAGAAAGGGTGCAGAGGAGATTTACAAGAAATGTTGCCTGGATTGGGGAGCATGCCTTATGAGAATAGGTTGAGTGAACTTGGCCTTTTTTCCCTGCAGCAATAAAGAATGAGAGGTGACCTGATAGAGGTATATAAGATGATGAGAGGCATCGATTGTGCTAGCACAAGAGGGCACAATTTTAAGGAGCTTGGAAATAGGTACAGAGGAGATGTCAGGAGCAAGTTTTTTTACTCAGAGAGTGGTGAGTGCGTGGAATAGGCTGCAGGCGATGGTGATGGAGGCGGATACGAAAGGGTCTTTTAAGAGACTTTTTAAACAGACTCCTGGCAGGTACACAGAGCTCAGAAAAATAGAGGGCTATGGGTAACCCTAGGTAATTTCTAAGATAATGACATGTTCGGCAAAGCTTTGTCAGCCCAAGGGCCTGTATTGTGCTGTAAGTTTTCTATGTTTCTATCCACCATTAAAAAAAATTATGGATGGTTTGATCTTTGCTTTTATCCCATCTTCTTGACGTTTGCCCATAACCTTTACTTCCATGGCAGTGCAAAACTTTGCCTACCTTCACCTTGAACTTATTTGATGATTCAGCACTAATTGCTCTCTGGCATACAGACTTCGAGAGATTTATTACTGTTACGAATGATGAACAACTCTGATGGGCAGAAGGGTACAGAATCGCCCCTCCCCGCCCCCTCCCCTTTTGGAGAATCACAAATCGCTACTATTTCGATGCTGCTAACAAGGAAGTAAGAGAGACAAAAGGGACTCTGCCAGGGCAGTTGTTATTGATAACAGCTCATGAAAGTTAATGAGAGAGAGGCACAGCTAAGGTGGAATGTCTCCTATTAACAAAAGAGAGCGGAACCATTGATTACTGCTATTGTCTTTCGGAAAAGGTTTGTGTACTTGGTACTGTTCTATTCACGGAAACCCCTCAGGGGGCAACCAGAGTGGGCTGGTTTGATGGGTTACATCACCCTAACCTGATTGACACCTGAGACCCTGTGAGTGGGGATAAAAGTGGGGTCTGGGGTAACACCCCTCAGACGCACCAGGAGAAACACTAGTGAGCATCAGAACCCCCACAAGACAGGGTGGGAGACCGGAGACCGAAGAAGGGGTCGGTAAATTTTAACTCATAGTGTTTTGTAGCGAGACCAGTGGGGGCTTGTGTGTGTGTCCACCCTTGCCTGGGTGACGAGTCCACCACAGAAGAACGGTCTAGCTAAAGGACGGAGGGGTCATACGCGAATGGCCACAACAACAACGCATCAACGGATCAAAATCGTAAAGGAAGGTTGGCAAGATAATAGCTATTACTGTTCGCACGTTCTCTCTCTCTCTCCAACAATTGAAACACCGCGACCAACAACTACCGCAGCCTGCATGAACTGAACTGAACTTTATATTTCTATCTGACAATTCATTATCCCCAGACAACGATAGAGCTTGTTTCATTAGTGATTATAATTATACCCGCACTTTTAGGTTTAGTATTGCTAACGTATATTCTCTGTATATTCGCATTGATATTATTTTGTCTATTTTTGCTAATAAATATTGTTGAAAATAGTATCACCAGACTCCAACGGACACTTCTATCTTTGCTGGTAAGACACACAGTTACGGGGTTCGTAACATTACCCTCTGAGTGAAGAAATACCTCTTGATATTTGTTTTACTTGGCCAACTCCTTATTCTGCCCTCTAGTTTGAATTCCACCATGAGGAACATCATCTTCATATCCACCCTGTCAAATCCCCTCAGAATGTTGTCCTATTAATAAAATCATCACTTGTTCTTCTTTACTCTAATGAGTCAAGGTCCTGCTTCTTCAATAACACAATCTCAATTTTCCCAGCAATCAACACAGTGAATATTCTCTCAACTTCTTAAAGAAAGAGATTGAAATATATGCGGCAAATCTGGCATTGTCTCACCAACACTTTTTAGGAAAGCTTTATTTTTGAGTAACAAGGAGTCATACAGTACTGCAGCCCATGCCAAACTATACTAAGCCCATAATTCTATTTGCATACATTAGTTCCGTATCATTCCATGCCTTGCTTATTTAACATAATTAATGTGTTCAACTCCACCAACTCCTCTGCAAGATATCCAGATTTTTTAAAAAAATCTCCTTCTAACGTCCTTCTTTTCACCTTAAACACAGGATCTTGTTTTTGACACAATTGTCAAAAAGACTCTGATATACACCTCACGCTGGTAAACCCCCATCTTCCTTCTGTCCAGGGAATACAACCCCAACCTTTCAAATCTTTATCCATCACAAAAGTCTCCCGATACAGGTATATAGTGGTGAATCGCCTCTGCATTTTCTCTAGCACAACCACATTGTTCCTACAGTGTGGCAATCAGATCTGCACATAGTATTCTAAATGCAGTCTAATCATTAATGTTTAATAAAGTTTCAACAGCCCCAGTCTACAAAGGCAAGCTTGCCTATTTCATCAGCCTTTCTCCTTGTGTTCAACTTTCAGAGAACTATGGACTTGAACCCCAAGGTCACTCTTTTTATCAGTATTCCTTTTCGCCCTTCAATTTTCTGTACATGTCACACACCTACCGGACATCTCAAACAGCATCACCTTGCACTTGTCAAATTCCATCTGCCAACACTCTGTCCACATTCCATCTGATCTATATCCCGTTATATAGTCTTTGGTAACTTCCCTTATAATCTGCAACTTTCAGATCATCAACAAACTTACCAGCATACAGTGGTGCTAGAAAGTTTCTGAAACCTGGTGAATTTTCTCTATCTCTGCACAAATATGACCTAAATGTAATCAGATCTTCACACAAGTCCTGAAACCAGATACAGAGAACCCAATTAAATAAATAACTCAAACAACATTATACTTGCTCATTTATTTATTGAGAAAAATGATCCAGTATTACATGTATTTGTTTGAAAAAGTATGTGAACCTTTGCTTTCAGTAACTGGTGTGACCTACTTGTACAGCAATAACTTCAACCAAAACATTTCCGGTATCTATTGCTTAGTCCTGCACATCGGCTTGGCCATTCCTCCTTACAAAACTGCTTCAACTCTGGGATGTTGGTGGGTTTCCTTGCATGAACTGCTTGCTTCAGGTCTTTCCACAACATTTCTATAGGATTAAGGTCAGGACTTTGACTCAGCCATTCCAAACATTAATTTTCTTCTTCTTTAACTATTCTGTTGTTGATTTACTTTTGTCTTTTAGATCATTGTCTTGTTGCATTATCCAACTTCTATTATGCTTCAGGTGACAGACTGCTACCCTAACATTCTCCTGTAAAGTGTCCTGATACAATTTTGAATTCACTGTTTCCTCAACAATTACAAGCCGTCCAGGCACTGAGACAACAAAACAGCCCCAAACCATGATGCCCTTTGCACCATGCTTTTCAGTTGGGATTGGGATGAGGTTTTGGTGTTGGCGTGCAGTGTTCTTTTTCCTCCAAACATAGCAATGTCCATTTTTGCCAAAAAAGCTCATCTTTTATCTCATCTGTCCACAGAACATGTAGAACATCCAAGTGGTCTTTTGCAAGTTTCAGACATGCAGCGATTTTTGTGTTTGGAGAGCTATGGTTTCCTCCATGGTGTCCGTGGGAGGAGCGAGTACCATTACTATTACATGGGAAAAAATACTAGGCAAACTCAAAGGTCTTGAGGCAAATAAGTCACCTGAACCAGGTGGACTACATCCCAGAGTCCTGAGAGAGGTTGCTAAAGAGATAATGGAAGCATTGGTCATGATCTTTCAAGAGTCATTTGATTCTAGCACAGTCCCAGAGGACTGGGATGTCACACCACTCTTTTGAAGGGAGGAAAGCAAAAGAAAGGAAGTTATAGGCCAGTGAAACTTAACCTCAGTGGCTGAGAAAGTGAAGTGTATTATTAACGATGAGGTTTCAGGGTACTTGGAGAATAATGATAAATAAGTTTAAGTCAGCATGGTTTCTGTTAAGGGACATCTTGCCTGACAAATATGTTCTTCAAGGATGTAATGAACAGAGTGGACAAAGGAGAGGCAGTAGTTGTCATTTACTTGGCTTTTCATAAGGCATTTGATAAGGTGCCTCACATGAGGCTGCTTAAAAAGATAAAATCCTATGGCATTACAGTAAAGATATTGGCATGGATAGCAAAATGGCTGACAGACGGGAGGCAGTGAGTGGGAATAAAGGGGGCCTTTCCTGATTGGCTGCCAGTGACTACTGGTGTTCCTCAGGGGTCAGTATTGGGACTGTGACTTTTCACATTGTTTGTCACTGATTTGGATAATGAATTTGATGGCTGTGTGGCAAAGTTTGCGGATGGTACACAGATAGGTACAGGGGTGGGTAGTGCTGAGGAAGCAATGGGATTGCAGCAGGACTTAGACAAGTTGGAAGAATGAGCAAAAAAGTGAAAGTTGCAGTACAGTGTTGGGAAATATATGATAACGTACTTTGGTAAAAGTAAAAATAGTGCAGACTATTATCTAAATGGAGAGAAGGTTCAAACATCAGAGGTTCAGAGAGACTTTGGAGTTCCCGTGCAAGACTCCCAGAAGGTTAATTTACAGGTTGAGTCTGTGGTAAAGAAGGCAAATACAATGTTGGCATTTATTTTTAAGGAGAATAGAATATAAAAGCAAAGGGATAATGCTGAGCCTTTACAAGACACTAGTCATGCCGCACTTGGAGTACCGTCAAGAGTTTTGGGACCCACATCTCAGAAAGGATGTGTTGTCATTGGAGAGCATCCAGAGGAGGTTCACGAGGAAGATTCCAGGAATGAAGGGGTTAACATATGAGGTGCATTTGGCAGCATTGTGCCTTTCCTCACTGGAATTTAGAAGAATGTGGGGGAATCTCATTGAAACCTACCAAATGTTGAAAGGACTAGATAGGGTGGATGTGGAGAGGATGTTATCTATGGTGGGTGTATCCAGTACTAGAAGGCACAGCCTCAAATTTGAGGGGCAACTTTTTAGAACAGAGGGGAGGGGGAATATTTTTAGCCAGAGTAGTGAATCTGTGGAATGCTCTGCCACACAAGATTGTGGTGGAGGCCAGTTTCGTGGGTATACTTAAGGTAAAAGTTGATCATTTACTGATCAGTCAGGGCATCAAAGGATATGACAAGAAGGCAAGTGCATTGGGTTGAGTGGGATCTGGGACAGCTATGATGGAATGGCAGAACAAACTCAATGGGATGAATGGCCTAATTCTGCTTCTATGTCTCATGGTCCTTCCATGAACACCATTGGTGTTCAGTGTTTTTCTTATAGTGGACACATGAACAGAGTCCAGCAAGTTCAAAAGGTTTCAGCAGGTCTTTTCCACCTCCTTCAGCATTGCACATTGTGCTCTTGGTGTGATCTTTACAGAATGCCCACTCCTAGGGAAAGTAGCAACAGTACTGAGTTTCCTCCATTTGTAGACAACCTATCTTACTGTGGACTGATAAACACTCAGGTCTTAACAAATGCTTCTGCAGCCTTGTCGAGCTTCATGCGTCCCTACAATACTTTTCCTAAAGTCCTCTGAAAGTTGTTTTGATTGAGGCATGGTGCACATAAGCAGATCTTTCTTGAAAACAGCAGGCGCTATCAGTAACCTGACTTTATCTTTTCTGTGGGGTAGGGCACCTCTACAATCCACACCTCCAACTCATCTCATTGATTGAAACACATGACCCACAATAGGGCAAACATGAGGAAATCTGCAGATGCTGGAAATTCAAACAAAAAGTTAGTATGCAAGTGCAGCAGGTGGTCAAGAAGGCCAATGGAATGCTGGCTTTTATTGCTAGGGGGATGGAGTATAAGAACAGGGAGGTCTTTCATGCCATCAGGTTGGAGGCTACCCAGCCAGTATATAAGGTGTTGTTCCTCCAGCCTGAGTGTGGCTTCATCTTGACAGTAGAGGAGGCCACGGATACCTTGTATACCAGCTGGGTAGCCTCCAACCTGATGGCATGAACATTGACTTCTCTAACTTCCATTAATGCCCCTCCTCCCCTTCTTACCCCATCCCTGCTATATTTAGTTCTTTCCCCCTTCCTCTTTTTTTTTTCTCTCTCTCTGCCCATCACTCTGCCTGTTCTCCATCTCCCTCTGGTGCTCCCCTCCCCCTTTCTTTCTCCCGAGGCCTCTCGTCCCATGATCCTTTCCCTTCTCCAGCTCTGTATCCCTTTTATCACCTTTCCAGCTCTCAGCTTCACCCCACCTCCTCCGGTCTTCTCCTATCATTTTGCATTTTCCCCCTCCCCCTCCTACTTTCAAATCTCTTACTATCTTTCCTTTCAGTTAGTCTTGACGAAGGGTCTCAGCCTGAAACATCGACAGTGCTTCTCCCTATAGATGCTGCCTGGCCTGCTGTGTTCCACCAGCACTTTGTGTGTGTTGCATATTTATTGTGTAACAGTTTCCATACTCCATGAAGATAATGTTATTTGTGCTTATTTTATTTCTGTATGCTTCTTAAACAAAGCTTTCACATTGGTATAAAGTAGAAAATTCTACTTTATAATTCTACTGATAAAGTAGGAAAAAAATCCTTATAATATTTCTTTAAATTTCCTACCTTTCCTGTTATCAGTACTGATACAAGAAAGCTATTAAGTGCAGGAGATATTTCCAACCTTTACAATTGTCACTTTGGCAAATTAAATATGAGCTGTAGAAATTTCCTTTTTCCTTAGATAGCACACAATCTAAGAAATAAAGAGCTTTGTTAAAGGCATGGTGCAGCCTGCATTTATAAGATGAACAGAAACCAGCAGTATTCATTGGAGGGATTTTTCAAACACTGTAACATCAAATTAATTGTTTTATCAGAACTGGCTGATTGCAGGATGCTCAAAGTATTTGTTTATCAACTATTTAATGAGTATTTTCACAATGACACTGTTAGCCACCACAAAGCTGCAATGTACCCATTGATTGTCTCATCAGAAGGCAATTTCAACAACATCTTAATTTGCAGAAGGTCATGAAATTATCCATTTTATTTTCAGCTCCAAGCTCAGAGGTAAGCTCAATAGTGACGAAATTAAACAATGTCCACTTTGGCAGCCAAACACAGTTAAGTTACTGGCAGAACCATGACATCAAAGGAAGTTACTGCTTCATGGAGTTGATAATCAAACACAATTTCATCCTCAGTAATGTATTGCCTTGCTCTCCAAAAGTGAATGAAATGATAAAGAGTTTTCTCATAAGCAACCTTGTGCTATTGGCTCCTGAAGCACAAGAATCCAGGTTTGCTGCTGACCTCTGATATTGTCTCTGTGTGACTGCAGTTTAAAACATTAAGCTCATGGTCCAATGGAAAGTAGAGAAGGGAGAATGCGGAATGCTCCAATGTAAACTGGAGTTATTCGGGGCACAAGTCTGGAGCGATGTTGCTCCAGTGGGAAACAGGTACATCTCCACAAATGGCATGTTACCAGAAGCAGTTTCTGGTGTAAATATGGATTTTAGAATTTTAAATGCAGTCATAAGAACAAACATTTAGTTGGAGTTTATATAAAATGCACTGATTTAAAATTGTAGAAGCTTAACTCGCTCTATAAGTTGGAAAGTCATGCAGAAAAAATCAATTGCTCTCCTATAGCAATATCATTTCAAAGTCTGGTGACTGTAACCTATCTGTCGTGATCACTATGGCTTGCCATAGAACATTGAGGACCTGTATTTACTAATCGTTATCTTGACTAGAGTCGTTAAGCCCTTGTGTTTTCAGTTAATCTTGTCAAGTTAATTATTATTTAAAGTGGACTCTCAGTCGGTGTCTTAGTGGCGTCATTGTGTCGGAGATGATGAATTCTCGTGATGTCATTCAGTCGCTCCTCTGAAGGTCTGATTCCGACATTTTTCTTCATTTCCTTCTCTTCCTGGGGATCCTGCCATTCCTCCACACCTGGGTCCAGTCCTTCGTGGGCGCACCATGACACTATCATCTTAAAGAGAGCATTATTGAACACAAGGTTACAGGGCATTTAGTAAGAAACAGGGTGACTGACTGCTCTCTGAAATGACTTAGCAAGCTACTTAGTTACACCTTGACCATTACATTAAAAGGGAATAATTGAAGAGGATTTGAGATCATGTGATGCAGGCTCCAAATTCAGATGTGGCAAATTCACTCCAGCTCAGACAACTTTGTAACAAAACAACTTGCGCGAGCAACATTCTATGAAGAAAGGTGAGCAATTCCACAATCAACAGACCAGATCAAACCCCTACATCCTACCACAGCAAATTGTGAAGACAGGCAAACAATTGAAAAGCTAACATATCTGCATTTTTCAAGTTAATCCAAATTTTGGTAGAACGTAGAACAGTACAGGCCCTTAAGCCCATGTTGTGCCAACCTTCCACCTACTCCAAGATCAATCTAATGCTTCCCTCCTGCATCACCCTCCATTTTTCTTTCATCCATGTGTCTATCTAAGAGTCTCTTCATTGTCCTTAATGTATCTGCCTCTACCACCACCCCAGTGACATGTTTCACGCACCCACCCACCATGTAAAAACACCTACGTCTGACATCCCCCCTGTATTTTCCACAATCTCATTCAAATCATGCCCTCTTATATTAGCTCTTTCCACCCTGGGAAAAGATGTGCTGGCTGTCCACTCTATCAATGCCTCTTATACACCTCTATTAAGTCTTCTCATCCTCCTTCACTCCAAAAAGAAAAGCCCTAGCCCACTCATACTTTCCTCATAAGCCATGCTCTCTAATCCAGACATCACCCTGGTAAATCTCCCTAAAGTTTCCCCATCCTTCCAAAAATGAGGTGACCAGAACGCAATACAATACTCCAAGTGTGGTCTAATCAGAATTTTATAGAGCTACAACATTACCTTGTTGCTCCTGAACTTAATTCCTCAAGTAATGAAGGTCAATATATCATACATCTTCTTAATCATCCTGTCAACATGCACATCAACTTGAAGGAATCTATGTACGTGGACACCTAAATCCATCTGCTCCTTCACACTACAAAGAAACCTGCCGTTAAAACTAGTATTCCGACTTCAAGTTCGATCTTCCATAATGAACCATTTCACACTTTTCCAGATGAAACTCCACCTGCCATTTCTCAGCCCAGCTCTGCATCCTATAGATGTCCTTTTGTAAGCTATGACAAACTTCTGTACAGTCCACAACACTGTAAGCTGTCTGCTTGACTGCAATTAGTGCGAAATAGAGCAAAGATTAAGAGACTAAATGACATACTATCTGCTTCACTGAAAAGCTGTACTCCACAACCTTCCGTGGCTCTTGTCGAGCTCTTACAACCCTTGTGTCTACCTAGCAACATGGAAAGTTGCCCAGATAAAGTCCCATACAAAAGAGTTACAATAAATCCAATCTAGCTAATGACCATCTTTCATCAGTCTGCTTTTAGTCAAAGTGCTGGAAGGCATCATTGACATTGCTGTCAAGTGGAATCTTCTCACCAATAATCCATTCACTGATGGGCATCTGGGGATTTACCAAGACCACTTGGCTCCAGTCAGCTTCTCAATGAGTGCGTGTGCAGAGAATGAAGGAATATGGATATTGCACAGTCAGAAGACGTTAGTTCAGTCAGGCACTTACAACACCACTTAGTTAAATTAGCTTGGCATAACATCATGGGTCGTAAGACTAGTTCCTCTGCTCTACCGTTCCTTTTTCTTTCTTCGAAAAAAGTTGAACTTCAGAGGGGTGGTGAGAGTGATTGCCTTTCACGCCATGTGGGAACTTGGCTAGCATCAAGGAGCCCTGGTAAAACTGAAACAAATGGGCAAAGGCAAAAATATTCCAGCAATTCAGGTTATCCCTCAGAAAAAGGAAGACGGTTGCAGTTGTTGGAGATCAGTATGCTCAACACCAGGACCTCACCAGTAATTTGTGAAGCAACATCCTACACCCAACCACTTTCAGCTGCTTCATCAATGATTGTCCTTCCACAATATAGTCAGAGGATTTTTGCTTACGATGTACAACATTCAATTCCATTTACACCTCTTCAGCGAATCAGATTGCCTGCATACAGCAAGACCAAGTCAATATTCTGGCATGGGCTGACAGAAAGCAGCAGTCACGCCATGGAAAAGACAGGCAACAAACTGTCTCCAACACAGGAGTCTAACCACATAACCAGCCACATAAGTACTGTTTTCAAAAGAGCAGATCGAGACTAAGTGTCTTGCAGCAAGAGATTCACCTCTTGACATGTCAAACACTTTCCACTATTTACAAAGCACAAACTACTTGCTCTAAACACAGAAACTTTCTTCCTAACAGAACAGTCCAGCAGGACTGCAGTAGATCAAGAAGATGACTGAATGCCACCTTCTTGTGTTCCCTTAGAGGCAAGCACTGCCAGCAATGATATAATCCTGAACAATGAATAGAGTACAATGCATTATTAGGACACAGTTTTGCTTGAGATGAATGTTAATCAAATGAACTGAAGTTCATAAACAACACTTTTTTTTGTTCACTGAGCCTGTTCATTCTTAAGAACACTTGACAGAAATGCAAACAAGGACTCCTGCCCACAGGCTCTGGCACTGATTTTTGTAAGTGAGATACTTTGGCCCCATTCTGATTTTTTTTTTATTTAAAAAGAAAATCAACAGTATCTTAAAATGTTTTTCCCTCATTAGCAAACCAATCAATAAAAGCAGTATTAATTCTTGAGAAGCACTTGACAAACACACACCCTCCTCTTGGGAACCAAATGCAAAATTGAAAGGATTCTGCACTCTGCATTGCTACTGCATTACCCCAATCACTTTCAATCACTGTCAAAGGCATAAACTAGGCAGCAAATGTCAGCCATCACTTTAAATACCATAGAGTCAATAAATAACACCATAAACTTGCCCATTCATTTTGCTCACCATCCCCCACCTCCCTGTCAATGTTAATAGCACAGCTTTGACTTTTCTGTCACAGGATGCCAGCTGTCAAGCTTTGTTAAAAATTGCATCTTAAACGTGGCCCCACATAGAGCAACATGAATGTTTTGGTGACTAATTCACTCCAAGATACGTGGAAATGCTGGGTGATTTTTTTTTAAAGTGCTATGCCTAACAGGAAATGGAGCATCAGCAGTCTAAAATGGTCCCAGTCCCATGAGCTGTGCATTATCTGAAGATACTCAAAATCAAAGCACTCCCTGTTCTAGTATGGAGTCTCATTCAAAAGTTAAATGCTGATACTTGGGGACAGGTAAGATACTTGCAGTCAATGCTGGGCTTCTGGTAAGGCAGGACAGGGAATCATCAGTGCACTGGGACCTGGATTAAATCTGGGACAATAGGTGTTGGTCTAACAGCGATTTGATGACATAAACCTATCTGCAGAACTGCAAGAACTAATCTCACAACATCCACTGATTGCTGGCCCTTCATCCAATCAGATTCACTCTTCCTGCAAACAAACACAGTTTCCTCTAAATTTTAATGATATTTACCTCCATTTTTCACAAAACCATTTAATAACAGCAGGATGGTTTTGAAGCATAATATGCTGTGATTCTAAAGAATTGAATATCATCAGGGAGGATGATAAGGCTCCCATTTGTTTCTCAGTGGATCTTGCAGCCAATTTATTTTTAATTGTAAAGGAGTTGGGGTGGGGGGGGGGAAACTAGGGGGTCATTGATAAAGGATGAGAGGAGACTTGACAGGAACTTCAATAGATCATGGATTAGCTGGGGTGAGAGATACATTTCTGTTATAGCTGGAAGCTTAATGTCCAAGGAACATGTGTATTGAAAGGATAAGGCAGGAAGGCAGGGGGTGGCATGGCTCTGTTGGTAATAAATTAAATTAAATCATTAGAAAGAGATGACATAGGGTCAGAAGGTGTTGAATCGTTGTGGGTAGAAGCTAAGGAACTGCAAGGGTAAGAAGACCCTGATGGGAGTTATATCCAGATCCCCCAAACAGTAGTAAGGATGTTGTCTACAAGTTACAATGGGAGATAGAAAATGCATGCCAAAAGAGCAATGTTACAATAGTCATAGGAGACTTCAATATACAGGTAGATTGAAAAAATCAGGTTGGTGTGGGATTCCAAGAGTAAGAATCTTGTTTTAGAGCAGCTCGTGGTTGAGCCCACTAGAGAATGAGCTATTCTGGATTGCATGTTGTGCAATGAACCAGAATCGATTAGTGATGTTAAGGTAAAAGAACCCTTAGGGGCAAGTGATCATAATATGATCAATTTCACCCTGAAATTTGAGAAGGAGAAGCTAATGTCAGATGTATCAGTATTAAAGTGGAGTAAAGGGAATTACAGAGGCAAGAGAGAGGAGTTGGCCAGAATAAATTGGAAAAGGACTCTGGCAGGGATGACAACAGAGCAGCAAATTGATTGGAATTCTTTGAAAAAAATAACAAGCAGGATAGACAACGGAGAATCAGTTGAAGTTGTGTACTTGGATTTTCAGAAGGCCTTTGACAAGGTGCCACACGACGCTATTTAACAAGCTACGAGCCCATGGTATTACAGGAAAGATACTAACATGGATAAAGCAGTGGCTGATTGTCAGGAAGCATAGAATGGGAATAAAGGAAGCCTTTTCTGGTTGGCTGCCAGTGACTAGTGGTGTTCCACAGGGGTCTGTGTTGGAGCAGATTCTTTTTATGTTATATGGCAATGATTTGGAAGATGGAATTGATAGCTTTGTTGCAAAGGATATGAAAATAGGCGAACAGGCAGATAGTTTTGAGGAAATAGGGAGGCTATAGAAGGGCTTGGATAGATTAGGAGAATGGGCAGATAAGTGGCAGATGGAATACAGTGTTGGGAGGTGTCATGCACTTCAGTAGAAGAAATGAAGGGGTCGACCATTTTCTAAATGGAGAGAAAATACAAAAAGTCTGAGGCACAGAAGGATTTGGGAGTCCTTGTGCAGGTTTCATTAAAGGTTAACTTGCAGGTTGAGTCTGCAGTGAGGAAGGCAAATGCAATGTTAGCATTCATTTCAAGACTAGAATATAAAAGCAAGGATGTAATATTGAGACATTATAAAGCACTGGTGAGGCCTCACTTGGAGTATTGTGAGCAGTTTTGTTCCCCTTATCTTAGAAAGGATGAGCTGAAACTGGAAAAGGTTCACAAAAATTATTCCAGGATTAAACAGCTCATCATATGAAGAGTGTTTGATGGCTCTAGGCCTGCATACACTGGAATTTGGGAGAATGAAGGGTGACCTCATTGAAACCTATCGAATCGAATTTAGGGAATCCTACACAAAGATTCCCAACTTCCTTTGCACCTTTGACTTTTAAATGCCCTCTCCATTTAGAAAATAACATCCCTGTAATGCATTCCATCTGCCACTTCTTTGCCCAATCCCCCATTCTGACTAAGTCCTTCTGCAGACTCTCTGCTTCCTCAACACTACCTGCCCCTCCACCTATCTTTGTATTGTCTACAAACTTGGCCACATAGTCATAGAAATATAGTGTGAAAAGGTCCCAATACTGAACCTATGGAACACAACTAGACATCGGCAGCCAACCAGAATAGGCCCCCTTTATTCCCATTCTTTACCTCCTGCCAGTCAGCCAATCTTCTATCTATGCTAGTATCTTTCCTGTAATACCATAGCTTCTTATCTTGTTAAGCAGCCTCAGGTGTGGCACCTTGTCAAAGGCTCAAGTAAACCATATTCAAGGACTCTCCTTTCTCTATCCTGCTTGTTATTTCTTCAAAGAAGTCCAACAGATTTGTCAGGCAAGATTTCCGCTTATGAAAACCATGCCGACTTTGGCATATTTTGTCATGTACCTCCAAGTACCCCAAAAACTCATAATTAACAAGGAACACCAACATCTTCCCAAACACTGAAGTTAGGCTAACTGGCCTTAATTTCTGTCCTTCTGCCTCCCAGTTCCTTCTTAAAGAGTGAAGAGACATTTGCAATTTTCCAGTGCTCCAAAAACCTTCCAGAATCTAGCGATTTTTGATATATCACTGCTAATGCCTCCACAATCTCTCCAGCTAACTTCTTCAGAACCTTGGGGTGTAGTCTATCTGATCCAGGTGACTTGTCTACCTTCAGTCCTTACTGCCTCCCAAGCAGCTTCTCCTTAGTAATAACAACTATGCTCACTTCTACCCCCTGACACTTTCAAATTTCTGGCATATTGCTAGTGTCCTTCCACAGTGAAGACTTATCAAAAAAAACTTAGTATGTTCATCTGCCATTTTTTTGTCCTCCAGTACTACCTCTCCAACGCATTTTCACTCTTGCCTCTCTTTTACTATCTATATCTGAAAAAAACTTGTCGATTCTTCTTTTATATTATTGGCTAGCTTACTTTATTTTTCGTCTTTTCTCTCCTTATGACATTTTTAGTTGCCTTCTGTGGTTTTTATAAGCTTTCCAATCCCACTAATTTTTGCTCTATTACATGCCAACTCTTTTGCTTTTATGAATCTTTGACATCCCTTGTCAGCCACAGTTGCCTCATCCTCTGTTTAAAACACTTCTTCATCTTTGGAACGTACCTTCCAATCTGTCCCCAGAAACTCCAGCCACTGGATCCTGAATCATCCCTGATAGTGTCCCCTTCCAATTAACCTTGGCCAACTTAAACATAGAACATAGAATAGTACAGCACATTACAGGCCCTTCGGCCCACAATGTTGTGCCGACCCTCAAACCCTGCCTCCCATATAACCCCCCACCTTAAATTCCTCCATATACCTGTCTAGTAGTCTCTTAAACTTCACTAGTGTATCTGCCTCCACCACTGACTCAGGCAGTGCATTCCACGCACCAACCACTCTCTGAGTGAAAAACCTTCCTCTAATATCCCCCTTGAACTTCCCTCCCCTTAACTTAAAGCCATGTTCTCTTGTACTGAGCAGTGGTGCCCTGGGGAAGCGGCGCTGGCTGTCCCCTCTGTCGGTTCCTCTTAATATCTTGTACACCTCTATCATGTCTCCTCTCATCCTTCTTCTCTCCAAAGAGTAAAGCCCTAGCTCCCTTAATCTCTGATCATAATCCATACTCTCTAAACCAGGCAGCATCCTGGTAAATCTCCTCTGTACCCTTTCCAATGCTTCCACATCCTTCCTTTAGTGCAGCGACCAGAACTGGACACAGTACTCCAAGTGTGGCCTAACTAGAGTTTTATAGAGCTGCATGAGAACTTCTCTCTCATGCCTCTGTAATTTCCTTTACTTCACTGTGATATTGGTAAATCTGACTTTATCTTCTCCCTCTTAAACTGCAGCATGAATTCTATCATATCATGTTCACTCTCACCTAAGGGTTCTGTTACCTTAAGCTCCTTGCCTTTCCCCTAGTGGGCTTAACCACAAGCTGCTCTAAAAAGCCATCCCATAGGTATTCAAAAATTCCCTCTCTTGAGATCCAGCATGAACCTGATTTTCCCAAACTACCTGTATATTGAAATACCCCATGATTTCTGTAACATTGCCTTTATTACATGCCTTTTCTATCTGCTATTGTCATTTGTATCCACTATCCTGGCTACTGGGTCTTTTCACACTTGTAGTTTCTGAGCTTTGCCCACAAGGATTCTGCTTCTTCCAATGCTATGTCACTTCTTTCTGAGGATTTGATTTCGTTTTTTAACCAACAGAGCCACCCTACCTCCTCTGCCAACCTGCCCGTCCTTTCAATACAAGATATATCCTTGGTTGTTAAGCTCCCAATTATGATCTTCTTTCAGCTACGACTCAATGATGCCCACAATGTCATACCTGCCAGTCTCTAACTGTGCTACAACATCATCATCTACCTTATTCTATATACTGTGTGCATTCAAATCTAACACCTTCAGTCCTGTATTCATCACCTTTTTTGATTTTGCCCCCAAGTTACACTTGAACTCATCCTAATGACTGTAATTTTGCCCTGACATCTGTCTGTCCTTTCCCACTATCTCACTACACACTGCATCTACCTGTATACCAACTGCCCCATCCTCTGCCCTATCACTTCATTTCCCATCCCAAAACCAGATTCGTTTAAACCTTCCCCAACACCCTAGCAAATCTGCCCCGAAAGAATATTGGTCCCCCTCGTGTTCAGGTATAACCTGTCTTTTTTGTACAGGTAATATGTTCCCCGGAAGAGATCCCAGTGATCTGGAATTCTGAAACCCTGCCCCCTGCACCACTCATTCATCTGTACTATCATCCTATCCCTGCTCTGACTAGCACGTGGTACTGGGAGTAATCTGGAGATTACTACCTCGGAGTTGCTGCTCTTCAGCCTCTTCCGTCACTCTTCATATTCACTGCGCAGGACCTCTTCTCCCTTTCTATTTATATCATTGGTGCCAATATGTACCATAACCTCTGGCTGCTCATCCTCCCTCTTGAGAATCTTTTGCATCCACTCTGAGACATCCTGACTCTAGTACCTGGGAGGCAACACACTGTCCTGGAATCCCTTTCTTGTCCACATTCTTCTTGGGCACCATTATGGATGAAACTTAGACTTCAGAGTGCAGAACTGCCAGGTTAAACATTCCAGCAAGTTGAATACCACTGTTCTTCTACACTTGGCCAGGTACACTGCCTGAGCCAAATGCTTTCCGAGAGTTCAACCTCCAGAAAGATGCTCTCATGTCGGCCTCAGAGTCTGAAATCACAGAGTCATCGGGGGCTGTGGGAGTTCGTGACGGCACCTCCATGTTTCGTCTGTCTGAGTGAGCATAAAAAGGCACTGAGCTCATCTGGCAGCGAGGCCTTGTTGTCACATATGCTGTTTAGTTTTGCTTTTTAAGAGGCCCTACCACAGCTGTTGAGCACCCTTCAAGTGACAGTTTCGTTTGGTTCGGAATTGCCACTTTGCGTATAAGATAGCTTTCTGGAGGACAAGCATGGACCTCCTGTACTTTGCTGGGTCACCAGACTTGAACACCACTGGTCTAACCCTTAGCATAATACAGATCTCCTGGTTCAACCAGGGCATCTGGTTATGAGGTCAGTGACAACTGCGATGTATTCATTCAGGTCCTCTGATGAGACCTTGAATATGGCCCAGTCCTTAGCTGCCCCTCTGCCTCCCATGACCACCTCTTTGTCGTCCTTATCTCTGGTGTCTTGCTTTTTCACCTCTGCCTGTATGCATCAGGAGGAGGATCAGTCTCCTCCAACATCCCTAATGTTTGTGCAAGTCCGTATGTTAACTGGACACTGTAAATTGCCCCCACTGTGAGTGGTAGAATCTGCGAACAAAATAAATTTGTGTGAATGGCTGATTGATGGTTGGTACAGATTGAATGGTACGAAGACTATGCTTTTGCGATGTACGTAGTATATCATGCGATCATGAGACCCATGATGTGGTAATGATCTGCATCAAAAGCACAGCTGCACACACAATATTTAACTCTGGGAAAAATACTATGCATAATTAACAATCATTCATCAAAACAAAGAGTACATCAATGAATGTTACTCTACAAAACTGATAGGAGTTAAAAGAGGAAACATGCATTATTTTAACTTGAACTTGTACAATTAAACTTGAACTTGCATTCTGCATTGTTTGAACAAAAGCAAAAAAGGATTTTAGCAGCACTTTTGCCACTGTTAAGACAACAGAATGAGCAAAAATTGCATTTGTATAGCTGCTATAATTTAGAAAATTAGTCTAACTGCTTTCAGGCATCATAATTGCACAGTGCAGAGGCTCTGCACATGGTATGTAAAAGCTTAGTAAATAGGGTGATTTGATTCTTATATAGAGCGGTTTCAAGACAGGGGAGAGAGGGAGGGTACTGCAGAGCTTAAACCCCAGCCAGGTGAAGACATGCACCTTGGGGCTAAACTTGGAGGCCTGCAGGAATCTCAGTGGATCACAGGGCTGAGGAAGTCAGAGATGGAAGGGCAGCGCTACAAGGAGACGTGAAAATAAAGGTGCCAGGTAGCACTTCGAAACGCAAAGACTCCAGATCTGCATCCAGTGAACTGGCATCAAGTAATACGACGTTAAAAAACAATCATATAAATCATGCAGTTGCCACTGAAAGAATTAGTCACTCCACCCATTAAAGCCCAATGCAATGAAATTAGCCGATTATTTGCTGATCCATATCCACCACCAAGAAAAGCTATCAAGAACTACAAATGGTTTTTAAAAATGCTTAATAATCTTATTACCTTCTCACAGGTACAACTCAAATGCTGAAACGTTTAAAGAAAAGTTTTAGGAAACAACTATGAAACACTTAATTATGAACTGATAGGAATACGCCCCAGGAACAGTAGCATTTCACCATGTTAAAAAAAAAACAAGCACCTGAGTCAAAATATAAAACAAAATGTTTTCACTTGAAAAATTGCAAAATTAGATAGATAGATAGATAGATAGATAGATAGATACTTTATTCATCCCCATGGGGAAATTCAACTTTTTTCCAATGTCCCATACACTTGTTGTAGCAAAACTAATAACATACAATATTTAACTCAGTAAAAAAATATGATATGCATCTAAATCACTATCTCAAAAAGCATTAATAATAGCTTTTAAAAAGTTCTTAAGTCCTGGCGGTTGAATTGTAAAGCCTAATGGCATTGGGGAGTATTGACCTCTTCATCCTGTCTGAGGAGCATTGCATCGATAGTAACCTGTCGCTGAAACTGCTTCTCTGTCTCTGGATGGTGCTATGTAGAGGATGTTCAGAGTTTTCCATAATTGACCGTAGCCTACTCAGCGCCCTTCGCTCAGCTACCGATGTTAAACTCTCCAGTACTTTGCCCACGACAGAGCCCGCCTTCCTTACCAGCTTATTAAGACGTGAGGCGTCCCTCTTCTTAATGTTTCCTCCCCAACACGCCACCACATAGAAGAGGGCGCTCTCCACAACTGACCTATAGAACATCTTCAGCATCTCACTACAGACATTGAATGACCCAACCTTCTAAGGAAGTACAGTCGACTCTGTGCCTTCCTGCACAAGGCATCTGTCATTGTCATTGTCATACTTACTCTAATAAAAACTCTAATTGCACGTTTTACATGCAAAGAAAAATATATTATTTCTATTTATTGTTAGCTTTTCGTTCATAATCAAAGGTTTCTCTGTTTCAGTGCACTCAGCACGATGTTTTGATGCAAAATGTACTCAGTGTGATTTGACTCGCGACGCACCCTCGCTACACTCCACTATACTGCTGAAATTGCTTTGTGCCCTTGATGGTTTTGCCAATGGTCAGAAAATAAAATGTTATCAAGAATATTTGAAATTTGCATGGTTCACTTATGTAACATGATTAGAGAGTGAGCAGTGACAATATCATGCACAATGGGCAATATCAGAATGAATGGTTAACTCATCAAGATAGTCAAAAAGAATGGTTTTTGCCCTTTATTGATTCTTCACTACCTTGGGCTCACTACAAAACAGCCAGCTTGACTGAAACTCCCTCTACAACCAAAAACCTCTATTTCTTCCACCACTAGAATGATGTGGCTGCAATCTGTGCTGTTCACAAAATACAACATGGTTATTCAATCCGTCTACTCCAGCAGCATCTCCTGACCTTCATCATCACAATGATAAGAGACCATGACCTCTAGCATAGACAAGTGCAGGAGAAACATTGAAAACTAGGATCAGCTGAGTTCCATTCAGTCATTTTAGCCTACTGTCAATCAATGTGATCATCTAAATCAAAGCCATGTTGCCAGAATCTCCCAAAAACATCAAGATATACATTCATCTTCTTCTTCACTAGAGTAAATGACATGGCTTCCAAAAGTCTCATAAACAGGTTCTCGTCCAAATCAACAGCACGCTGACTTTGATGGGTTGACTTTTAGATGTGAAAGGTACCAAGCAATATGGAGTATATGCCCGAAAGAGGTCTTGAGATGAAAGATGGGTCATGGCCTTCTGAAAAGCACAAGGGGCTAAAAGGTCCACTCCTGCTTCTAATTTTAATGTTCTCTGAGAACTTTTAGTAGATGGACTCTTGTCATTTATGAAGCCTTCTACAGCTTGGATTTGGAAATTTATGTCAATAACACCACAGCCCAAAGATGAATGAAAAAGCAACGCAGAATCAAAAATTTGCCTGAACACATGGAGCTGAAAAGCCCAATTCTCTCCAGGTACCAGGACGGAATTTTAAACTTGAACTTCCACTACTGAACAAATTACCCACGACAGGGTCTAGATTGACAGCAGTTAACTACCTTGCATTACTATTTTTCCCAAGTGCCCTATCTACGTGCAGCACTAAATTCCAAGTGCACTTCAAAGCAGGTGTCATTGGAAAACCAAGTGGGAATGTTGGTGGATTCCCTGGCGCCAAGAAATTGTGGCATTGGTACTTGCAATCTGTTGCCTTTCCTCAATTCACCACAGAGCAGTGATCAATTCCAAGATCTTCTGGGTCTATATTCTACTAAAAACAATATTAAACAACTCAATGACAGCCTTAGAGACTTATTTTTTCCATAAAGGAAAATCCTGTTGTGCCTTGGTACCTGGCCACAGAAATGGCAGAGAAATCTGTGACAGGACAAGTAAAAGCTCAATATCGAAGAACCGAGGAGTACTTTTGCTTTCCCTATATATAGGCACTTCCTCTGCATTTTAGTAAAAAACATGAGTCTGCAGTTGGAAGGCTGAAGAGGAGGTGCATATTAAAGCAACGAGGGCAAAGACAGGCTAAATGACCCTTGAACTCAATCTCATAGTAGCTCAAAGTCACTTTACTGACCCAACCCCATATTTCTTGGACTGCTATCCCTACAGTTGGATTGCAAAAATTAATCCTCAGTCTCCTCCTAAATGGCCAAACCCATTGTACTGAACTGAACAAATACCCACGACTTTGGACTCTCCTGTCAAAGTAAACTTCCTCCCTCTTTTGTTCCTGTCAAGCCTTCTTGGAAACTCGGTAGATTTGAACCAGATCATTTCCCATTCTTCCAAACTTCAGAGGCTGACAGTTCTGTTGGTGGTTAGCACCCAGATCCTGCCCCACATTCAGAAAGGAAAAAGTGAATGAGATCACCAGTTAGAAACCGCACTCAAGAATAGGTATCCACAATCGGAAACCAAAATCTAGATCAATCTTCGGACTGAAGATGCTTGGGAAGATCAGATGAAGCTCAGAGGTTTGCATAGATTCAGCATGTCACCAAAAGCTTTGTCAAGCTTCTATAGATGCACAGTGGAGAGTATCTTAACTGGTTGCATCACGGCCTGATACAGAAACATCAATCCCCAGGAATCGAAAAGGCCACATGAAGTGATAGACACTGCCCTGTCCATCACAAAGCCCTCCCATCATTGAATACATTTACATTGCCACAAGACCTCCAACATCCGCATCATGCCCTCCTCTCACTACTACAATCAGGGAGGAGGTATAGAAAGCTTAGGTCCCACACCTCCTGGCTCAAGAACAGTTGTTACCCTACAACCATCAGGCATGGATAACTTCATTCACCACTACAGTGTTTTCACAACCTACAGTCTCACTTTCACAGACTTGTTACAACTCACGTTCTCAGCATTATTCTTTATACAGTTTGCCTTCTTTTCCACATTGGCGGTTAAGTCTTCCGTCGGTTTATGTATTGTGTTTTTAAATATAAATTCCATTGCATTTTTTATTTTCCTGAATCTGCCTCCAAGAAAATGAATCTTAAGGTACCATATGGTAACATAAAGTAAATGTGTTTTGATAATAAATTTATTCTGAATTTTGAAAAGTAGAGTCCATGATGGCATAGTTAATGTCTCACCACATAATATATATTAAAAAAAAAGCTTCAATAAGTAGTTGAAAAATACTGAGGCAGTGCACACAGCTTCATTGTCCGTTTAGAAATCTGACGGTGGAGTGGAAGATGCTGTTTGTAAAATGCTGAGTGTGTGTCTTAAGGCTACTGTAGTTCCTCCTTGAAGGTGTATGCTGGGTGATGGGGGTCCTTAATGAGGGATGCCACCTTTTGAAGATGTCTTTGATGCTGCGGAGACTAGTGCCCATGAATGAGCTGGCTCAGTTTGCAGCTTTCTGCAGCTTTTTCCAATCCTGTGCAATGGCCCCTCCATAACATATGGTGAAGCAACCAGACAGAATGCTCTCCATCATATAAATGTAGAAATTTGAGAGCCTTTGGTGACATACCAAATCTCCTCAAACTCCTAATGAAATATAGCTGCTGTCATGCCTTCTTTGCAATTGCATCGATATATTGGGCCAAAGGAAGATCTTCAGCAATATTGACACCTAGCAACTTGAAACTTTTCCACTACTTGATGAGGACTAGTGTGTGTTCCCTTGATGACTACTTCCTGAAGTCCACAATCAATTCTTCGGTCTTACTGATGTTGAGTGCAAGACTGTTGTTGTGACACCACTCAACCAGCTGATCTCTCTCACTCCTGTATGCTTTCTCTTATGAAATTCTGCCAACGGTTTTGTCATCGACAAACTTAAAGATTATCTTTGAGCTGTGCCTAGTCTCACAGTTGTGGATGTCAAGAGAGCAGAGCAGTGGGCTCAGCACACATCCCTGAGGTGTGCCAGTATTGAATGTCAGCGAGGAGGAGATGTTATTTCCAATTGACACTGACTGTACTCTATCGATGAGGAAGTCAAGGATCTGGTTGCAGAAGAAGGTAAAAGGCCCAGGTTTTGGAGCTTGAAGCAAAGGTTCCAGTCCATCATAGTAAAGACTGGAGACATTTCCTTTCATGCATGCTGCATCTGGACTTGGGCACTGATTAGCCTTCACTGTCACTGAATCAAAATCATTCAACCTTTATTCTACGTTGTGGAACCACCTCTCCCACCCAGTAAAAGGCAGTAGCCTCTCACCACCAACTGCAGGTGTCAAGTATTGCTAATCTACTAGCAATATCTATATCCCAAAATGCACTTATAAAATCTAACTTTATTGGTTTCTTTTCCTTCTTGTTTCTGATAAGGTGTTGACCAACATTTACTTCTCAGCCAGCAATCCTGCTCTCCACATCATTGCAATTGTGGATGCCTATTCTTGAGTGCAGTTTCTAACAACACAGGTGATCTCATTCACTTTTTCCATTCTGAATGTGGGGCAGGGTCTGGGTGCTAACCACCAACAGAACTGTCAGCCTCTGAAGTTTGGAAGAATGGGAAATGATCTGGTTCAAATCTACTGAGTTTCCAAGAAGGCTTGACAGGAATAAAAAGAGGGAGGAATTTTCCTTTGACAGGAGAGTCCACAGTAGTGGGTATTTGTTCAGTTCAGTGCAATGGGTTTGGCCATTTAGGAGGAGACTGAGGATTAAGTTTTGCAATCCAACTGAAGGGATAGCAGTCGAAGAAATATGGGGCTGGCTCAGGAAAGTGACTTTGAGCTTGACGATCTACTATGAGGTTGAGTTCAAGGGTTGTTTAGCCAAGGGTCACTTACTATGAGACCCAGAAAATCCCATGTTTGATAAACATTGTACGAACAACCCGCAAACTGCTTTCAGCATCAGCAGCAACATTGTCCCATAGCCAGACCAGAATCCACTGGGTTACTGGTCCTCAAAAGGGCCTATAACATTATGAAAGATCCCACCCACCCTTCTCACAGACTGTTTGTCCCACCCCTACCAGGGAGGAGGCGACGTAGCATCCATGCCAGGACCACCAGATTTAAAAGCAGTTACTTTCTCCAAGCAATAAGGCTGATCAATACCTCCAACCACTAACCTACCCCACCGCAACTACTTTAGCATTTCCTGTCAGAATCATCTTACGTACAGACACTCCTGTGCCTGACGTCACTTTATGGACATACAATCAATCTATGTATATAAGCTATCTTATTTATTTATATTTATTGTTTTCTTATTATTGTGTTGTTTTTTTCCTTATTTTGTTTTTTGTTTTCTGCGTCGGATCTGGAGTAATAATTATTTTGTTCTCTTTACACATGCGTACAGGAAATTATATTAAACAAACTTGGATCCTGCTCCTACTGGGCTGCAGAACAGCAAATCTCACATAAATGCTTTGGAAACTGGGTGAATCTGTGCCCACACAATGTAATGGCCACCAAAGCTGTCAGATGTTCATGTTTGAGAATATTTCTACTACGCTAGCATTCAAAAATTAATAAAATATCACAACATTTTTGAAAAATTAAACAACCACAGAAACATTTTAAATAATTAAACAATTTCAAATTAACTTAATTAAATCAGCAATAATGTCAACTCCTTGAAATTTACCCCTCTCCCTTGCAGCCTTTCCATGCAAGGTCCAGTCTGACAGAGGCTCAGCAGGCAGATTTCCCAGCACAGTCATTGGGAACTCGTGCTCCACTACTGAACTACAAGAGCGGGAGGAGATCACTAACCATCAAAGCAGAAATGTAGGACTTCTTTTCTGGAAACTTCAGGGCAATTGAGAAATGGATTTCACAGTGAGATAGCTGATGAGTGTCCTTTACTGGTCTGCTGTCAGACAATCCACACACCAAAAAGATCCACAGACATACACAAACACAAGTGCCTACAGTCGTGGAGACACACACATTTACTGGCAATTTTAATCACTGACTTGTTCCTTTGTGCTGGTAAAAGATGAAACTTTCAAGTTGTCATTCTGCAAGTTTAATTGTTTTTCAGACCATAGGTAATTTGCATTCAATCTGCTGTGAAGTTGAATCAGTGAAGGAGATAATAACCTGAATTATTAATACATGACCAACTTTGTCACACACACAATGATACCCTCATAAATTCTTCCTTCATTGGATTATAGAGTAAATATGCTCATTATACGAGCTTCACGTGCCATTTCAGAAGTAGAAAGGTAAAACACGAAACACAGAAATGAAATGTAGACTGGGACACATTGACACTTTCAGTTTCAACACTTTCACAGTGTGCGCTCAGAGGGACATGATCTTTCCACAAAACTGCATTAAAATCAGCTACCAATCATGCCAAATCTAAAGGCTGTGGAGTAAACAGTGTGAAATTCATGTGTGGAAATTTAATGTAGAAATTTATTTATTGAATAGATGTTAAATGCTTCATTCTAGAATTCTCATGGTGATTTTGATACAGCAGTTTTAAAAGCTGAATTGATACCAGTTATTTCTTTTCTAAGCAGACACAGGACTCAGATAATAGCTAAATGAGCTATACTTAAGCTTATCTCTTTGTGGTTCTCATCAAAGACGTCTAGGGAGTGGGTGTTGTCTGAAAAAAGTAGTTGTGCTAAATCAAATACTTTTTGAACTTCAATTGATAGGATGCCTCCCAAAACCGATCAGCAGCCTCTCTATAAAATCAGGGAAATTGGTAACAGAGGTCAGCTTATTACATCGAAAAGAAGCAAGAGAAAATCTGCAGATGCTGGAAATCTGAGCAACACACACAAAATGCTGGAGGAACTCAGCAGGTCAGGCAGCATCTGTGGAAAACAGTACAGTCGGTCTCGGCCAGAGAAGGATATTGAATTGTGTAAGGTAAGGAAAATGAGTAGGAAAGTTATGGAAACTATGACGATTAAAGAGGAGAAAGTACTGGCACTTTTAAGGAATATAAAAGTGGATAAATCTCCGGATCCTGACAGGTTATTCCCTAGGACCCTGAGGGAAGTTAGTGTAGAAATAGCAGGGGCTCTGACAGAAATATTTCAAATATCATTAGAAACGGGGATGGTGCCGGAGGATTGGCATATTGCTCAAGTGGTTCCATTGTTTAAAAAGGATTCTAAGAGTAAACCTAGCAATTATAGGCCTGTCAGTTTGACGTCAGTGGTGGGTAAATTAATGGAAAGTATTCTTAGAGATCGTATATATAATTACCTGGATATACAGGGTCCGATTAGAAACAGTCAACATGGATTTGTGCGTGGAAGGTCATGTTTAACAAATCTTATTGAATTTTTTGAAGAGGTTACGAGGAAAGTTGACAAGGGTAAAGCAGTGGATGGTGTCTATATGGACTTCAGTAAGGCCTTTGACAAGGTTCCGCACGGAAGGTTAGTTAGGAAGGTCCAATCGTTAGGTATTAGTATTGAAGTAGTAAAATGGATTCAACAGTGGCTGGATGGGAGATGTCAGAGAGTAGTGGTGGATAACTGTTTGTCAGGTTGGAGGCCGTTGACTAGTGGTGTGCCTCAGGGATCTGTACTGGGTCCAATGCTGTTTGTCATATACATTCACGATCTGGATGATGGGGTGGTAAATTGGATTAGTAAGTATGCAGATGATACTAAGATAGGTGGCGTTGTGGATAATGAAGTAGGTTTTCAAAGCTTGCAGAGAGATTTAAGCCAGTTAGAAGAGTGGGCTGAATGATGGCAGATGGCGTTTAATGCTGATAAGTGTGAGGTGCTACATTTTGGTAGGAATAGTCCAAATCGGACATACATGGTAAATGGTAGGGCATTGAAGAATGCAGTAAAACTGAGTGATCTAGGAATAATGGTGCATAGTTCCCTGAAGGTGGAATCTCATGTGGATAGGGTGGTGAAGAAAGCTTTTGGTATGCTGGCCTTTATAAATCAGAGCATTGAGTATAGGAGTTGGGATGTAATGTTAAAATTGTACAAGGCATTGGTAAGGCCGAATTTAGATAGATAGATAGATAGATAGATAGATACTTTATTCATCCCCATGGGGAAATTCAACTTTTTTTCCAATGTCCCATACACTTGTTGTAGCAAAACTAATTACATACAATACTTAACTCAGTAAAAAATATGATATGCATCTAAATCACTATCTCAAAAAGCATTAATAATAGCTTTAAAAAGTTCTTAAGTCCTGGCGGTAGAATTGTAAAGCCTAATGGCATTGGGGAGTATTGACCTCTTCATCCTGTCTGAGGAGCATTGCATCGATAGTAACCTGTCGCTGAAACTGCTTCTCTGTCTCTGGATGGTGCTATGTAGAAGATGTTCAGAGTTATCCATAATTGACCGTAGCCTACTCAGCGCCCTTCGCTCAGCTACCGATGTTAAACTCTCCAGTACTTTGCCCACGACAGAGCCCGCCTTCCTTACCAGCTTATTAAGACGTGAGGCGTCCCTCTTCTTAATGCTTCCTCCCCAACACGCCACCACAAAGAAGAGGGCGCTCTCCACAACTGACCTATAGAACATCTTCAGCATCTCACTACAGACATTGAATGACGCCAACCTTCTTAGGAAGTACAGTCGACTCTGTGCCTTCCTGCACAAGGCATCTGTGTTGGCAGTCCAGTCTAGCTTCTCGTCTAACTGTACTCCCAGATACTTGTAGGTCTTAACCTGCTCCACACATTCTCCATTAATGATCACTGGCTCCATATGAGGCCTAGATCTCCTAAAGTCCACCACCATCTCCTTGGTCTTGGTGATATTGAGACGCAGGTAGTTTGAGTTGCACCATATCACAAAGTCCTGTATCAGTTTCCTATACTCCTCCTCCTGTCCATTCCTGACACACCCCACTATGGCCGTGTCATCAGCGAACTTCTGCACATGGCAGGACTCCGAGTTATATTGGAAGTCTGATGTGTACAGGGTGAACAGGACCGGAGAGAGTACGGTTCCCTGCGGCGTTCCTGTGCTGCTGACCACCGTGTCAGACCTACAGTCTCCCAACCGCACATACTGAGGTCTATCTGTCAAGTAGTCCACTATCCAATCCACCATGTGAGAGTCTACTCCCATCTCCGTTAGTTTGTGCCTTAAGATCTTGGGCTGGATGGTGTTAAAGGCACTAGAGAAGTCAAGGAATGTAATCCTCACAGCACAACTGACCCCCTCTAGGTGAGAGAGTGATTTGTGCAGCAAATACGTGATAGCATCCTCCACTCCCACCTTCTCCTTATACGCCAACTGAAGAGGATCCTGGGCGTGCCTGGTTTGTGGCCTCAGATTCTGTATTATCAGCCACTCCATGGTCTTCATAACGTGCGACTTTGGAGTATTGTGTACAGTATTGGTCACCGAATTATAGGAAAGATGTCAACAAAATAGGGAGAGTACAGAGAAGACTTACTAGAATGTTACCTGGGATTCAACATCTAAGTTACAGGGAAAGATTGAACAAGTTAGGTCTTTATTCTTTGGACCGTAGAAGGTTGAGGGGGGACTTGATGGAGGTATTTAAAATTATGAGGGGGATAGATAGAGTTGATGTGGATAGGCTTTTTCCATTGAGTGTAGGGGAGATTCAAACAAGAGGACATGAGTTGAGAGTTAGGGGGCAAAAGTTTAAGGGTAACACGAGGGGGAATTTCTTTACTCAGAAAGTGGTAGCTGTGTGGAACGAGCTTCCAGTAGAAGTGGTAGATGCAGGTTCAGTATTGTCATTTAAAGTAAAATTGGATAGATATATGGACAGGAAAGGAATGGAGGGTTATGGGCTGAGTGCAGGTCAGTGGGACTAGGTAAGAGTAAGCATTCGGCACGGACTAGAAGGGCCGAGATGGTCTGTTTCCGTGCTGTAATTGTTATATGGTTATATGGAAACGTTGACCGTTTATTCATTTTCATAGATGCTGCCTAGTCTGCTGAGTTCCTCAGCATCTTGTGTGTGTTACATTTAAAAGAAGATCAAGTTACTTAAGCAACTTCAGCTATCAAGACCTTATCCAATTTTTAATTAGGTAAATTCAAAGGTTTACCCTCCACTGTCTTTTCAGGTTATAAATTGCACGTCCAGCATTTTTTGCTCCCTATCTCTTTATTAACTCAGTTAAATATAAATCCCCAAGCTTTTGCCTGATCTTACATTCTTGCAGTTCATGCCATCCAGACCGACTACATTGACATTTTGAAGAAGAGTAGCAGACCCATTCCCTCCTTCCACAGATGTGGCCTGACCTGCCAGTTGTCTCCAGCACTTTCTTTCTTTTCTGTTGTTCTTACTTGCATTTTTATACACTTCATTTAAACTTCCCATGAGCCTCATCTGATCCAGCAAAAAGAAACAACCAAACTTCTCCAGTCCTGGCATCGAGCCCATCGGTCTCTGCTGTACTCAGGTTCTTGAAGTGACGGGCCCAACCCTCATCCTACCTCAGCAATGGAACACTCTGCATCACCATGGGTTCGTCTCTAATTGTGTCATTGTTTGGAACATTTTTTTTCCCCTTCACTGTCTGGAGTGATTTATGTTCTGTGAGTTGTCTGAACTTATGTGCCTGTGATTCAGCTGTTTTTCTTTGTACCGATACTTCGCCATATTCGCACACATGTGTTCAGCTGGACCTGTAATGTGAGGATAATTGCTTACAGGGAAAACTTCTGAAGAATGGGACTGCTCTCTGAACTCAGTGAGGTGAAATAGACCATCCCTCTGCTGTAAAAAAAAATGAATTTAATGCCAGGCTGGCTGGTACAACAGCAACATCAGTGTGCTTAGCTAATTTTTTTTTTAAGTATTTGTTTAAAAGGAATAGTGATTAAGAAATAAATATTAGAAATCCAGTGATAACATTCCTGCTTCACTTTGATAAAAGCACCATTCACATTCATTTTAGGGAGCGGAAATTGCTTTCCGTTAATGGTCTCGGATCCAAAGGCACACAGGCTCAGAAATAAAGAGACGTCCCTTTATAACTGAGATAAGGAGGAATTTCTTCAGCCACAGTGTAATGGATCTGTGGAATTCACTGCCAGAGAGCCGTGGAGACAGTCACTGAGTGTTTTCATGCAGAGGTTGATAGGTTCTTGATTCGATAGGTGGGGGAGGGGGGAGGGTTAACAATTACAGGGAGAAAGTGGGAGAGTGAGATGGGACTTGATAAAAATCAAACAGAGAAGACGATGGGCTGAATTGCCTCATTCTTCTCCTGTATGTTAGGGTCTTACTATTTGAAATAATGCAAATTGACCAACAAAGAGTCAATCCCAATTCAGTGGTTCGTGCCCATTTTGCTGATAAGTTTAAAGAACCACTTGGGAGAACCAGTCACTGTTTTATCATGGTGGTGTCACACATGAGTACAGCCTAAGTACCTTGTTTTTGTTTGAAAAATAACTAATTCTTGAGTGTAGCGTGATAACAACCAATCACAGGTTATTTTGCATTACCACAAATTTGACCAGGCATTGGCCGGTGTGAATTGTACTGTTGCATTTAATGTGATGCCAAGCGCATCAGAAACATATCAAATGATATAATTCCTCTTCTTACAGAAATCAGGTTGCCCCAGGGGAGATCCTCATGATTGTATACTCCTCAATGTTTTTTTTTAACAGCACAGTACAAGACTGGGAGAACATGACAGGCAACTCCCATATTTAGCTTGTATTGAGTCTTGCTGTCCATCGAGCACTTCACTATAGGGCAAACCTGCTCCCCCCAACTAACAATCTACCTCCTCCGTTGCCCCAAGCTCTGAGCTGCTGTATTTTCCTCAAGACTGCCTTTACATCACCAACTTCCCACTTGGCACTCACAACCAAAACTGCTGCAATGCCTATTTAGCACAGTGGTTCCCAAACTTTTTTTAGATTACTGTCCCCTTGGCTCCCAAACCTCATTCCCAGCGCCCCCTCTCCCTTTCCAACCATTACGTAAAAACTATAAGGAATTTTGACTTACGGTGCATAGTGAAGGAAAATAGGAACTGCAAATTCTACAACCAGATCCTGGACTTCTTAACAGAAGGACCACAGTTAGTCTGTGTCAGAAGCAACATTCCTAGTCCCATTAGACTGAGCACTGCCACTCCCCAAGGCTGTGTGCTCAGCCCACTGTTGTTCACGCGGCTGACACTGACTCTGTCACAGGATCCAGCTCAAACCGGGTCATCAAGTTTGCCGATGACACAAGAGTGGTTTGCCTCATGAACAACAATGATGACTTGGAGTTCAGAGTGGAAGTGGAGTGGCTGGCGAACTGGTGTGAGAAGAACAGCCTCTGCAAATACATGGCTTCTCCACAGACAGAGTTAAATGCACCCACTTCCTGGAAGTTCACATCATGGAAGACCTCGTCTGGCCCCTTAATATCACCTCCTTGAAAAAGGCACAGCAGTGCCTCCCCCTCCTAAGGAAATTGAGGCAAGCAAGGATTCCCCCCCCCCCAACATCTAAACTGAAATTTAAAGGAGCATCATTGAGAGCATCTTGACAAGCTGCATCTCCATCTGGTATGGGAGCAATCAAGCATTGGACCAGAAGTCCCTACAAAGGACTGTGAGAACAGCTGAGAGGATCATCGGGGTCTCCCTACCGTCCACTGAGGACACTTATCAAGAGCGCTGTGTACAAAGGCCTCTTAGTATTATCAAGGAGCCCACCCAATCATCCAGCATCCTCTTTGGTTATCTCCCATCAGGCAGGAGACTCCGATGTACAAAAACAAGAGTGGTCAGGATGGGAAACAGTTTCTTCCCTCAGGCCACTCAGCTTCTGAACTCCCTGCAGCACGGCATTTGAAGTGTCATCGGTTAATCTGTTCTGTGCCTTACAATATTTAATTTATGCACTTTACTTGGTTTATTTATGTGTAATTCATCTGTAGATTTTACCCTTACATTCATAAGTTATTGTGTGCTACTGTGCATTACACCCTGGTTTGGAGAAATGTCTAATTTGGCAGTATACACGCGTATAGTAAAATGACAATAAACTTGACTTGGAAGCAGTGACAAATAATCGCAAAAATTATTCAAGTCTATTTAAAGCTACAAATAAAATTCATTAATTACAGTAAAAACAATTTTCATCAACACAGTTAGTAGTCCAACTATTCATTACATCATAGCCTTTTCACCTTTCAGTGGCCTTGGTACAGTGATATCAGCTTCCTAACATCAGGCTGAATGTCACTCAGGAGTCTCAGATCCCCACCGTCAGTAATCTGCCTTCTGTTTCACTGCCTTTAAAGATGTTGGGCAACTGCACTGAAACCACGCTCCACTAGATATGATATTGGAAAGACAATAAAGAACATCTTGAACTTTTTCCACAGTACAGGATAGTGATCAGATCTCTTTTGAAACTTGAAGTCGTGATGAGCTTTTAAACCTTGGCTTCAGCTCAAAGTCATTTTGCAACGAGACATGTTCTTCCTCCGCCCTTCCTGTTAATTCCTCAATACAAGTGTCGGGAATGGATTTATTACTCGAATTTGGATTGAGAGAAGATCCTGAAATCTCTTTGTCGTGTCTTTATGCAGCTCACCCAGATGGGCAGAGTATTTCTGAAGACCATTATGTGGCATTTTCTCTTCCTCTTTCAACTTGAGAAGGATCAGAAATTGGAAGGGGTCACAACGGCTAATGTTGCACTTACGGTAAATAGAGTTAACTTGGACAGAAATGTGGATATGACTGTTTTGATAAGATTCACATAATTTCCTTTCAACTGAAGACTGATTTCATTAAACTTTGTGAATAATTTTGCCAAATAAGCAATGTCATGCCTCATATTCTTGAGCTGATTGCTGAATGAAGCATTTGAGTCTTCCCAGAATTTTATTACTGTTTCAAAAAAAATGAATAAAATTGTCTTAGGCAGTTTCTTTCTGAGAACCGTCTGACCTCTGTGCACAACAGCACGCATTCAAACTGCTTATATTTATTCATGTAAAGATATAGCACAGAATAGGCCCTTCCAGCCCTTTGAGCTGTGCTACCCATTAACCTCCAACAACCCCTGATTTAATCACAGGACAATTTAGAATGACCAATTAACCTACCAACAGGTACATCTTTAGACTGAGGGGGTAAACTGGACCACCCAGAGAAAATCCACACATTCCATGGGGAGAACGTACAAACTCCTTCCACGGGATGCCGGAATTGAACTCCGAACTCTGAAGCCTCGAGCTGTAATAACTTTGTGCTAACTACTACGCACACAGACACCCATTCATCATTCCCAGTACAAAGTTCCTGAAATAGTGGAATATTGAGAGCATACAGCTTGATTTTATTTACCACTGACACAACAGTATTTCATGATTTGTGCAACCAATCAGCTAGGTCTTTGTAACAAGATGCTGTCTGTGAATTACACAATGAATGGTAAATATGGTAGGTACAGCTTTTTTCAAGAAAGTAATAACCCCACAGTAGCATCCTGCATTGATGGTGCCCCATCTGCTGCATAAACCAGAATGTTGGTGAGCAGAATGTCCTTCTTTTTGAAAAATTACTGAACAATCTGAAATATTGACCCTTCCTTCGTACCTATTGCTAGTCCCCTTGCAAAGAACAATTCTTGAACCAACCATACTTTCATCTTTTATGAAGCCAACAGAATGAAGAAGCGAAGATTCACTGCCTATCAAAGTTGACTCATCCAACTGCAGAGTAAATTCTGTTGTTTTAGTTATGTTGCACAATGTGTCTTCCACATTCTCAGACATTTCATCTATTCTTCTTTGAACAAAATTGTCACAGCAGAATTGCTTTAATTATTTTGACTGGTGACTTTCTGCACTCAGAACCTCCCTTACTGCTGGCAGAATCAGTGCTTCTTCAATCATATGGGGCTTTCCAGATTTAGCAATGAACATTGAAATTTTGAATGAAGCACACACACCATCACTGTTTGGATGTGAAGTGCTGGCAAACATGTTTTGGTTTCTCATTTCTGAAAGTTGTCACAAATGCCTGAAAATATGACCTTGTTTGCTTTATCAGAGTGAATTCTCTTGAAATGTTCAAGGAGCCCGGATGGTTTCATTGCCTCATTTGAAAGAAACTTTTTCACACACCGGCTGCTGTTGGATGCTCAGTGCTGGTATAAATCCATATTTCAGAATCTCCAATCTAGACTGTCTACGCTTTTCCATTTGGTCTAGTTCTGCAACTTTCACTTTGGTTTAATGACCACGATCAATCGCCTATTGTCTATGTCCAACCTCACGCACTGAAATCATTAAAGGGGAAATTTATCACAGCATCATAGCTTAGACAAAATCTGACTCCTTGCCTAAACCAGGGTTTCCCAACCTGGGGTCCATGAACCACTTGGCTCCATGGCATAATAAAGGTTGGAAACCATTGGCCTAAACGTACATAAAGTGGGTCAACAATATCTTAGTCGGGCCATGGGCCACAGAAACATGGCCAAGACCATTTGAAAGGGGAGATTCTGAACTTTACCCTAACTTACATGATTTGTGTCACTACATGGTTAGAGTATGGGAATCGTACCAGCTAACACTGTACTACTGTAGTGAGCAGCAATAATGCGTAGGCTGGACCTAGAAATAACAGGAATTCTTCAGTCCAGATTTCACATGATATGCTAGACAGAGAAGAGTCATATTGCTTTTGAACAACTATAAACATACGTTGAGCGAAGTCTAAGAGAACGGTGGGCTAACAACAGATGAGAAGATAACCTGATCATTGTAATCGTTTAAGAAGCACCAAGGATCTAGTACTTATAGCAAATAATTCATTTCTTAAGTTAAGCCTATAATCCCTCAGCTGCCCCTTGTTAACCGAGTGCCCCACTCCCAATGCTCCCTTTATCTTTATCACCCCCTTAGAGATTTCCACTGCCCCCAGGGAGGCAATATTGCCCACTTTGGGAATCACTGATTTGGCACATCCATTCAGACCAGGTGCTTAAGATGCAATTTAAGTCACTGCCTCTTGTATTTGCAAGTGGCCCAAAACCACTGCAACAAGAACTTGCACATCAAGCTGCTGTAACGTATTTTAAAGTACCCTGGCATATATACGCGCACTATCGATTCCATTACATCGCTGTGTGTAAAATGTTCCTTAAACTTAAAAATTATTTTCAAACTTCAAAACATCCCACTCTTAAATAAATCATTCACATTTAAGCAAATAATACTTACAGATGTGTGCCAGGCAGGCCATAAATCAAGGAAATTACAAGATAAGTCCTGATGAAGGGTCTTGGCCAGAAACACTAACTCTTTCAGGCTGAGACCCTTTTCAAAGACATTTGCAAATTTCTACAGATGTACTATGGAGAGCATTCTAACTGCCTGCATCATGTCTGGCATGGGCTGGGGGGGGGGGGCACTGCACAGGATCAAAATAATCTGCAGAAAGTTGTGAACTCTGTCAACTCCATCATGGGCACTAGCCTCTCCAGCATCCAGGATATCTTCTACGAGCAATGCCTCTAAAAGGCAGCATTCATCATTATTGCCCTCTCATTGCTACAGGAGCATTAAGATACACACTCAATGATTTTGGAACAGCTTCTTCCCCTCCGCCATCATATTTATGAATGGACATTGAAGCCATGAACTACCTCACTAATATTTCTTTTTTTCTCTTTTTGCATGACTTAATTTAACTTTCCTACATACACACACACACACTTCATACTGTAATTTACAGTTTGCTCTTATTGTTATGGGCTCCTACGTACTGCTGCCACAAACAACAAATCTCCCGACATATGCCAGTGATATTAAACCTCCTGATTCTGATTTTTACTCTCTGTAAATGCTACTGAGTTCCTCCAGCATTTGTGAGTTAGTACAGAGATTACAGTACAAATTTGTAAAATATTGACCTAGGTACAGCTGGAATAGTGCTTGTGCACTTCTGGTGGCCACACCACAAGAAAACCATGATGCACTAGGAGAGAGTGCAGAGGAGGTTCGCCAAGATGTTGCCTGGAGTGGATCATTCCAGTTATGAGAAGACAATGGATCAGCTGGGTTATTTTCCTTGGAGCAGAAGAAGCCTATAAAATCATGAGGGGCAAAGACGGGATATACATCAGAAACTTTTCCCTGCAGCTGAGGTGACTAAAATTAGAGCACACAGATTTAGAGAGAGGGATTAAAAATTTAGAGGGGATCTAAGAAAAAGCTCTCAAACAGAACACAACTAATAGCTGGAGTGCACTACCTCAGTGGATGATGGAGCCAGGCATCCTCAGAACTTTAAAAATAAGGCCATAAGACAGTAGCAGAACTAGGCTATTCAGCCCATCAAGTCTGCTCCGCATTCCACTGTGACTGATTTATTTTCTCTCTCAACCTGATTCTCCTGCCTTCTCGCCGTAACCTTCGACACCCTGACTAATCAAGAACCTATCAACATCATCTTTCAATGTACTGAATGATGGCCTCCATGGCTGCTTGTGGCAATGAGTTCCACAAATTCTCTACTCTCTGGCTAAAGAAATCATTCATCATCTGTTCTAAATGGACTTCCCTCTTCTCTGAGGCTGTGCCCTCTGATCCTAGACTCTCTCATTCTTTGGGAATTATAGTTGGCCCTCCTTACCCGCAGGGGACTGGGTTCTGGGACCCCCTGCAGATACCAAAAAACAAAGATGCTCAAGTCCCTTATTTAACCTGGCTCACTGCGGGTGGACTTTAGAACCCAGGGGAGCTCAGGACCCGCCACCCGCGGCTGCTGCTGAATCCGCAGTGTTTCTGTTCCGTTGACGGAAAACGATCACGATTGAAAATAAAGTGGAAATAATAAAGCAATCGGAAAGAGGTGTAACGCCATCGGTCATTGGAAAAGTGTTAGGCTACAGTCGGTCTACAATTGGAACAATTTTAAAGGATAAAGTGAGAATAATGGAGCATGTGAAAGGCCCTGCCCCAATGAAAGCTGCAATTATTACTAAGCAATGCAGTGGTTTAATTATTGAAATAAAACACTTCTTCTACCAAGACAAACGTTTGACTAACTGATGCTAAATAATATCGGTAGTACCTGTTCCAACTTACATACAAATCTGACTTAAAGACTGCCTGTACTTCAAATCATTTCTAGATTACTTATAATACCTAATACAATATAACTGCTATGTAAATAGTTGTTATACTGTATTGTTTAGGGAATAATGACAAGAAAAAAAGTCTGTACATGCTCGAACGAGTGCTGGAGAGAGAACTTACGGGTTTTCCCAATCCGCAGTTGGTTAAATCTGTGCATGCGGAACCCATGGATAAGGAGGGGCGATTGTATGTCTAGACCAGGGGTTCTCAACTTTTTTAAGCCATGGACCATTACCATTAACTGAGGTGTTCGTGGAGCACAGGTTGGGAATCCCTGATCTAGGTGGACATCCGAACCACCAACGTAAAGGCAGCTACGGGCCAAATGCTGGTAAAGCGGAGTATTTGATACACAGCATGGAATCAGTGGGTCAAAGGTTACTGAGCTGTATGACCATATGACTACAACACTGGTTTATAGACAGGCGCTTGGGGATAGCGCTGCTCCAAAGAACGCTATATGAAGTTATTCTCACCCTCGGCCAGTAGGCTCTGTAATGAATCAACCAATAGCTGGGAAGTGATGACTCCATCCTGTTAGACTGTCTGAGGCAACTTGTTTTTTGTTCTTTCTCCTTCTCTCCTAATACTCATGCCTGTGCACTCGTAATGCTACTGTGACACTGTAATCTCCTTTGGGACTAATAAAGTATCTATCTATATGATGCACTACTGCAAGGATCTCAGAAGGTAAAGACTTTCATGTCTGCACTCTGTGAGCACAGGATATACAGAAGGGAATCAGCCAAGCCTGGAGCATCCAGGAGATCATGGTAATCACTAATTGGTTTGTTGTTGTCACATGTACCAAGATTTAGTGACAAGCCTTGTTTTGCATGCCATCCAAAAAAGCTCATTTCATCGCATCAGTCCGTCGAGGTAAAGTAAGGGAAAGACAATCAGAGCGCAGAATGTAGTGTTATGGTTACAGAAAAAGGACACTGCAGTGCAGGCAGGCCATTAGGAGAAAGATCCATCACGGCATTGAGTGTGAGGTTAAGAGATCATCTTATCATACAAGTCCATTCAATCGCAGGTAGGAGCTGTCCTCGAGCCCACCGGGATGTGCTCAGGTTTTTGTAACCTCTACGCAACAGGAGGAGGAGAAGAGAGAACGTCCAGGCTGGATGGGGTATTTAATTGTGCCTGCTGACTTACTTCGGCAGCGAGAAGTACAGACAGGTGAGGCGGGTCTCCATGATGTGCTGAGCTGTGTCTTAAAAAACTCTGCTGTTTCTTCCTGCCTTGGGCAGAGCAGTTGCCGTACCAAGCCATCACGCATCTGGACCGGGTGTTTCTAAGGTGCATCTGTAAAAATTGGAGAGGGTCAATTTTTATAGATGCACCGTGCCGAATTGACTTAGCTTCCAGAGGAAGCAGAGGTGTTGGTGTGCTTTTTTGTCCATGGCATTTACGTGGTGGGACCAGGACCAGCAGCTGTCATTATTGGTAACAAGGGGTTCCGTGAGGCAAGGTGGGAACAGGAGTACCTCACCCTGTACCCAATACACCATGAACTCTCCACCCCAGATGTCTCCTCTTCAGAAGAGGAACGGCATGCCAAGATTCCCAAAGCTGACTTCACTCGAGACTTTCAGAGGCAGCCAACATGGCCAACTAAGCAGAAGTCAGGAGGAACAGGAAACCTCCATTATAGGTGCTGAAGAACAGGTGGTGGTGGGAGAACGAGAAGGCAGCAACAGTGAGCCCAGGAAAGAGCAAATGTAACCCTTACCCATGCAATCAGTTAGTTCCAAACAGGTTTGATTAAATGTTTGCACAGCAGATTTACAAACAGTAATAAAGATATTCAGTCTTATTTCCTGAGTTTTAAAAAAAAATGACAACATGGAGTTAAACACTTTAGCAACGGTACACGAGAGAGAGGGGTGGGGCAGCGGGCGAAAGGCACAAGGGACGGTGTATACACAAGGAGGAGATTATCAAGGAATTCTTTTTTTTCCTTTTGAAGGCCTGCAAAAAGAAAATTAAAGTCATGGGAGTGGAGCAGAACCAACACTTTTATTTGGAATAGATTTATTGCTATGTCAATAACAACTGATCCTGAACAAAGTATCACCTGAGGATCTGTCTGTTCCACAGCGCAGCTTTGTACTATTGCCGGCTATGTTTGCTTTTAATACTGACAGTGATTTGAGAAAAATGGAGCAGTACTGTGCAGGAGGATAGGCTGCTCTTCCAAATCCTTGAACCACAAGGTCAGTTGTAAATGTGAAGCCTGACCTGCCTTACATTAGATAGATAGATAGATAGATAGATACTTTATTCATCCCCATGGGGAAATTCAACTTTTTTCCAATGTCCCATACACTTGTTGTAGCAAAACTAATTACATACAATACTTAACTCAGTAAAAAAATATGATATGCATCTAAATCGCCATCTCAAAAAGCATTAATAATAGCTTTAAAAAGTTCTTAAGTCCTGGCGGTAGAATTGTAAAGCCTAATGGCATTGGGGAGTATTGACCTCTTCATCCTGTCTGAGGAGCATTGCATCGATAGTAACCTGTCGCTGAAACTGCTTCTCTGTCTCTGGATGGTGCTATGTAGAGGATGTTCAGAGTTATCCATAATTGACCGTAGCCTACTCAGCGCCCTTCGCTCAGCTACTGATGTTAAACTCTCCAGTACTTTGCCCACTAATCTCAGCAAGTAACAGAAAACTCCTCAGATCAATTGTCCTAGTGTGCATGACCAGTGACTCTAAGTGACACCTACCTTTAGATTTCTCCTACTGTGTTCTGGGGCACTGCCTTCTTCTGGAAGACAAGAGCCCAGCTGTAGGCAGCCGAGCAAGTATCTTTCTATTCACTATAAAGAGCTGTTGTCCTTCCTCTGCAGGCCAGGAGCTGAGGAATTCTGTGCTGCCCCACCTGAGCCCAGGAAGATCACAATGCAGTGCAGACCTCCCAAGGCTGGCAGAGATCGTAGCTTTAGCCCACACTCCCGAGTCCTGAGCTTCCCTCAGCCCTGTTCTTAAATCCAAGTGGACCTGAGCTTCTGGGCAGAAGGCCTGACTCATTTAAGTTCGCAATGCAGCTCAAAGATAAAATGTAAAGGTTGTTGGAACACTACATGAGGCAGAAACCGATGAAGCATTAAGCGACAGACAATCTGTTAAGAGTACTGATGCATGGTTCTGACATGAATCATCAATAATTCCTCTCCCCACCACCTCACCCCCACAGTCACTGCTCAACCTGCTGTTTCCTCCAGCAGATTGGATGTAACTCTAGAGCTCTGGAATCTCTCTGGATGGTTGGAAGTTGGAGGTGGGTTGCTATAAGAATGCAAAAGTATTGGTGAGGGATGTAGTATAGAAATAGTGAAGTCTTTTGTTCCACAGTAGGTACTAGAGAATGGGAGGATTAAATACTTTCTCAAAAGACAGCAGAAGATTGAGTAGGGCAATCAACTTAACATTAGCCCTGTGGAAATGTCTGTTTTAAACTAACTAACATTTGGAGAAGTGTGATCATAAAGGACAGTTAGCATGATTTTGTTAACTGTAAATCACATTTGACAGACACCACTGAGCTTTTCCTGAAGCAATGGGACCAAGTTCTTTGGTTGCCCACCTTGGGTCGCTTGATTTCTTCAAGCTTGGTCCAGGACATAGTCCACCTCTGGGAAGCCAGATTGCATGATGTGTAGATGGAATTCCAAAGATGTTTGATCAGAGGCCCTAAATAGGCTCGTGGATGTGATAGAAGACAACTGTATTCATGGTGCTCCTTTTATGCCAAGGATTAGAAAATGAGGCAGTATGGTGACTGCCCTCTGTTGGGTCAGAGAAGTTGTTCCATTGTATTCTTTGGGAAATGGAATGGGAGCACTGCTGATTTGTCTTGAGGGTACAGCCGGGCACTTCAAAATTGAAGTGCAATAAGACAGTGATCCACTTCCAAAGGATATAGACCAGATGTTCAAATGAATGGTCTCATAACGATAAAATAAAGAGCAGGAAATAATGTGAGGCATATAACATGATAACAAAGAACCACGATGTCTGGTTAAATGGTTTCACTCTAAGGAAATGAATGCAGAGCCATGGCTTTTTAACATAAACATTTGAACTATACAGAACAGGGTAACAAATCAGTTGAAATAAACAATCTTGGACTTTTATAGAGTACAGAGACTAGGAGGCCATATGACTATTATATAAAATAAAACATTAATTCTGACCCAACTGGAATATTCTGAATCATATTCAGGAAGAAAATGAAAACTTTTCAAGAAATTTAATGAAAGGCTCACAGGTATTACAGTTACACAGAAATGAGGTGATTCCGTGGAGTAGAAAAGGCCAAGAGGAGATTTGATAAAGGCATTTATTGAAATCATGACAGATTTAGACAGCAAATAAAGAAAAACAGTTTCAAACAATTGAAGGATCGATAACTGAAACAGACAATTGGCTTGAGAACCAGAGGCAACATAAAAGATATTTGATATAATACTAAGAGAGTCAAGAAACTTCACTTCACTTCACTGCTTGGAGTGGTCAATACAAATTTCAATAATACCTTTCAAACTTGAATTAGATAAATTGGGAAAGAGATGTAATGTGTTGTGTGGTGGAGATACATCTCACCAAAAGAGGTTTAAGGCGCTCCTTCCCTCCACTAGCTTACAGGTCACCCTTGGGCAAGGTGTAGCATCTGCTTAGCCCCCCTGATCAGGGTCACATGAAGTCACGGGAGCAGGTGGTGGATGGTCATATGAGCAGCTAGTGCGTATCACAAGTCCTGGTTATGCAACCACTGATGCCAGGCTGACAATCTCTGAAGGGTATTGATAATGGCTGGAGTCACCCGTCTTGTAAAAGACACAGCCCAGAAGAATGCAATGGCAAATCACTTCTGTAGAAGAAATTGTCAGTAACAATCATGGGCAGGGAAAGATCATGATCATCTATGTCACATAATGAATAAATGAGCCCATGGATGGAACACTATCAAACTAGATCAAATGACTTTTACTTTGCTCCCACTTCTGGTATTTGCCTGTGCAATTGGGTATACATCTGTGACCACTGCATTTCAATGGGGCAATGCTTCCTGGCTATGGCCATCAGTTCCAGGAAATCACGAGATTCAACTATTCACGATGAAATTATTCTGGGCTTACTGCTAACAGATGCCACGTCCTTCACAATATTCAATTGCCAGGAGAAGGTAAAAGGTCTGAAGCTCCCTGGTCTGATGTGACCTGGACCACATGGACTACACCGCAGGGTTCTGAAGGAGGTAGTTTAAAAGATTGTGGAGGCATTAGTAATGATCTTTCAAGATTCACTAGATTCTGGAATTATTCTGGAGGACTGGAAAAGTGCAAATGTCACTTCACTTTTTAAGAAGGGAGGGAACCAGTAGAAAAGAAATTATGGGCCGTTCAGCCTGACATCAGTGGTTGGGAAGATATTGGAGTGCTTTATTAAGGACGAGGTTTCAAAGTACTTGGAGGCACTTGATAGAATAAGCCAAAGTCAGCATGGTTTCCTTCAAGGGAAATGTTGCCTGACAAATCTGTTGGGATTCTTTAACGAAATAACAGACAGGATAGACAATGAAGAGTCAGTGGATGTAGCATACTTGGATTTTCAGAAGGTCTTTGACAAGGTGCTGCACATGAGACTGCCTAACAAGCTAAGATTCCATGGTAGTATAAGACGGATACTAGCATGGATAGATTGGCTGACTGGCAGCAGACAGAGGGTCAGAATAAAGGGGACCTTTTCTGGTTGGCTGCCATTGACTAGTGGTATTCCACAGGGGTTGGTTTTGGGACCCCTTCTTTTCACGTTATATGTCAATGATTTGGATGATGGAATTGATGGCTTTGTGGCCAGGTTTACGGAAGGTACAAAGATAGATGGGGAAAATGGACAAAGAAGTGGCAGATGGAATAAAGTGTAAGTGTATGATCATGCACTTTGGTAGAAGGAATAAAGGCACAGACTATTTTTAAACAGGGTGTAAATTCAAATCTCAGAGGGGCATTGGGACTTGTGCAAGTTTCCCTGAAGGTTAACTTGTAGATTCAGTTAGTGGTCTTCTTCTTCTTCATGTGCCCTACACGCTTGGGCTATCATGGCTCTCCACATCGAACGATCCCTTGTAGCATCAATGATATCTCGCACATTTAGATTTGTTACCTCTTTCACAGTGTCCATGTATATACAGTTAGTGATATGGAAGGCAAATGTAATGTTAGCATTGATTTTGAGAGTACTAGAATACAAGAACAAAGATGTAATGCTGAGACTTTATAAGGCATTGGTCAGACTGGGCTAGGAGCACTGTGAGCAGTTTTGGGCCCCTTATCTAAGAAAAGATGAGCCAGCATTGGACAGGGTCCAGAGGAAGCTCATGAGAATGATTCTGGGGAATGAAAGGTTTAAAGTATGAAGAGAGTTTGACAGTGCTAGCCCTGTACTTGCTGACATATAGAAGAATCAGGGGGAATCTCATTGAAACCTATCAAATACTGAAAGGCCTAGATAGAGGGGAAGTGGGGAGGATATTTTCTATAGTGGGTTATCTAGAACTAGAGAGCACAGCCCCAGAATCAAGGGACATCCAGTTAGAACAGAGATCAGTAGGAATATCTTTAGCCAGATGGTAGTGAATTTGTGGAACTCATTGCCACAGACAGGTGTGGAGGAGAAGTCATTGAGTATAGTTAAAGTAAAAGTTGATAGGCTCCTGATTAGTCGGGGCAAAGGTTATGAGGAGAAGACACAAGAATGGGTTGAGACAGATAATAAATCAGCCTTAATGGAATGGCGGAGCAAACACGACGGGCCAAATGGGCTAATTCTGCTCCTATCTCTTATGTTCTTATAATTGATTCACCGCTTTAACTTCTTTACCTTCAAGTTCTTTGAATATAAACATCATATTAAATTCACTAGCTTGCTTTGGCAGAAACCAAAGTTTTACTCCCTGGTGAGGTCTGGCATGGAGATTATGCATCACACCACCCCAGGTCCAATGTCACCTGGACCTTATTGCCCAACTCCAGGATGCAGAAAGGCAGAGAGCCCATCTAGCCACATCTTGACCCTGGGAGCTATGTGCAGTTTGCAGTGGGTCTCAATACTCGTGACTCGCCTTGGCACAGTGCAAAGTTTCATGCTTTCAGGAAAATTTGTTCTTTGTACTTTTCAGCCTCAACAATTATCTTCAAATTATTTTGCATGTAACTTTAAGTCAACAGAAAACCTATGCCCCAAGCCCAAAGCTTTTTACATCAAGTCACCTTGCATTGTACTTGTTTTAGAATCGACACCAGTGCTGTTCATGGCTTAAAAATTTGGTTCCATGGTGTTTCTTTGATGTGCAAGCGATCTATTATAAAAATCAAAAGCTTCTAGGCAAATCTTGATAATTGGATTTTGTTCAATTTTGTCTCAGCACAACTGTTACATTATCACTGTACTTTAAGACAGTAAAATTCATCTATTTTCAATTTATCAGCATTTGCAAAGACTTTATGAAAAATTGAGATTTATATTTGTCCTTCACATGTTCGCGGCCCAATCAGACACCAGCTGAGCATTTTATCCTGAACTTGCTTTATGTTTTTAAGAGCTTTAGTTAACACAATGCCTCTGAATTTTAAATTCTCCCAACAGATAATCATAATGGATTTCCAAACATTCAGGTCATGCCTCTGGTGGGAATGAAGATCGTACTGATCATGTGCACAGTGAATAAAATGTGGTTTATTTTTTATTCCTGCTCAGTCAAAATGTAATCTAACTTTCCATCTCCAGTTTATGTGAAAAAGGATTTAATAATAAAAGACACAAAATGCTGGTGGAACACAACAGGCCAGGCAGCATCTATAGGGAGAAGCACTGTCGATGTTTCGGGCCGAGACCCGTCATCATCTACCTATAGATGCTGCCTGGCCTGCTGTGTTCCACCAGCATTTTGTGTGTGATGTTTGAATTTCCAGCATCTGCAGATTTCCTTGTGTTTGCTTAATAACAAAAGGATTTAATAATAAATTAATGAGAGGCATTGATCGTGTGGATAGTCAGAGGCTTTTTCCCCAGGGCTGAAATGGTTGCCACAAGAGGACACAAGTTTAAGGTGTTGGGGAGTAGGTACAGAGGAGATGTCAGGGGTACGTTTTTTAGTTGGAGAGTGGTGAGTGCGTGGACTGGGCTGCCAGCGACGGTGGTGGAGGCAGATATGATAGGGTCTTTTAAGAGACTTTTGGATAGGTACATGGAGCTTAGAAAAATAGAGGGCTATAGGTAAGCCTAGTAATTTCTAAGGTAGGGACATGTTCGGCACAACTTTGTGGGCCGAAGGGCCTGTATTGTGCTGTAGGTTTTCTATGTTTCTAAAATCCTTGGTATGTTACCTAAGACAGTCACAAATTTCTACAGATGTACTGTGGAGAGCATTCTAACTGGTTGCATCACTGTCTGTTACGGAGGGCCACGGCACAGGATCGGAAAAAACTGTGTACAGTTGTAAACTTAACTAGCTCCATCATGGGCACTACCCTCCCAGGAATTTGGGACGCCTTCAAAAGGAATTGCCTCATTACCCAGGCCATGCCCTCTTCTCATTGCTACCATTAAGGAGGAGATACAGGAAACCTGAGCCCCAAGCCCGAAACTTTATACATCAAGTCACCTTGCATTGTACTTGCATTAGAATATACACCAGTGGGGTCCGAGTCCACAGGACACTCAAAGCTGCTGTGCAGGTTGATTCTGTGGTTAAGAAGGCATACGATGCATAGGCCTTCATCAATCGTGGGATTGAGTTTAAGAGCTGAGAGGTAACGTTGCAGCTATATAGGAAACTGGTCAGATCCCACTTGGAGTACTGTGCTCAGTTCTGATCGCCTCACTACAGGAAGGATGTGGAAACCACAGAAAGGGTGCAGAGAAGATTTACAAGGATGTTGCCTGGATTTGGGAGCATGACTTAATGATTTATGAGAATAGGTTGAATGAACTCAGCCTTTTCTCCATGGGGCGACACACGAGGACGAGAGTTGACCTGATAGAGGTGAACAAGATGATGAGAGGCATTGATCGTGTGGACAGTCAGAGGTATTTCCCCAGTGCTGAAACGGCTAGCACGAGAGGGCACAGTTTTAAAATGCTTGGAAGTAGGTACAGAGGAGATGTCAGGGTAAGTTTTTTTTTATACAGAGAGTGGTGAGTGCGTGGAATGGGCTGCTGGTGACAGTGGTGGAGGCGGATACAATGGGGTCTTTTAAAAGACTCCTGGATAGGTACATGGAGCTTAGGAAAATAGAGGGCTATGGGTAATCCTAGTAATTTCTAAGGTAAGGACATGCTTGGCACAGCTTTATGGGCTGAATAGCCTGTATTGTGCTGTAGGCTTTCTATGTTTCTTTCTGTACAGGAGTCTGAAGTCACACATTCAATGTTTCAGAAACAGCTTCTTCCTTTTCACCATCAGATTTCTGAGTGGACAATGAATCCATGAACACTACCTTTGTATTTTTCCCTCTCTTTTTGCACTACTTATTTAATTTAATTTTCTTTTTTATATACTTACAGTAATTTATAGTTTTTATTATTATGTGTTGCTATGTACTGCTTCCGCAAAACAACACATTTCGCAACATATGCGAGTGTTATTAAACTTGATTCTGAAAACTGAAAATCTATTTGGTGGAGTGAATCAAGTCCAGAAACAGCAATTAGAAATACCTTCAGAATTAAACATCATTATTTCTTTGAAAGTCATAAGGAAAAGTTATTTTTCTTGCTTTATTCCCAAATTATTCACACTTTGACAGACACTGTAATTTATAAGAGAACTTGGAATATCTCTATTAGGCGCACCAGATGGACACAAAATTGGGAACTGAACATGGAAGAATATTTGATGTAGTAACCCAGGTCTCTGCCGTCCATGTGACTGGAACTCTGACCACACTCACCGATCCACCACTAAACCTCAGCCTCCGCAGTGCTTCCCAGCACAGGAATTAAAGGTTTCGTGCTGGATTTGCTCTTAGGCTCTGCATCACCTGGCATTGTTCCAGGAAGATCTTGCCTCCTCTCTGATCAAGAAAATAATTTTCACTGGGTTGTATTTAATCAAGTGACACATCTGGAGGACTATAAAAAAAAATCTACTCCATACAATGCTACTGATTTTCCGTCCACATGGAACTACCATAGAATCCACACAGTCTTTTTCCCCCCAGAGAAGGCAAAAAAAAATTAAAGGGCATATGCTTAAATTAGGAGGGGACAAATTTAAAAGGGCGCAATTTCTTCACACAGCAGGAACTGCATATATGGAATGCGTATATGAATCAAAGTGCTTGAGGTACAATAACAACAATTAGGAGACATTTAGATAAGGAAATGAATAGGAAAGGCTCAGAGCAGGGGCTCCCAACCTTTTTTATGCCATGGACCAATGGCATTAAGCAAGGGGTCTGTGGACCCTAGGGTGGGAACCCTTGGCTTCGAGGGATATGGGCCAAACTAGCTCAGATGGGCACCTTGACCATCATGGACAAGTTGGACTGAAGGGCCTATCTCCATACTGTTTTAATCCACAATTTTGTAACTCTAACCTGATTATTGTGACTTGGCTTACAGCTAGAATCATTTCTCCATGAATAACAGCCTTTATAATACAAAAATAATAAATATTTAACAGTAAACTAATATCATTATAATCATTCAGATGTAGCATATGGCACACAGCAAAAGACAGACATTTAAAGCACTGCTGTTGCATTTTTGCCTTTTTTTTTTAAAAAAGAGCAATGCATCACATGTATTCTACCCTTTCAATCACACCGTTGGGTTCCAAATGAGGAAATGATTTTTCTACCTCACATGTAGCCTTTCAAGTTCAACCTTTACATTCACCTTGATGACGTGCACATGAGAACTGAACAACTTCCGCATTCAGTGACAGGACAAACAGCCCTAAGCCAAACATAAATGTGGTGTGACGGCCCAAATTTCCGGATCAACACCAATCTCAGAGTAGGAACTTCACTGAACACTAGGGTGCTCCCCAGGTAAAGTTAACATGAATATTAGTCATAAGCCTTGATCTAAAATGGTGTGCTGTGACCTACTCCCCAAATTGATTTTACCTGGCCACACCAAAACTAACACAGATAAATTATCGGCTTCTCTGGAAAACAAGATTAGGGGGCAGAATGGCACTTTTCTTCTCTTTGTTGTGACCTTTTCCGCCATTGAGAACTAATTCCATTCCTCCCTTGTTGTCACAGAGAGCCAAGGCCCATCAGACCGCTTCACTTCTGTGACTTACAATTGGAAAGCTGGGACAGCTAATCCAAATCAATTTGTTCCCTGTCTGAAAATCTGAACAATGCATCTTCATTCAACTGGACTGGTGCAGGGAAAGAAATCTATCTTATATTATTTAACCTGCAATAATTTTGCTTTAATTTATACACTATAACCAAGGATCCATTTCCATACATTGTGCCTTGGGGACATTGATCCTATAAGTCTCATTAGCTTCTTTCCCTCCACCATCAGATTTCTAAACAGTCCAGGACCCCACAGACACAACCTCATTATTCCTTCTTTTGTGTACTATTTAGCTATATTTGTAATTTATAGATTTTTATGCCTTTTCACTGACCTGCTGCCGCAAAACAACAAATCTCATGTCATATGTCAGTAATAATAAATCTAATTCTGAGCCTCAGGGATTTTAATCTGCACAAGTGGAGGACTAGAATAGATGTTAGCTCTCCCAGCGAATTATAATCACTGAAATGAGGTGGTGTGATGTGTCTTAACTCTCTGTGATAACAAGGCAGGAATAGAATTGATTCTTGAAGGCAGAAAAGGTCACAGCAAACACAACGTTAATGTTTTATGTTCTATTCAAGGCTCAAGTGATCTCCTGGATTAGTTTTAATTGCTGAAGTGCAGTATGAAGGAGATATCCAGAAGCTATCTCTTTCTTTAATGGCCGAAGACATGTTTTGTTTTCTTTGCCTCATCCAAGTTTGGGGCAAGTGAGACAGGCGCAGGTAGTGGATGGAAGTCCTGGGAAGTATTAGAACAGTGGAGTGGATGTTGTCCTAGACTGTGTATACTCACAATGGAAGAATAACGGCTAAGTTGCTGAACTTGTGGCCGGAGGCATGGATTACTGATCTGGAGTCGCAAGTCTTGATCTGACCACAACGTCTGGGGAATTTAATGAATAAACTTGGAATAAAAAAGTGAACATTGTTAAGGCTGACCATGAAACTATCGGACGGATGTGAAAAAATCCATCAGACTCACTATAATGTTTTTCAAGTAAAGAAATGTAACATCCTTACCCAGCCTGGCTCAATGAAGACCTACAGCCCACGAGCAAATGTCTCCCCAGTTCTGAATAACTACAAATGTTAGTCATTGCCACCAAATATACACATATGCATGTGAACTGATGGACCACCCCCAGGGTCTTTCCTGCCTATTATCATTATGGATTCCCAAGTGATATATTGAACATCATCAAATAGTTTGTCAGTGAAAAATATTTAATCCATTACTGGTCCTACAGCACTGCCAACTCAAGAGTCGTACAATAGATTAACACAAATCAATGTTATTTTCAGCATCTCTGACCAATGTGCTTCACATTCTTGCATTGCTTACTCATGTCTGCACTGAGTCTTCAAAAACTGGACTCTAATTCTCAGGATCACCTCCGTACCACATAGTCAACAGCAGAGGTTTCTTGTCTGGACTGAACTTATTTTTTCCTTCTCAGTGTGGCATCACAACATGTTCCTTCCCCTGGACTACAACCTTCACTGCAAGCAGCCAATCTTTATATTATTTTGGAGCCTAAGAGTTCAAAAGACAGTAACAAAATTTAAACATACATTAGATCAGCTTAATGAAAGCAACTAAAATAAGCATCATCCATTAAGGATAGGATCGATTTAGAGGGATGTGGGCCAAATGCAGGCTGAAGGGACTAGCCTGGATGGGCAGCTGGGTTGGCATGAACCAGTTGGGCTGAAAGGCCTGTTTCTATGCTGTAATGCTCCGTGATTCAACGTGTCTCCTTCCACCTCTCCCTCACCCTCCTGATATAACCAGTAAGGTCTCTTCCATTCCATAATATTTGGCAAACGTTTCCCCAAGCTTACAGATCGTTCCCCAGCACAGTAAGAGCATGCAAAGCTTGGACAAGTTAACCATCTTGAGGGAGGGACAAAAGTTTGACTAGAGAGAATCTTGAGGCACTTATATTTCACAATAGCAAATCATACTCCGTTCTCAGACCATCTAGAGAAGAATTCCACACTGGAATTAGATATAAAACAAGGGATAGCGATAACCATGGCAATCTGAACCACAACACGTTTCTTGCAAACTAACACAGAAAATATTAACCACATGTTGTGTATCTATTGCGTCAAAGATGTGTAATGAAAGGAAGTTATTAATGGGAAGAAAATGGTTCTTCCAATAGTGAAGTGTCTGAACGACAAGTTGGTGTAGCACTGACCCATACAGATTGTACAGCATACAATCCAGCATGTTCAACTTATTGACCAAAGCTAAAGCAGAATACAAGTGAATTTGTTAAAATTAGTCGAGGAAGTAGTTAAGTTCATACTGTAACTGCAAAGATAGGTTAGAATCAGTCAGAATTGCTGAAAGTCAAAGGCAACAAACTATCAAAATTTCTATTAATATCTTTGTGTTTTGCAAAGCTCTTATTGGCACTTTAAAAATTGACTCACGTTTTCAGTGGAACTGAAGATAGGTTTGGCCGGTTTGATCTGACAATACTGAAATTTGGAGCAGAAGCATGAATTGGATGAATGGTCTCCACCTGAAATGTTGTCTGTCCATCTCCTTTCACTGGGCTCCTCCAGTAGCTAATATACTTCTTGCCTCAGCTTCATCTGATCCGCAGTGATAGGTTATGAAATAAAAGAGTCTACAGATCTCCTGATGTCTGAGTGATTCTAATGGACTGGAATTCTGCATTTGTAATGATGTCAAAATGGTCTGCATTCATCGTTGTCACACTGCGAAACTGACAGCAACTGCACATATGTGCAGTTGGAAGCCATAATCCTGATATGCTCTCAACAATTACGAAGTCTACAAAAGGGTGCAGTGATCTGCAGCTTTCTCCAGGAAAAAAAAGTGAATGGAGCGCCCCAAAATGTTAGTCTGCTACAGGAACTGCATATCAATTACAATTTCCTCTGATTAATAATCAAAGTATAAAGGGATTGTAAAGTAATAACTATTTTTATATTTGTTTAAAAACAGACTTCGGCTTAGATGTTGATTCACGGTGGATTTCTGGAATGACAGAATTGACTTATGAGAAAATGAGAAGGTCGGGCCTATGCTCATTGAAGCTTAGAAGTCTAAAAGGTGATCTCACTGAAATCTGCAAAATTTAGAGAGGGATTAACAGATTGGATACTGAGTGGATGTTTCTCTCCCATTGTGGAGGATCTAGAACCTGATCTAGTATTGATGCAGTTATAAAGAAACCAGGACAGCGGCTATACTTCATTATGAGTTTGAAAAGATTTGGCATGTCAACAAGTACATTCAAAAACTTGTATAGATGTACCATGGTACCATGTACCAGGCTGCATCACTGTCTGGTATGGGGTGGGGTGGGGGGGGGGGGGGCTACTGCACAGGACCAAAAGAAGCTGCAGAAGGTTGTAAATTTACTAGCCTACAAAGTACCCAGGACACCTTCAAAGAGCTGTGTCTCAGAAAGGCAGCATCCATTATTAAGCACCTCCAGTACCCAGGGCATGCCCTTTTCTCACTGCTACCAGGAGGTACAGAAGCCTGAAAGCACACACTCAGTGATTCAAGAACAGCTTCTTCCCCTTGCCATCCAATTCCTAAATGGATATTGACATTGGACATGAACCCTTGGACACTACCTCACTTTTTAAATATATATTATTTCTGTTTTTTTGCACGATTGTTAATCTATTCAATTATATGTATACTGTAATTGACTTATTTATTATTTTATTTTGCTTTTTTTTCTTCTATATTACGCATTGCATTGAACTGCTGTTGCTAAGTTAACAAATTTCACAACACATCCCAGTGATTCTGATTCTGAAGGCATGGCTTCAGAAAAAATGGGTGAAAATCCAATTCAGGTAGAGATGGGGGAAAAAAATTCTTCTCTCAGTGTGTCATGACTTTAGAATTCTCTACCCAAGAGTGATGTAGAGGCAGAGTTGTTGAGTATATTCATGGAAGAATAGATTATATTCATGGACTTTAAAGTAGAAGCTGTCATAGGATACAGGGAGGAAGCAGAACGGTATCATTGAGTTCATGATCCAATCTACTGCATCCCAGTATTTAATCCATACCCAGTTAAATTGTTAAAGCATATATTTTACCTAGGTTGCTGTCTATTTCTGTTTGATGTATGGGATCAAGCAGAACTATGGGATGCTGGGTATCTCTGCGTTGGGGAAAGGTGGGTTCTACATCACTGGGTCTTTGTAGGCAGACAACTCTGAGTTCACCAACGTACCATTCGCCTCCGTACCACTGACTGCAAAACTGTCAAACTTTGAATGCCACAGCAGTTCACAATAAGAGAAATTTCCAGCATATTTCTTCCTCCCACAGACCATGTATCACCTATGTTACCACAGATTATATCGAACTGATATTTACCTTAATCTCCGGAAGGAAATAAACAATGAAAATCTTTCAATTCCACCTACCAAAATGGCAATCTATTTAACTACCAAGCTTAATATTATTGTCCAATATCTGTACAGGCAGTTCTGAACAGATTGTACACAAGAAAGCTCTACTACAACTTGCATTTATATAACATTTATAAAGTAACAAAATGTCCCAAAGAATTCTGTAGGAGCTTTATCAAACAAGAGTTAACTCTGAACAACATCAGCTGACATTAGGGCAGATAACCAACAGACCTGGTTGAGGAGGTGGGTTTTAATCAGATAACTGAAATAAATGAGTATGCATGGAGAAATAATCCATAATGGCTCGTTCATTTTTATCGGGAGGAAATCCTTTAACAGAAAGCAGTCATAAGCGACAAAGCAATTAAATTGAGGGATGCTGAGACAGGTTAAACTTGTCCAAACAAATGGGTTATATCAGGTATATATAACTTTCCATTAACATATCTATCCGTTGTTACACATTGTCTTTAACTGAAGAATCATGTTGATCTGGAAGCAGATAAACAAACACAGGCAACCAAGTGTAATTTATCCACCTACCAACGAACAGATTGGTGAGCAGGAAGGGTTTTGTACATGTTATCTTTTTAAGCAAATAAGTCGACCAGATGGTCTGCCTGCTGGCATCTGTACTACAGGAAAGCTCCCATTCGCCAGAAACCCAAAAAAAATGTCACCTCTCAAGAAAAATTAGCTCATCGGAACAGAGCAAAGTAAAAGAGGCCAAACCAAGCACGTTGCCCCCTAGAATTTATGGAACTCTGCCTACATTCCACAACAATGATGCTTCTAGCTGTTCAGAGGCAATAGGACACATTCAGATATACAGACTCTTAATTCTTAGTTGTGACCAGCCTTTGCCTCAGATAAATCACTGGTTGTCCTCCCATCTTTCCCAAGCAATTAATGGACTGTGGCCCAAATCCTACAGAGTCTGACGAACATTCACAGGTCAATGGCAATTTTAAGCATTGGAGGAATCTTCACCTCATGAAGTGGGGAGAATTATACATGTTAACTCCTGATCGCCAAAATTAGCTCATCATGGCCCTTGCACTTTATTTGTCTACCTGCACTGCACTTTCTCGGTAACACAATATTCCGCATTCTGTTTTACTCCTTGTACTATCTCAATGTATTTACATTTGGATTTATCTGTCTGGAAGGCATGCAAGCAAAAGCTGCATTTCAGTACAATGGGACAACAATGAACCCATTCCAATTTTAGCAGCAAAACGAGGAGCGTAGATTGGGCCATGCAGAGTTGAGAGGGATGAGTAGCAAACAAAATGCTCGATTAATAAAGTGTACCTCAAGTCCTTGAGACCTGTGATGTCCGTGACTGTAGATTAAGTGTTGAAGAGTGGGATTCGGTACGTTGTTTTTCTCCCCAAATGGCACACAGTTGCTAAGCAACTTCCTTCTCTGTTATAAATTACCAATGCTCCTACATTTCCCCATATAACGGTGAATCCTGGAATTTTACAACATGCATCTGACTGCAATGCAGTTGTGACCAGTATGACAATAATAAAATCAAACCATCTCATGCATCGTTTAACTATCCTGCTCCATTTCTGTGTTTTCTCGTTTATAAGACAGCACACAAGAACCTAGGAAAATAGGAGCCACAGAAGGCCGTCATATCCCATAAGCCTGTCCCACCATTTAATATGATCATGGTAAATCTATGCTGACCTCACCTCCTCTTCTGTACAATAACCCTCAATTCCTTTATTTTTATAGATACAGTTGAAGTCAGAAGTTTACATATACCTTAGCCAAATACATTTAAACTCAGTTTTTCACAATTCCTGACATTTAATCCGAGAAAACCATTCCCTGTCCTAGGTCAGTTAGGATCACTACTTTATTTTAAGAATGTGAAATGTCAGAATAATAGTAGAGAGAAAGATTTATTTCAGCTTTTATTTCTTTCATCACTTTCCCAGTGGGTCAGAAGTTTACGTACACTTCATTAGTATTTGGTAGCATTGCCTTTAAATTGTTTAACTTGGGTCAAACGTTTTGGGTAGCCTTCCACTGAGTTTAAATGTATTTGGCTAAGGTGTATGTAAACTTCTGACTTCAACTGTATATCCATGTATATTTAATAATCAGAGATTTTGAAGAAATCTTTTTCCAATTACCATCAGTATATAACCTGTAGCACCAGGGGTACCAACACACCAGAACAGCACTATACTATGGTAAGGAAATCCTACCATTCCATGCTCAGACTGAATTTCAGGAAGTCTGATCAATTGGCTGTCTTTTTCCTACCTGCATGCAGGCAGAGGCTAAAGAGCAAGGCTCTAGAGATAAGGACAACAAAGTGGTGGAAGGAGGAGCAGTTACAGGATTGCTTTGAGTGAGTGGACTGGGCCATGTTCAACAATTCATCAGAAGAACTGAATGAATACACCAAGGATGTCACAGCCTTCATTAAAAAAGTCATAGACGAGTGTGTTCCCACTAAATCAATCAGAGTCTTCCCCAACTAGAAGCTACGAGATCCACAACCTGCTGAGCACCAGATCAGTGGCATTCAAGTCTAGAGACCAAGTAAGATACAAGAGGTCCAGGTACAATCTTTGGAAAGCCATCCAGGGTGCAGTAGCAATTTTGGACTAAGCTTGCATCACTGAAGGACGTTCAGCAGTGGTGGCAAGACTTGAAAGCTATTACATCTTACAAAGTGCAACCAAGAGACACAGGTGACAAAAACACTTCGCTCCCAGATGAACTCAATGCCCCCTAAGCTCGTTTTGACTCTCAAAACATGGATGAACCTTCACGAACTCCCACAGCCCCAATGGCCCTGTGATTTCAGTCTCTGAGGCCAACATGAGAACGTCTTTCGGGAGGGTGAACCCACGGAAAGCATTTTGCCCAGATGGGGGAGCTGGCCACATACTAAACACCTGTGCTGATCAACTGGCTGGTGTGTTCTCCGATATTTTTCTCCTCTCACTTCAGCAATCTGAGGTACCCACCTGGTTCAAGCAGACTTCAATTATACCGATGCCTAAGAAGAACACGAGGAAATATGCAGATGCTGGAAATCCAAGCAACACACACAAAATGCTGGTGGAATGCAGAAGGCCAGGCAGCATCTATAGGAAGAAGCACTGTCGATGTTTCAGGCCGAGACCCTTTGTCAGGACTAACAGGACCTTAGTCCTGACGAAGGGTCTCGGTCTGAAACGTCAACAGTGCTTCTTCCTATAGGTGCTGCCTGGCCTTCTGCATTCCAAGAACATGGAAACCTGCTTCAATGACTATCATCTAGTAGCACTTACATACTTTGTGATGAAGTGTTTTGAAAGGTTGGTATTGAAACTCCTGCCTGAGAAGCATCTAGGATTTGTTCCAATTTGTCTAGCAGCACAATAGGTCCACAGCAGATGCCATTTTATTGTCTTTTCACTTAATCTTGGACATCTAGAGAGCAAAGATGCATACATCAAGGTGCTCTTCACTGACTACACCTCAGTATTCAATACTATCGTTTCCTCAAAACTAGTCAATAAGCTTCAAGACCTGGGCTTCAGAAACTCCTTGTGCAACTGCATCCCTGATTTCCTGACTTGCAGACCCCAAGTCAGTTTGAATTAGCAACAACATTTCCTCCACAACCTCCACCAGCACAGGTGCACCACAAGGCCGTGAGCTTAGCCCCCGCTTTCCTTGCCTTATACCTATGACTATGAGGCTGAGCACAGCTCCAATGCCATATTTAAGTTTGCTGACGACACCACTGTCATTGGCCCAATCAAAGGCAGTTACGAATCACCAAAAAGGAGTGAGATCGAAAATCTGAGTGGTGCTCCAGCAACCTCTCACTTAATGTCAGCGAGACCAAGGAGCTGATTATTGATTTCCGGAGGAGGAAGCTAGAGTTCCATGAGCCAGTCCTCATCAGGGGAATCAGAGGAGAGGGTCAACAACTTCAAATTCCTCAGCATTATCATTTCATCGGACCTGTTCTGGGCCCTTCACGCAAGTGCAATTTTGAAGAAAGCGTGACAGCGCCTCTATTTCCTTAGAAGATACTTGCGAAGTTCAGTATGACTTCTGAAACTTTGATAAACTTCAATAGATGTGTGATGGAGAGTATATTGACTGGTTGCACCACGGCCTTGAACGAAAAATCCTACAAAAAGTCTTGGATACAGCCCAATCCATCGCGGCTAAAGCCTTCCCCACTATTTTGCACATCTACACAGAGCGCCTTCGCAGGAAAGTAGCATCTATCATCAAGGACCAGGCCATGCTCTCTTCTCACTGCTGCCATCAGGAAGAAGGTATAGGAGCCTCAGGATCCACACCAGCAGGTTCAGGAACAGTTATTACCCCTCAACCATCAGGCTCCTGAACCAAAAAAGGATAACTTCACTCACTCCATCACTGAACTGTTCCCACAACCTATAGACTCACATTCAATGACTCATTTCATGTTCTCAATATTTATTGCTTATTTTTAATAATTATTACCATTTCTTTCTTTTCTTTCTTTTCATATTTGCACAGTTTGTTGTCTTTTGCACATTGGTTGTTTGTCCCACCTGTTGGGTGTGATCTTTCAATGATGCCAATGTGTTTCTTGTATTTACTATGAATGCTCACAAGAAAATGAATCTTAGCATTGGAAATGGTGACATATATGTACTTCGAATCTTTAAACTTTTTGAACTTTAAATTACTTCACAAACATATTCTCCAGACCAGATCTAAACCTCACACAGGAGGTATATGTCTAATGCAGGGGTGTCAAACTCATTTTAGGTCACGGGCCGGATTGAGCAAAATGCAGTTTCATGCGGGCCAGATCAGTCGGACGCGTGCGAACGCAGCTTTCGTTGCCTCCGTTTTTTCAGCCTGCTCTCATGTGTCTCAGTCTCTGCTATAACTACAAAGTGTTTCACTTTACAAATTCCGTTTCTTATGAAGAAGACTGCCGAATAAACACTAAAAACCCTGAAAACCTGGTACCTGAATAAACTCAGCATTAGCCATATCATACGCCATAGGCGCTTCGATTACTGGGGCCAGCTTTAATAGTAATTAGATATTATCTCGTGGGCCAAATATAATTCCACCGCGGGCCGGATTTGGCCCGCGGGCCTTGAGTTTGACATATATGGTCTAATGGAATAATGTTGCGGTGCAAACACAGCCCCAATGAGCTGAATGGCATCCTTTTGGGCTGCTTAACTTTGAATGCACAAAGATAATTGGCCCCAGACTGAAAACACTACAAAATACTGGCTTCAAAGCCAATGTTGTCAGAAGGAAGATCTTATCTGTATATAAAATCTAGGTTGGCTTCCTAAAATTTATCTTCTGCTATTCTACAATAGCTACCAATGAGAATGAAAATGAAATGTAACTACAGTCTGAATCCTGAATATGAAATATCAGTAAGATGACATACAAAACATGTATATTTTTAATCAGACTTGATTTGATAAAAACACTGAGGTCTATTTTGCCACAAAAATGTAAATTACTCAAATTATATTAATGAGCTCAGCTTCCAAATAGAACAGATCTTTTTCTCAATCATGCAGTTTAAATTTGTCTTCAACTTCTTGAACACGCAAACTTACCATTCTACAACTGTAAATTCAATTGACCCTGAGTGAAACACATATGACTGATGTAAACTCCACCATGCCCATAAAACAGAGGCTGATACAATTCCAAAACAGCATCTGCAGCACTGCAAGCAAAACTGGATCATATTCTTTTGGGCACAATCATTGTCAAACACACGTGGGACAACCAGGATTTCAGTAACACAGTCCTGAATTAAAATTTAGGTAGTGAACGAGTCCTACAATTAACATTGTGTACATACCTGTGCTTCAGAACCCCAATCGCCCCAACTCCCTCAGCCACAAGACACACTCCAAATAATTCCACCTTCTCCACTAATTTCCTTATTCCTCTGGGCATTGTGACCGATGTGATGCCCCTCTTCATGACAGTAATCTCAGCCGATGTGATCCTCTCCCTGACTGTAATCTCAGCCGATGTGATCCTCTCCCTGACTGTAATCTCAGTCGATATGATCCTCTCCCTGACTGTAATCTCAGCTGATGTGATCCTCTCCCTGACTGTAATCTCAGCCGATGTGATCCTCTCCGACTGTAATCTCAGCCGATGTGATCCTCTCCCTGACTGTAATCTCAGCCGATGTGATCCTCTCCCTGACTGTAATCTCAGCCGATGTGATCCTCTCCGACTGTAATCTCAGCCGATGTGATCCTCTCCCTGACTGTAATCTCAGCCGATGTGATCCTCTCCCTGACTGTAATCTCAGCCGATGTGATCCTCTCCCTGACTGTAATGTCTTATCCTTGACATTTCTTTGCAAGCAATCTCCCCTGCCTCATTCCAGCCCACTCACCCTTCTTCACTTCATTGTTTATTGGTTAAACTCCAAACCCTGATTCTTGTCCTAAAGACACTGACCTTTTGTCTTCCACTCCCAGCCTGTTTATGAACAGGGTAGCAAACTTTCAACCACGAAAATGTAGACTACCCTTAGAAAATGTAGATTATCCTTTCCATAGCACCCAAGACTTCGGGCACCTTTGAAATGTGCATTGGTGAACAAATGATTCAAACAATGGTTCGCCTGTAACTGGTTTAGCTACCTGGCATACCTGTTTGGATGCACCAGAATTCCCAGGTTAGTCTCCGTAGACGTCGTCTGCACTTTTCATGCTGTCTCAGTAAAGCAGCCAGCGTAATCGAAGATTCCACTCATGATGGATACTCTCTCTTCACCCCCTCCCATAGGCAGAAGATACACAAGTGTGACATCACATACCACCAGGCTCAAGGACAGCATCTACCCCACTGATGAATGGTCCCCATGTACAATAAGATATCCTCTTCGCCTCGCTATCTACTTCATCATAGCATTGCACCTTATTGCTGCATTGCACTTTTTCTGTAACTGTAACATTATTCTGTATTCTGTTATTGCTTTTGTCCCCCGTACCACCTTAATGCACTGATGTGATAAAATAATGTGTATGGATGAAATGCAAAGCAAAGTACCCCAGTGCATGTGATAATAATAAACCAGTTTCAAAGTTCAAAGTAAATTTATTATCAAAGGAAGCACGTGGACTCCAAGAGGACCACAGCTTTGTCGTAGGGTTTGGACCTCGTCTCTGGGTCCTCAAGGACCCAGAGAGCTATGTTGGCTGGAGTCAGGGCCTTATACTTTGGCTCTTGGTAGAGTCACCCATACCAAACAGGTCAAAGGGTAGAGGCTAGACTAAGAGTGGTCCACCAGTCCTCCAGGTTCAGGGGTTCAGCTCAGGGCTAACAACTTCAGTGAAACAAAAATTGTTACGGAAACAATGAAGAATCCTTCTGCGTCTGAGTGTGATGTATTCCTGAGTCTCCATCATGACTGATAGTAGTGAAAACCGAGAGGAAGCTACTGACATGATGAAGGAAGCCCTGAACGCTGCCAGAGATGAAGGACCGTCTTTGCTGCCCTCAACACCACTAAGTGTAATGGGCAGTACGTAAGTACGTATACATCACATTATACTAACCCACGATTCATTTCCTTACTGGCATTCACAGTAGGACAAAAATCAGTGAAAATCTACACACAAAGGCCAGTAGCAATCAATATGCAAAAGACAAACTCTGCAAATACAAGAAAAAACACCACTACTAATAATTAATAAGTAAATAAACAATGCTGAGAACATGAGTTGGACAGTGCTTAAAGGCGAGTTCATCGGCTGTGGAATCAATTTACCAATCGTCTGCACAAATACATCAATTCCCTTCTGAGTCTCACACATCTGCTGGGACAACCATAGTTTGGGCAAAGCAGCTTCACTGTTTGTAATTCAGTGTGCTTGACTAAACAGCCACATGACAATATTCATACTCATTAGAATTAAGTACAATGCTTGACCACGGCCAACACTTACCTAATTAAGGCTACACTCCGAATACTCTGCAGAATTGCTTGCACATCCACTGAATAAGCAATTCTGTGCATCGCAATAACAAGAATTTCTGATGTGTGCGGAAAGAACAGGGCAATGTCAATATAGCTCAGTTTTAAAAGATTCGCTATTTATACTGAGACTTGTGCTCTTAAGGTTATATAATTGTAACTAATATTATGAAAGAAAAACGATAGTTGCCAATGTTCTTCATGAATAGAATTATTATAAAATCCACCTCAACCTTTCATTAAATCTGGGCATAATTCTTAATTTTGCCATCACCTTCTAAGTGAAATAATCAATTATTCAACAGCCTCTGAAGTGGAAATCAGATATATTTTGTTCTTTGTTCCAGCACTAATTAAAATAAACTAGAGATGCTGTATTCAAGAACTGCCTGCAAGAAGCACCTGCACAAACCTATGTTCTTATTGTGGGATAAACTATTGTCACGGAAACAACAATGAACGGTGGGTACATCAGAACAAACACCAGTGTGGTCTGTTTATTGAAAATTGTGTATGAAGTACTTTTTTGTATGCATCTTCATGGTATTATCAGTCGAGCTTTTTATTCCCTCTTTATTCTCAGATTATCTCCATTGCAAAAAAAAACATTGCACATCATGGAAGACCTTTCTGCTGAATTTCACCATTCATTTGAAACAGGAAAATCTGAAAGATATGCCAGCTGCCTGGTAATATTAGTAAATAAAACTAATTTTATTAATGGAAGTTCTCTGCACTGCCTCTTCAGCCATTTCCAAAAACAACAGAATGCAATCAAGCAAAATGATGGAGGAACTCAGCAGGTCAGGCAGCATCTGTGGAGGGAAAAAGACAGTTGACCCCTCATGTTCAGAAACATAAAGTGTCCATTCCCTCCCCTCTCCCACCGTTGATGCTGCCTGATCTGCTGAGTTCTTCCAGCAAACTGTTTGTTGCTCAGATTCCAGCACCTGCCTTGTGTCTCCATAGCACGATCAACCTCACTGCTAACATCTTGCACATGGATTTCCTTACATCTCTCACCTACTCCACTGCCTTCAGGCATTTTTAAGGGCACATTCATCCCAAGCTTTATATTTGCTTACGGCTGCCTTATTTTGTTATTTTGTCAAAATGCCTCCACATCTCTGTGAAAAGCTGGCAGGAGTGGGGCAGGGAGGGTGGACATGGAATCGTTGTAAAATAAACAGCAACAAAAGAAGTAGAGGGCCTACAGGGAAGGAAAGACTAGCAGATAGCCCAACCCAATGATATTTCAGAATGAGAATCAGGTTTAATATCACCGGCGTAAGTCATGAAATTTGTTGTTGTTGAAGCAACAATACAACGTAATACATAATAATAGAGAGAAAAAGTGAATTACAGTTATATATCAAGTTAAATTAAACAAGTAGCACAAAAAATCAAAATAAAAGTGATGTAGTGTTCATGGGCTCAACGTCCATTCAGAAATCGGATGGTAGAGGGGAGGAAGCTGTTCCTGAATCATTGAGTGTGTGCCTTCAGGCTTCTGTACCTTCTTCCTGATGGTAGGAGTGAGAACAAGGAATGATCTGGGTGATGGGAGTCCTTAATGATGGACCTTTTGGAGGTATTGATCCTTGAAGATGTCCTGGATACTATGGAGGCTAGTGCCCATGATGGAGCTGTCTAAGGTTACAACTCTCTGTGGCTTTTTTCAATCCTGTACAGTAGCCTCCCCATTCCAGACAGTGATGCAGCCAGTTACAATGCTCTCAATGGTACATTGCAGAAATTTCCAACTGCTCTTGATGACACACCAAATCTCCTCAAATTCCTAATGAAATAGAGCCACTGTTGTTTCTTCTTTGCAGCTACATCGATATGACGGGTCCAGGTTAGAGACGTTGACACCCAGGAACTTGTAATTGCTCACTCTCCCCACTTCTGATGTGTTTATAAACAGATTAGCAGCAGAATGGGTCAAAGGCAAGTTGGAGCCAATGGAGAAATAATGAAAGCAGATCAGATCAGAAAAGATAGAAACCCTAGATGAGGACTTACTTATCCCTTCACGGAGAGGAGCAGGAATTTGAATAAAGAGGCAGAAAGGAAGGAAATTAACCAACTAAACTGGATAAACACTAAAGAATCAGTCTGGTCTTGGAAGGGGTGATAGCTTAGCACTAAGTGTAACGTATTACAGCACCAGCTGTAAGATGGGGTTCAATTGCCGCTGCTGCCTGTAAGCAGTTTGTATTTTCTCCTTACGACCATGCGAGTTTCCTCCGGGTAGTCTGGTTTCCTTCCACATTCCAAAGAAACACGGTTAGAGTTAGTAAGCTGTGATGTGCTATGTTGGCAGTGGAAGCAGGGCAATACTTGCAGGCTGCCTGGGACAATGCTCACTGATATAATTTGATTTGATGCAAATGATGTATTTCACTGTATGTTTCGATGGACATGTGACAAATGAGGCTAATCTTTGATCTCATTATAGAAGCTCATATTAGAAAAGATACTTGATTCTGATGTCATACGGAAAGGCAGCAAGGGAACAGTAAAACTCCAGCTATAATCTTTCAGACATCCCTGAGATTGCACTAGAGGGCTGGAAATTTGACTGTGTAATCTATGTGTACATAAAGGGAATGCAGAGTGAAGTAGGTAGCAATAGAACAGACAGCCAAACACAGGTAACAGGTACATTTCCAGAATTCATCATCTGGGATAAAACAAATTGGAACCTGCAAAAGATTAGAAGCTTCGAAATAAGACCTTATGTTATTTGAAGAAACAAAGGGAGCATTGAACAAGGAGACCGAGTGGGTGCCATGCATATAGATTGACAGATTGCTGAAAAGTGGTACCTGGGAAGCTACACGGGTTTAACAATCAAATTAATTCAGGTAGGGTTAAAGAAAGCAGAGCAGAAACTTCAGAGGAAGGTCAATAGCTCTAACATGTGAATTCTTTGAACTGCTTAGTAGAAGACAACTGAGACTGCACATCAGACATCAGACCACCCACATCAGCTTTGTACTAAATCTGGAAATCAAATACAACTGGAGAAATTTCAAAAAACTAAATACTTCTAAGAGTAAGGTGCATGTTGGGTGTACTCCCGGATAGCTTGGACCATTAGCAATCCAACTCCATCATCTGAAAACTTCCGGTATAGATCCCTGCAATGGGTCCATTAAGTGGCAAAGTAAATCAGTAACCGAAGAATTCTGACGAAAAGGTCACTGAGCTGAAACATTAATTGTGTTCCTGCTGCTCCCTGGCCTGCTGCGTACTGGCAGAATTATCTGATTTTGTTTCAGACTTCAGCACTGGCAGTATTTAAATTTGTAAGGAAATGGATCCCGCAAGGAAATTGATCCTCAAAATGCTCCAGAGATGTGAATTGCAATATAATTAGCTGAGCTCACAAGTACTTGTAATACCAGAAGCCCATGGCAAGAGCCAAAGATAGAATTTGATGCCATCAATTGCTTATTCCCACATTACAATGTATTACAGACTACTTATAGCATAGATCCACTAGCTCTGTTGGATGTAAAGTTCCACACTGGCCTCAAGTGCATCAATAACACAAGAGGAAAATGAATGATAATGAAGAGCCTTAGAGGATAGACTGACAGAGTTGCTAAATTGAGCAAAAGCAACATTTCTGTTTGCACGTACCCCATCCCTCTTGTCAAAACCAATCACATTCCGAACTATTATCGCTAACCTTGATGATGTGAAAGCTGTTGATTTGCGGCAGCAGTACAAAGACATAAAATTACTATAAATTACAATATTAATAATGCAAAAATAAAGGAATGAAAAGGTGGTGTTCATAGACTGCAGAAATCTGTTGGCACGGGGGGAGAGCTGTTTCAGAATCATTGACAGAGGATCTGCAGGCTCCTGTACCTTCTCCCCGATGGCAGTAACAAGAATCGGGATGTCGCAGATGGTGAAGGTCCTTAGTGATGGATACCGCCCACCTCAGGCACTGCCCCTTGAAGAGTTTCTTGATGATGGGGAGGGTTGTGCCTATGATGGAGCTGGCCGAGACTGCAACTTCACCACTGGAGATCCTGTGCATTGAAGCCTCCACACCAGGCCGTGATGCAACCAGTGAGAATGCTCCCGGCCATACACCTATAGAAATTTGCAAGGGTCTTTGGTTTCGGCCCGAAGTGTCGACTGTGCTTTTTCCCATAGATGCTGCCTGGGCTGCTGAGCTCCTCCAGCATTTTGTGTGCGTTGTCTAAGAACCCAGCTGGCCTTTGCTGGTACCAACTGAATGACTCCAACTCACTAACCCCATGGAATAAGGTAATTATAGTGGACCAGAACAAACATGGCTCAAGTGAAAATAGACTAAGGGTGAATTTAAAATTATACTGAACAGACGTGCCTGAAGAAAAATGATTGTGGAAAAGACGAGCACTTCTGTCCCGTAACAAACAATCTGCTGGAGGAACACAGCAGGTCAGGCCGCGTCTGCAGATGTTTGCTGACCAGCTGAGTTCCTCCAGTAGTTAGTTTTTTGCTCCACATTTCAGCATCCTGAAGAGTCTAGTTTCTATTTCTCTCCAGTCTTTGCCTGCTCCATTCACTTTTTGAGACGGCATGAGCCAGATCATTATAACTCACTCCCAAAGACACAAGAGACTGCAGACGCTGGAATCTGAAACAAGACTCTTTGGATCTGCCTACCTCTATGGGAGGAAAGGAACGGTCAACATTTCAGATCGAAGCCCTGCATTAGTCTCTTTCTCAGGCCTTTAGAGAGAGAGAACAGTAGCGTGGGACAAAGTGATGAGCTCAATTAAAGAGACACCACAGGTACAAAAGTTACAACTGAAAATGAACCATCCATGAGACCATAAGATATAGGAGCAGAATTAGGCCACTTGGCCCATTGAGTCTACTCCACCATTTCATCCATAAGACATTAGAGAAGAATTAGGCCATTCAGCCCATCGAGTCTGCTCTGCCATTCCATGCTGGCTGATCCCAGTTCCCACTCAATACCATACACCTGCCTTCTTGCCACATGCTTTGATGCCCTGACCATTCAGAAAACTATCAACTTCTGCCTTAAATATACCCACAGACTTGGCCTCCACTATAGTCTGTGGCAGAGCATTCCACAGATTCACTACTCTCTAGCTAAAAAAATTCCTGCTTACCTCCATTCTAAAAGGTTGCCATCCATCCTACACGTCCATTCAACATTCGGCAGGTTTTGATGAGATCCCCATGGATTCTTCCAAATTTCAATGTGTACAGGCTCAAAGCTGCCAAACACTCTTCGTGTGTTAACCTCGTCATTCCTAGGATTAACCTCGTGAACCTCCTCTGGATTCTCTGCAATCACTACACATCCTTTCTGATACAGGGCCAAAAACTGTTAACGATACTCCAAGTGCGGCCTGACTAGTGTCTTATAAAGGCTCAGCATTATCTCCTTGTTTTTATATTCTATTCCCCTTGAAATAAATGCGAACAATGCATTTGCCTTCTTTACCATAGACTCAACTGTAAATTCTGAGTCTTGCATAAGGACTCCTAAGTCTCTCTGCACCTCTGATGTTTGAACCTTCTCCCTATTTAAGTGATAGTCCACACTATTGTTCCTTTTACCAAAATGCATTATCATTCACTTCCCATCACTGTATTCCATCTGCCACTTTTTTGCCCATTCTTCCCTGTCTAAGCCCTGCTGCAATCGCATTGCTTCCTCAGCACTATCTACCCCTCCAACTACCTTCGTATCGTCCGCAAACTTTGCCACAAAGCCATTGATTCCATTATCCAAATCACTGACATATAATGTGAGAAGTAGTGGTCCCAATACTGACTCCTGAGGAACACCACTAGTCACTGGCAAACAACCAGAGAAGGTCCCCTTTATTCCTACTTGCTGCCTCCTGCCTGTCAGACATTCCTCTATCCATGCCAGTATATTTCCTGTAATGCCATAGGATTTTATATTGTTAAGCAGCTTCATATGTGGCACCTTATCAAATGTCTTCTGAAAATTCAAGTAAGTGACATCCACTTTGTCCACCCTGCTTATTATTTCCTCGGAGAACTCTAACAGGTTTGTCAGGCAAGATTTCCCTTAACAGAAACCATGCTGACTTTGACTTATTTTATTATTAGTCTCCAAGTACTCAGAAACCTCATTCTTAATAACAGACTACAACACTTTCCCAACTACTGATGTTAGGCTAATTGGCCTATAATTTCCTTTCTTTTGCCTTCCTCCCTTCTTAAAGAATGGAATGGCATTTGTAATCTTCCAGTCCTCCAGGACCATGCCAGAATCAAGTGATTCTTGAAAGATCATGACCAATGCATCTGTTATCTCTTCAGCAACCTCTCTCAGGACTCTGGGATGTTGTCCATCTGGTCCAGATGACTTATCCACCTTAAGACCTTTCAGTTTCTCTAGCACTTTTTCCTTTGTAATAGCAATGACGCTCATGGACCTCTGGCATACTGCTAGTCCATTCCACGGTGAAGACAGATGCAAAGTACCTGTTAAGTTCATCTGCCATTTCCAATTACTCTTGCTATTTCAGAACAACTTCTTCTGTGGGACATATCTATCATGTGCCTTGTGATCTACTGTATTCCCAGAAACTTCAGTCTTCTCCGCTCTGCCATCATCCCTGTCAAATCCACCAGGGCAAGCTCCTCTCTCATGCTTCTGTAACTTCCTTTATTCCATTGCGACACTGATGTGTGAGTTATGCTTCTCCCTCTCAAATTATGATCACTGTCTCCTAAGAGTTTCTTTACATTAAGCTCCCTCATAAGATGTGGATTATTACTCAACAGCCAACCTAAGATAGCTTTTCCCCGAGTAGGCTCAAGAACAAGCTGCTCTAAAAAGCTGTCTCATTGCATTCAACAAATTCCTACTCTTGTGATCTGACACCTACCTGATTTTCCCGATCCCCCTGCATACCCAAGTCCCTTATTATAATTGTGCCATTACCCTTATTACATGCCTTTTAAAGCTCCCTTTGCAATCTCAACCCCACATCTTGGCTACTACTATTTGGCAGCCTATATACAAGTCCCATAACGGTTTTCTTACCCTTGGAGTTTCTTAACTCCACCTTATGTCACCTCTTCCTAAAGGTGTAATTCCATCTCTTACCAACAGAACCACACTACCACCTATGCCTTCCTGCCTGTCCTTTCAGTACAAAGTATATACTTCAATGTTAAGCTCCCAGCTATGGCCTTCTTTCAGCCACGACTCAGTGATGCCCACAACATCATACTGACTAATCTGTAATTGCGCTACAAGTTCATCCATCTTATTCCGAATGCTATGCACGCTTAAATACAGCACCTTCAGGCCTGCATTCTTCGTCCTCGTGAATTTTGCCTCTGTGGTACAATCTAACACTTTGCTCTGTCTGCATTTGTACCCAATCATTGGCTTGTCCTTCCTTACATTCACGTTACATCCATCATCTACTTGTAGACCTGTTGGCTCATCCTCCGTTCTATCATACTGGTTCCAATCCCCCTGCCATATTAGTTTAAACCACTCCCATCAGCTCTAGTAAACCTGCCTGCAAGAATATTAGTCCCCCTCAGATTCAAGTCCCTTTTGTACAGGCCCCACCTGCTCCAGAAAAGGTCCCAATTATCAAGAAATCTGAATCACTGCCCTCTGCTCCAATACTTCAGCCACACATTTATCTGCCACCTCAATGTCGCATGGCACAAGCAGCAATCCTGAGATTACTGCCCTTCAGGTCCTGATTCTCAGCTTCCTTTCTAACTCCCTGCATTCTGGTTTCAGGATCTGCTCCCTTTTTCTACCTGTCATTGGTACCAATATGTACCACAGCTTCTGGCTGCTCACCCTCCCTTTTCAAGATATTGTGGACACATTCAGAAACCTGGCAGACCCTGGAACCTGGGAGGCAAGCTACCATCCGTGTTTCCTTTTTGCATCCACAGAATCGGTGAACTGCCTGCCTAGCTATAGAGTCACCTGTTAAGGTTAACGCTGCCATCCTCTTCAGTTCTCTATCCTTCTGAGCCGGACTCAGTGACAGAGGCACGGCCGCTGTTGCTTCCCCTAGGTAGGCCCCCCCACCAACAGTACTCAAAATGGAGTACTTATTGTTGAGAGAGATGGCCACAGGGGTGCTTTCCACTATCTGATGTTCTCCATTTTCTCTCCTGACAGTCACCCATTTATCTGTCTCCTGTAGCCTTGGGGTGACCACCTCCCTGTAGCTCCTGTCTATCACTGTTTCACATTTTGTAACAAGCGGAAGGTCATCGAGCTGCTGCTCCAGTTACCAAACTTCGTTTCTAAGGAGCTGCATCTCGATACACCCCGGAAATCCCAGATCCGACACCCAGAACAGAACACTGGCCCTGTAGGCATTCCCCATATTCTCTCAGAGTTAAATAAGAAAAAAAGAAATAAGGAATGAACTTAACTAATTACCTTGCATCCGACTTCAGACCATTTGCTATTTAGAAAGGGGAACTCAAAATTAAGTCAACACACCTGCAACACTTTACTGAAGCGTGTGCGCATGTGCATGGTGGGTGCTGGGAGGAGGGTAAAGGAGTTGTCAAATTTGCAGCAGAGTTTCATCAGGGGAGGGCCCGAAAGCAAACCTGTGGCAGTGAATCCCAATTCCTTGAGTGCAAAGTCTTTCTTTTTATCCATGCTAAACATTATCCCAATTATTTTAAACCATTACCTCCTGACCCAAAATTGCTCCCTCCACACCCAGTTTCAAGGTAGTTTGCTATCAACCATTTATGTTTCTTGTTTGGCTATACTCTGGATCCAGTCCAATTGTGCATCAACCTCATGTCAAAAGTCCTCAAATCCAATTTCATTATGTAGAAAGGGCTCTCATCTGTAATTTCAATCCATTGCCCACAAATTGAATTACAGAAGTGTCAGCTGGATAATAAGTAGAATAATATTTTTACATTTTGTTTCCAGATTATCGTGTTTTGCAGCACCTGAACACAACTGAATGGCACTTAAAGAAGGAAAGATTAGCTTTGTTTATCACACGTACATCGAAACATCCACTAAAATGCGTCAATTGCAACAATGACCAACACAGTTTGAAGATTGCTCTGGAGGCTGCCCACCAGTGTCACCACGCTTCTGTCGGCATTATAACATGCACACAACCTACTAACCCTAACCAGTACATCTGTAGAATACGGGAGGAAACCAGAGCACCCAGAGGAAACCCCATACAGTCAGAGGGAGAGCATGGGAACTACTAGCAGCAGGAATTGAACACCTACTGGTGACTGTTGGCACTATAAACCACTACACTACCATGTAACATCACAAACTCTTCCAGTCAGAAGTTAAGCTGTGAATTGGAAGGAATTCTGAAAAATGAGTGGCTAGGACTTGGAATGTAGATTTTTGGAACTGGAAAAAGAAATATGAATATGGAAAAGAGCAGGGAGATGTGCTCTGATGCCTCCAGGTGGGCCAGTATTAACTTGACGGGCCAAGCAGCCTGCACTATTCCATGATTCTATAGATTCTGCATTCAAACTTTTTTTTTTGTACAGATAAATGCAAAGGTGCTGTGATCAGCTACGTTCTGCAGCAGCAGGTGTCTACATTCATACACCAGCTGAATTGTAGACTGGGACCAAGCCTGGTGAGCCACACTAGCAACTCATTCAGTCATTTCTTTCTCCAAACGAAGGCTTTCAACCCTGAGAAGTCATGAGTCTTTAAATTTTGTGAAATAATTAAAACATAATGTCATGTCATCTCCATATGGTCCCAGTGATTGAAGATTTAGTAGGGAAATTATCAGTGCACCAGACAATGAATATATTATGCAAAGAAGGAACCTTGAAGAAATGAGAACGTTTGTGTAGGGCAGATTATAAGTCAGGTCATGATCAGTCGCATAGTGTCCACTTCTCTTGCCTTGGCTACTGTGATAATTATGCCACACATAAACGTATTGTACTCTATATTCAAAAAATATAATGAACTGTAGTAAGTGTATCGAATCAATAACAGGACTGTTGGAGTGCAGAGAGGTGTGTCAAAAGTTACTTGCATAATGCCCTTGTTAAGCACGCATGGGCTTGGTACTCAAGGTAGCATGTTCCACTGACTTGCATCTTGATGGGCAATTATGTGTTCAAAGAACCTTCATTTTCTGTCAAGCTTGAGATGTTGATTGATGAAACTGAGGAACATTTATAGATTACATCTCCCTGAGTGTGTAACTGCTTGGCATTGGTTTCCTTCGGACTGTGACCATTTTGAAGTGGTTTTGGTTCTCACAGCGATATTATACCCACTGGAGCCTGCCACGCATCTTTTGCAGAAATCGGTCTGGCTTTCTTTATTCTTTAACTGTGCTGTTGGTTTAAGGTGAAAGCAGAAAGGGGAAAATGGGAGGGGAAGAATAAAAATTATTAGTTGGGAAAAACATAAAGCATGATTACATAATCAAAAAGATCTTCAGGTGTTGAAAGTCACAGGCAACTATTCTAATAAACTGTCTAGTCGAGCCTCACTAAGTATGAGTCTCAGGTAGTCTTTGTGATTGAAAATGTTTGCTTGCTTTCAATCCTTTTACTCTAAGTAAACACAACTGCATTTGTTTAAGTGGGTGAGCAATCTGCCTTCCAATTTGCAATCATAAATCTCGCTCTTAAAATGTTATTGGCACTGACAGGCAGGATGATTGTAACTAACCTGCTGCTGCATCCAAATGGTTCCTCTTCCAGCCATTTTAATTTAAAGGTATTCCTCTGGGCCTTTACTGTACTTAACCTCTGCCAGGTCCAACAACCTTACTACTGAGGAACTCCTCTTGCAGGAAGAATACTGCCCCAACTCCTCTGTAGAGTTTTGCAAGCACATGCAAGCTATCTTCTTGGCCTCATTCGGTCAGAGTCGACCATGAATGTTGCGTCCTAGCTGTCCAATTTGATACACAAGCTAGCGCATTACGATATGGAAAGAAAGCTGTTCTCCATACAGCAGGCTCCTCTTCTTCACACAGCTGATGAATCCAAAGGAACGGCAGAGATGGATATAGTTTGCAGGTCAACTTTGAAGTTAATGCAGGACTGACTTAGGGACTCTGGATTTTATCATCGGATTTACCTCCGAAGACTTCCCCATGAGTGGGTATAGCTACAAGGCAGCGGAGGGTTGAGATCACAGTTTTCCTCCTCCTTGATGAGCTGCCAACCACGACTGATGAACCCCTTCTGCCCTGAATCAATGGTTTTAAGGCACCAGTTACCTGCCTTTGTCCATTTTCCTGTCGATAGAAATGGTTCCACCAGGCTTAATAGCTAAACTACACACAAAGATCAGGAGATGGACTTGGTTGTCAGAGGCTATTTAAGGTGCACACTATTAGGAGCATTTAAATGCAAGCTATACAAGCAACAAAAAGCATGCTTGCAGCTGTTCAGTTAAAAACCCATACATTCACTGGCAGCTCAGCAGCAGGGTTGCAAGCCAAATCACTCCATGCTGTACCCCTACATACTGCAGGGATCCCCAATCTTTCTTATGCCATAGACCAATGCCTTTAAGCAAGGGGTCCATGGATCATAGGTTGGGAACTCCTGACATGGTCTTTCCCCAGAACGCTCGAGACGCCTCCCACTGAAATGCTGTCCCAGGGTGCCACCATCCAAAAAAAATCCAGCAATATTTGCAGCTGAACCTCCTAACCTGGAGGTGAAATCCAGCAAAAGCAATGGGAAGGTCTCAAAGTGTCTCTGATATGTCTTTATGCAGCTCACCCAGGTGGGCACAGTACGCCTGAAGATAATCATCTGGCATTCTTTCATTCTCAGGCTCAGAAACAGCCAATGCTGTTAGTGGATGACGTGGATCATAATGTGTGAGTACAGTGTCTGACATCACCACCTTGTTTGTCTGTTGGAAGGCCACCTCACAATGCCATTTCTTCCTAATCTGTAGTAATAAGTTTAAGGGGTGGAGCACAGTAGTCAGGTTTGACAGGAACCTGTTATAACAACTGACAACTCCTAAAAAAAGACCACAAATATGACATGTCCTTTGTCCTTGGGGCATCCACCACTGCTTAAATGGTTTCATTTCTAAATGTTCCTGCATTACTTTCACAATATCAGCAAAGCTTATTTTGGCAAGTTTGGTTAGACTAGTCAAATATCTAAACAATTTGTATGCCTTTCCACCCAATGCACTGAGCAAAACTGGCACTCACTTTTCATTGGCTATTTCATTTGCATCAAAATACTGCTCAGTTTGCTCAGCATACATCAGCCAGTTATCTCTCGTGCAATCGACTGTGTGCATCTTTCCAATGTAGCCGGCCATTTCTGTGTTTTTTTAAATTAATGATTATTATCACCAGTACTCTGTTCATGAACCAGCGAATTTCGTCCGTTTCCTGCTTCTTAAAAAAAAATACACTGTCTCTGTCCCTTCCAAAAGAAGATATGCTGCACTTTTTTTTTGTTTGAATGTCTCACAGTGCTTTTTTAAAAACTCAAATGTCTCACTATGCTTTACTTTAACTTGTACGTCTTGCTGCGCTTCAACATTTAGGTAGTTGTCTCAGGTTAGTTTCAAAACTTAACTCGTCGCCACTGCTATGTATTATAACTCCAAAACATAAAACGAATCAAAAGAAAAGCATTGGGAGAGAACATGCACACTTCACTTCTTTACTTTTAGCAAGGCGCACACAAATGACATGTATGCCATTCACATATTTTACATATAACCCATAACTAATTTTGCAAGGAATCAAAGAATGCTCAACTTCTGCATGCAGTTCTAAATGAGCAAGGATCAAGAAACGGAATGACGAGGAGATCTCTGAAGAAGGCTGGCTGCAAGGGAGTGACTGAGGTATGGAAAGGTGAGACCACAGAAGGATCCGAGAACATAAAACAAAATATATTTCAGGTCAAAGCCCATCATCCTTGGCTGAAGCGGCTCTTGGACACTAACTCTTTTCTTCCCATCAGGAGAGGTCCTTGCAAACAGGACACCGCACAGAAAGTTGATGTAACAGGTCTCTTAACAACATTCATCTCTACAAATGTCTGGGAACATAAGCCATCACTGAAGTCTTTGGCAGTGCCTGTTGCAGACATCATCTTCACAACCCAGTTTTGTATTTGCAATATCAGTTGGACTGATCACAAATTAATTTGCTTACTGTTTATTTATTGAATAGACATTAAGAAAGATAAAAACTAGCAGGTGAAGTTGTGTTCATGCAGAGAGAAAGGAAGCAACTGCTTTACATTTGTGATCATGTATCAAATCTATAAAAAGAGCCAGTTATTGCTCACAGCTTGGAAGGAGTGTTCCCCATTCTTGGTCTCTGCCTATTAATGATACTCTGACAGTGTTGCACCTGTCAGCAATGCCCACACAATCTAATTAAATGTAATAAAACACACATGTTAAAAAGGCAATTATTTTCTGGTTCTGGAATCCACAGTGTGCATGAGCACCTGTCTGAGGCAATGCTGCTTTCATCTGCAGGTATATGAACCACCTGCGCGAATAATAGCTCTCTGAGCCAGCGGGACACATGCACCATCACATCAGCTCTCTTTAGTGGCTGAAGGCGGCAGCGTAGTTTTACACAGAAGAACTCCTGCCTCAGGCTCTGGTGCCCTGCAAAGCTGCCTGTGCAAAGTTTGCACGTTCTCGCTGAGCTTCCTCTGGGTTCTCAGGTTTCTCTCCGCATCCCACAGATGTGTGGGACTAACGCAGGCGAGCTGCAGAGTCAGAGCAAGGGGTGGAATTGTGGGGGAACGATAGGTCAGGGCAGGATTACTGTACAAGAAACAAACGGGTTCTTGATGGTCGGCCAGGACTTAATGACCGACAAGGCTATCACTGTGCAGACTCAATCAAACACTGCTGGTGGCTACAAGGCAGGCCACTCCAGTGCTCAACTCAGGGCTGAGTCATCCAATGGGCTGTCACAACAGCCGGGATCAACCTTTGTATGTGGACATAAAGTGGGGCAGGGTGGGGCTGATAAGAGCGATTTCTTCGTCATCCAGCTTCCTGCTCACTAAGAAAATCCCTCGCCAGGGTGCCAGGGAGATAGATTAACTCCAGCAAGGTATCCAACAGCTCACCAAGGTATTTTAGCACAACAAGATGACAGGAATATCATGGCCTCTCCTCAGGATTCTCTGGCACAGTCAGAATGGGAGTGGAGGGGGATCCCATTTGGTTTGGCAGTTCCCCTATCATAGAGCAAATGTTTGAAGACAGCTGTCATACTGTTTAAAAGAAAAAAAAACTTCAAAAAAGTTTTGCATGGTTCCACTTTCTAATAAAGCAATGACATTGAATCCCTGGTGAAATTTCTCATCTGTATCCTTTTATGGGATAGGAAGGGCATTTTCAAAACCACTTGCTATTCTAAATTCACACATAATCGAGAAATTTCCACAGAGTATCCACGTTGATCAGCAGTGTAATGAAGGAAGGAACATCATCAGCATACGTGAGACCTGCTGAACATGGTCAAAGGTAAATCTCGCTCACCTATCAGCATTTTGATCATTCCATCAGCTATCAAACTCAATAAAGACAAATATTTATATTTGGCTTTCCGATGACAGATCGATAAAGGAAAACAGCATGCTGTCAAGAATACAGGAACCTCAGTAAAGTAACTTTGACCTGCACATTTTGCAAATAAGACAACTTGTCTCACAGGTCCTTTCAATTATACGAAGATGTATTTGAACTTGTGCTGGCACTGTGCCAGATGCTCTATATGTTATGGTATTTTACTTGCATAATTTATTCAGGTAAGTGGATAGAAAACCATTTTCCACATCCTTCATGCCTCAGACCAGTCTCGCATGGTGCTCTGGAAATAATACACTTTAATAACTCAGCAGAGAGGCAGTTTATATTTCGACCAGTGGGTGTCAACAGCTCTAAACGTAAGTATGCAGCAAGCCTGTGGCTGTCACTAAGAGGACTGTTGAAAAAATAAGCTACTGCCTCAACCAGTAAAATATCTGCTTGGAAAATTGAAACTCCTACATTTTACAAACTTGGGAAACATAAAACGACACCGTTCAATGTTATTTAAATATATGCCCACCAGTGCTGCAGGTAATCAGATCCTGAACGTTCTTTCCATTGTGAAGAATGCCTCCTTGACTGATTCGTGAAAGCGACTACCATTTAGTTCAAGTACTTTCCACATTTATTATTGTCCACATTTAAGCTCAATTGTGACTGAAATAAATAACAAGTGTACTTACTGTAAAATAGTGGCCCAATCAGAATCCCCAGAGTAAGCAATGATCTTTTATCCCCCCAAGTCATATTTGATGGCAGAACAATTCGAGGTAGGCAACTTTTAACACATTAGTTAACAGGATACAATTGTTTTTACAGTTACTTTCCCCATGTAGTAAGGCTGATCAACACCTCCACCCATTTACTCCACCACTTTATTATTCCTGTCAGTCACCTTATGTACAGTCCAGCATTCCTTTATGGACATACAATCAATCTGTTTCTATAAGCTATCTTCTGTATTTATATTTATTGTGTGTTTTTTTTAGTATTATTGTGTTCCTTATCTTCAGTATATTTGTTGGGCTGCTTAGGATTGGGAGTAACAATTATTTTGTTCTCATTACAGTTCTGTACAGGAAGCTACATTAAACAATCTTGAAGCTTGAATCTGGAGGAAGCAAGGGTATCCTCAGGAAGGAGCAGTATTTATTTGTCTTTTGCTAACTAACTGTGAGAAGGTTATTGTGATCTAGTTTTAGAACAGCTGTAGCTTAAACAGCGTAGTTTTACCAACTGAATAACAAATGCTGTGGGAATGGAGTCACATATAAACCAGACCGGGTAAAAAATGGCAGTCTTCCCTCTCAGGGAAAAGTAAAGAAACATTTGGGGTTTTTAATAATGACCCCCAGATTCATGGTCATCATAATTAAGAAGAATGCTATTTTATACACAATTATTTAATAAACAATTGATGTTCCATCCTCTTAAACTCCCTCCTCTGGGTCATCTCTGATTATTGTACTTGAGGCTATGACTGGGGAGGAGAGAAAAGTTAGAAAGAACATAAACACCAAATTAGTGCCTGGGAACCAACTGCTGCAGAACCCATGTGGAACATGGAGTCCTGTCACTTTGTCATCATTGGTGGAGATTTTCTGGTATTCTCTTCCCTTGATAGTTGTCAATGCCAGATCAATGGAGGTATTTAAAGAGGATGTGAATAAACCTTTGGAGTCATACAGCACAGAAACAGGCTCTTCAACATACCAGGTAGATGCTGACCACTTTACCTATCTGTACAAATCCCATTTATCTATGCTAATTCTGGAACCTTCTATGTCTTGGTCATTGATGTTTCTTTAATGCCACGAGGGTATCTGCATCCACTAATTAATCAAGCAGTCTCCAACCGCAGACTCTGAGAGAAAAAAAAATTCCCCCTCAGATTCCCCCTCACCTTAAACCTATTTTCTCTTGTCTAGCCATCCCCACCAAGTTTTTCCGTCAACCTTTTCTATCCCTCTTCTTATTTTATGTCTTTATCAGGTCACTCCTTAGCTTCTTCAGTACCAGGGAAAACAAATCCAGTCTTTCCTTATACTGTAATGCTCCAATCATGGAGACACCCTTGTGAATCTCCTCCAGAGCATTCCCATCCTTACTACTGTTCGAAGGCCTAAACAGCACACAAAACTCCAGGTGCGGCCTAACCAATATTTTCGCTATCTCTGATACAACCCATGTGCCTTCTTCACCACTTTATCCACTCGGGCTGCATGCCTCCTCAAAAACTGGGGAATTAAGAATCAACGGGAACTGGCATGGAAGAAGAGCTGAGGGCTGGAACCGATCAGCCATGATTATATTGAATGGAAGAGTAAGCAGAGTGGCCTACTCCTGCTCCTGGTTTTATGACCAGCAGTTCTGCAGGACGTATTGTTGTTTAAGGCCTGTTATTCACTCTTAAACTGTTGCCTCCTGCTGTCGGTATCCTAATTGGCAGAAACTCCATTTAACTTTCCACTCATGTGCTTTTTAGGCAGTATCAGCTCCTGGCTTGGCAAGGGTTAAAGTCCACACCCTTATTTTCCAATTTTCTACAACTTATCCTATTGTTCCACCAGCACTTCAGCTCAAGAGTCATCTCCACACATCTTTTCACTGTGGTCTCTTGTAAATCCTCTAACTTCTTGGCTCCAGCGACAGTAGCCATGGTTGTCATGTTCCTAAATTGCAAATTAATCTTTCTGCACCGTTGGCTTGCTTTCTCCTCTTTTTGGAGCTTCTCTATTTGACCAAGCTAACTCTTCCCCTGCCCCAGATAATCCTACAGTTGAATGCCCTGGAATGTACAATTGCATGTTTTTGCCATTCCTTCGTGAGATTTTATGGGCCAAGCTCCAGGCCTGTCCAAATGCAAGCACAGCTCTACAGAACTGAAGGCCAAGCATAATTTGACCAGTCCCTGGAGAAGACAAGTGGTAAACGTTCAGTATCTTTCACAGAATATTTCAACAACTGTGCTCCCGGGAGCCTTATGAAGCCACAGACAGTGTTACATGCAGCATCAAGTGGCAGGGATTTGAAAAGCTTTGCCCTTGAGTCAAGCAATAGCAGTTGGCTGCAACCATGGTAATCCATGTGGCCGTGGCAACAAGTAGGGCAGGTCTGTGCACAAGCTGAAAGGCACTCTTGAGTGGGGGTCTCTATCGATAAGATGCACCACAGCCTCAAGGGAGCTATTCCATTCTCAAAAGCTAATACATTTCCATATTCCAGAATTTTTCAGGCTCATGCAATTGTTTTATCAAAAATAAAAGCACCTCAAAAATTTTGATTACTTAGCTTTATAATGATGCACTGAACATCAACAGGCATCTAAGCACCAAGTTAAAATTTCATTTTCCCCAGCATCAATGAATTGTGTTCTCTTTCAAGTCAAGTCAACTGTTATTGTCATTTCGACCATAACTGCTGGTACAGTGCATAGTAAAAATGAGACAACGTTTTTCAGGACCATGGTTTACATGACTCAGAACAAAAAACTAGACTGAACTACGTAATAAAAAAAACAGGGAAAGCTATACTAGACTACAGACCTACACTGGACTGCATAAAGTGCACAAAAACAGTGCAGGCATTACAATAAATAATAAACAGGACAGTAGGGCAAGGTGTCAGTCCAGGCTTCGGGTATTGAGGAGTCTGATAGCTTGGGGGAAGAAACTGTTACATAGTCTGGTCGTGAGAGCCCGAATGCTTCAGAGCTTTTCCCAGACGGCAGGAGGGAGAAGAGATTGTATGAGGGGTGCGTGGGGTCCTTCATAATGCTGTTTCCTTTGCGGATGCAGCGTGTAGTGTAAATGTCCGTGATGGCAGGAAGAGGGACCCGATGATCTTCTCAGCTGACCTCACTATCCGCTGCAGGGTCTTGCGATCCGAGATGGTGCAATTTCCAAACCAGGCAGTGATGCAGCTGCTCAGGATGCTCTCAATAGAACCCCTGTAGAATGTGATGAGGATGGGGGGTGGGAGATGGACTTTCCTCAGCCTTCGCAAAAAGTAGAGACGCTGCTGGGCTTTCTTTGCTATGGAGCTGGTGTTGAGGGACCAGGTGAGATTCTCCGTCAGGTGAACACCAAGAAATTTGGTGCTCTTTACAATCTCTACCGAGGAGCCGTCGACGTTCAGCGGGGAGTGGTCGCTCCGTGCCCTCCTGAAGTCAACAACTATCTCTTTTGTTTTGTTCACATTAAGAGACAGGTTGTTGGCTCTGCACCAGTCCGTTAGCCGCTGCACACACTGTGCTTTGAGGGTTAGGTGGAACTAACGGGAAATTCATAAGCACTGCTGCCTCTTTAAGAAACAAAATACAAAACCACCAGGTAATCTGTGATGAAGAGTGACAAACCAAAGCCTAAAAGATTGGCAAAGGAAACTATTTTAATTTACATCAATGGACAAACTCCTACAAGTTATCAATTATGCTTTTAAAAGGGAATCCATTATTAGACTGCAGCTGATAGGTAAAGGGAAAAAAACATTAACTTGTGATGATACTGAGTATGTACTTTTTATCAACATGGTCAACACTAGGCATCAAATGTGATGATATTGACTGGACCTGTCCTAAAGACCTAAACAAGCCAAGATCTGAAGTCTTATAGATGCCTAAAAGTACCATCATCTAGGGTGATTATACTACATCAACCTATAATTCAAGGCTGATTTGCCACTTTAGACTGTTGTCAAAAATTTATCAATGTGAGCAATCCAACTTCGAATAGTGAGTTCACGAGCCCATCCCCCTCCACCTTCCCCCACGACCCTCAACCACCAAGGAGGAGATACTGCCAGCAAACAATCTAATTAAAGTAATTTTATTAGTATTTTAAAAACAAATACAACTCTTACAAACTAGATAAACACACTGAAGGGTCACAGAAAGGCGGCTCTGGAGAGAGACACACAAAATGCCGGTGGAACGCAGCAGGCCAGGCAGCATCTATAGGAAGAAGCACTGGCAACGTTTCGAGCTGAGACCCTTCTTCAGGACTAACCAAAAGGAAAGATAGTAAGAGATTTGAAAGTAGGAGGGGGAGGGGGAAAATGCAAAATGATAGGAGAAGACCGGAGGGGGTGGGGTGAAGCTGAGAGCCAGAAAGGTGATTGGCAAAAGGGATACAGAGCTGGAGAAGGGAAAGGATCATGGGACGGGAGGCCTAGGGAGAAAGAAAGGGGGAGGGGAGCACCAGATGGAGAACAGGCAGAGTGATGGGCAGAGAGAGAAAGAAAAAAAAGGGAGGGGAAAAAAAAACAAAAAAACTAAATATACCAGGTATGGGGTAAGAAGGGGAGGAGGAGTATTAACGGAAGTTAGAGAAGTCAATGTTCATGCCATCAGGTTGGAGGCTACCCAGCCGGTATATAAAGTGTTGTTCCTCCAACCTGAGTGTGGCTTCATCTTGACAGTAGAGGAAACCATGGATAGACATATCAGAATGGGAATGGGACATGGAATTAAAATGTGTGACCACTGGAAGATCTTGCTTTCTCTGGTGGACAGAGCGCTATTTTTTCTTTCAGTTAGCCTTGACGAAGGGTCTCAGCCCGAAACGTCGACAGTGCTTCTTGGCCTGGCCTGCTGTGTTCCACCAGCATTTTGTGTGTGTTGCTTGAATTTCCAGCATCCTCGTGTCTGGAGAGAGATCCTTTTTAGGTATGGGCTGAGGAGTGGACTCTGCATCGTCATCCTTTTAACTCTTACCCATCCTCACTGCTTTCTACTCTTTCTAAAGTGATGCTTTCACAACTGCATTGATCAGGTCAGGTAACAGGAGTGTTAGGTTAAAAGAACATGTTGTTTATTCTGACTAGTTTGCATTCTCAGCCAAGTTAACAATAGGCTTCCTGAGCTGGATGTATTGTTTTCAAGATGATAGATAAATAACTCTAGTTAAAAATTAACAATAAACATGAACGTTGAACAGTTTTTTTTCTCTGTTGTGCTAAAAGCTGCGTTTAACTTAAAGTTTCCTGGTCCTGGATAGTGAATATCCATCACAAATTGAGTCATTAATCTTTTGAGCAACAGTGCAGTCAATAGCAGTGATTGAAGACGAACTATCAAGATCACTAGTCAAATGCAGGTAGCTCCTCAATGGAAGACACTGGGACAACCCCCAATCTCTGTCTTTGCATGATGGGATATTCAATATCCAACAAAACAGAACAAAGGCTTTATAAACACAGGAGATCCTGCAGGCGCTGGAAATCCAGATCAACACACACAAAATGATGGAGGAACTCAGCTCTGCACTGGGACACAAGTCTTCCATGGAACTCAAAGCTAATTGAGCAACTAGTGCAGAGAAACTGGACCTAATTATGCTTATTTTTTTTAACAAGAGTAAATTGTGTGTAAAATATTCTGTACCCAAAATGAAATGTTTGTAGCCTTTTCCTGGTGAAGTTCTACCCATCAGGTGATTAGACTGAGAAATACCTGATGTGGATCATGCTAAAATGCCATTTCCCCGTTGCAGTTTCTACATGTGACATATGCCTGGCATGGTTATGTATGGGATGGCCAGTCTGGATGGCAAGCAAGCAAATGCTTCTCATGTGATGGTAGTAAACCAATTGCCAGTTAAATACTTGCCAACATAAACTGAATCAAATGCTTACAACCTGCAACCTTGATAAATAACTCATAACAAAACCATGAGATAAATCATCCTGGGAGGAATGAATCATGTGTGCCTCCCCTCAGACATGCTTTTGTTTTAAGCCTGTAAAACAGCATTTACCACATTTACCACACCAATGCCTGAAGTCCAGTTTCCGGATTCAAAATGTGAACTACAGCAGCAAACAGTGGTCACCACAACTGATCAATGATGTAATGCTCAACGAGTCCCCACTTTAATTAATTCAGTGTCTCCTAATCTACCAACTACAAAAAAACCCCTGCCTAACAATGTCATCACAAACAGCGGTGTGTGACAAAATATTACACTTATGCAAAACTAAAAATATCTCATTCTAGTTGCTATGGGTAGCAGAATGACTAGTAACAGTAAACAGCTGAATTTGGAACAACAGAATTTTTCCCAGGTGGTGTGCATCTACATAAAGTAGAGAATACTGTTACTGAGGCATCAACATTCACAAATTGCATTCTTTACTTTCAGTGATCAATGATGAGCATCTCTACTAAATCACTAATACATTGGATAATCATTGGAAACTCGTTCTTACTCGGAGATGATGGTAACCACCAGGAAATCACTTCTTCCTCTGTTCTGTTTATCTACGGTATTTGCAGAAGTGCAGCATTTCTATTCTGAGCGTTTATTTTGCTGCTACTCCTAAAAGCCTTTCATCCACCTTCTGTAATATGCCTAAGAAGATGTTTTCTGGATGTTAGTGGAGTATTTCAGTACTACCACACTGGAAACAGAAACAGATTTTCCAATTGTACAAACCCTGCCATGCCTCAGTTTCAAGCACCTACAGATTACCAACTAACCTGTGGAAATGCAAAATTATCCAAGGGAATATCAGTAGAGGTAGTGATATTTTTAGTAGAGAAGGGACCGTTGGCAGCTCCTTGATAAACATTCTTCTGATAGCTAGATAAAGGTCAATTAGTCTTTCATAATAAGTGCAGAAAATGTAGGAAATACCAGCAAGTCCGTCAGAATTAGAGGAAGGTTAAACCAAATTAACAGCACCAGTCAATGACCTTTCAGACCCACTGACATTTGGTCTATTCTTTGAGTAGAGGTGCAATATAGCAAATAGTAGTCGTGTTTGCATAAACTAATAGGTTCAGCCCTCCAAGTATGTCATGTTTGTCAGCTAAAGTTCTTTCTGGTCCTGATGAAGGGGCTTTGCCCGAAATTCAACCGTTCACCCTTTTCCACAGATGCTGCCTGACCTGCTGACTTCCTCCAACATCTGTGTATATTGCTTTGGACTTCTAGCACCTGCAGATTTTCTTGTGCTTGTGACACTGTACAAAAGATCATCTTCCTTTTCGTATCAAAGGCCTCATCCAATACATTTTAGTCATTCTTTTTAAATCTTCGGTCTTAACACAGGTACCTAGCACAAGGCTTATCTTTTTTGTTCAACCTGCAATAAAGTTTAATATGACACAATGTACCTTAAACATTTCTAAACAGTACTGACCAAGTTTAAATAACTGACCGTTATTTAAACAGTCATGGGAACATGACTGGCATTCTTCCACATTACAGTACTTGTTCAATTGCTCTGGATAAAAACATATCAGCATGGAACTAGAAGAAAATGCCTCCTCTTTACATAAGAGGACGTTGAACCTGGTTAGTCATAAGCCCAGAACTGAACATGTATCCAGAATTAGACAAGCGATAATTGGTTTATTACTGTCGTGTACACTGAGATATAGTGAAAAGATTTTGCAAATCCAGGTAAATCATTCCACTCGAAGTACATCAAGGTGATACAGAAAGAAAAAAAACAAAATACAGAACATAGGACTATAGTTACAGAGACAGTACAGTGCAAAAGTGGATCAAAAAATACACAGGCCATGACGAGGCAGATTGAGAGATCATCTTTACATAAGAGGAACCTGGACAGGTCTGTCATAGCCCACAATAGAACAAGAGATCATCTTCCTTTAAGAGGAACGTGGACCTGGTTAGTTATAGCCCAGAAGGGAACAAAAGCACAAGAGTTCATCCTTATTGTACCATAAGTTTATTGCTTTATACGAGGGATGATTGATATGTTCATGGCCTAAGGTAGGAGGAGTCAATTTTAGAAAACCTAGCATATTTATTTTTTAACATCGTCCCCTCCTACATTTACACACTTAGTCCAGCGGTCGTGGAGTATACGGATCTTGGACCTCCAGAAAGTGTCTACAGCTGGGTGATTGATAAGTTTGTGGCCTAAGGTAGAAGGAAATGATTTACACAGCTCTCATTACATGCACATAAAGGTCAACTCTTTGAATGATTATGCAGAAAGTTTGAAGTTAACAACTCATCTCCTTCTACCTTAGGCCATGAACTTATCAATCACCCGGATGAGTTATTAACTTCAAACTTACTGCATAATCACTCAAAGAGTTGAAATGCATGTGCATGTAAAGAGAGCTGAATAACTCATCTCTTTCTACCACAAACTTATCAATCACCCCTGCTGTGGACATTTCCTGGAGGTCCAAGATCCATATGCGCCACGACCGCTGGACTAAATGTGTAAATGTAGGAGGGGGCTATATTGAAAAATAAATGTGCTAGGTTTTCTAAAATTGACTCCTTTTACCTTAGGCCACGAACATATCAATCACCCCTCGTAACTTCTGCTTGCCTGATTTGGGGATGGGGATGGGAGAAATCAGGAGAAGAAAGAATGACCAGGCTAAGAGATAAAGTGCCACCACTTGAAGGTCACAACTTGGGAATGGGACAGTATACTTACTCTTGTACCATACTTGCTATCAATAATTGCATCATCTTTTGGTATGGTAAAACTAACTCTTACATTCACATTCAAAAGAAGGGTGATAAGAGTTTTGAGTCACCATTTTTCTCTGGGAAGATGAATCAGTCAAGGCACAGTTGGTAAAGTTGCTGACTCAGAGTTCCAGGGAACTGGGCTTGATCTTGACCTTGAGTTTGCATGTTCTCTCAGATTTGTGCTGGTTTCTTCTGGGTATTTCAGTCCAGCAATTTCCTCTGATTTTCCAAAGGGTTGATTAGTTAATTCCCCTTGATAAAATTCCCCAAGTGTAGAGTAACTAGTCGGGGCAGGGTCTGAAAAAAGTTGCTGCGAACGTGGGAAGATAGAAAATGGAGCTAATAAAAATGAGCACTTGATGTTCATCATCACATCAGTGAGCTAAGAGGACCTGTTTCCTTCCTGTATCTGACCATGAAAATAAAGCACTTATTAAAGATTGCTCTGGGCTCATTATGCTGTCTTGGGTCAGGAGTTACATGTAGACCACATCTGGTAGAGATGATAAATAGTCATTTACTTTTGGTGAGCCAGATGGCCTTTTATGACAATTCAGTAGGTTAATGCTTAGCAGTGCTAATTATTATTGACAATAAACATTTTATTGCAGATTAGTTAACTGCATTTAAATTTCCTAACTGTTGTTGTGAGATTTCAACTTGTCTCTGGACCCTCTGAACCTGTTTTACAGCAGGGTTGCCACAGTACTGACATGCTCTTAATTTATAATGAAATGAAAATGTCTGCATTTTTCATAAAAGCTGCTATTATTTGTTGATGGGCTCTTTTAATTAAGTCATTCTTGATAAATGTGTGATGCAGTTTACATCTCAAAATCTTGTGTAACAATGTTTATTCTACCATCTTTTAAATTCATCAGGATCACATAGCAACCCCAATGTATTCAGTAAACTGAGAGCAGTGAGGAAATTCTGTCCATCCTTTTTTAGTAAACAGCTTGCATTTACAGAGCTTGCTCCACTACTTTCAGAAATGCCCAAGTAATGCAGCAGTATGAAATAAAAACAGAGAATGCTGGAAACATTAAGCAAATCAGGTAACATCTAGTATTTTCTGTTTTTATTTTCCATCTCCAGGATCTGCAGCATTATTTAACAATCTGTGGCACTGTTTCAAACTCTAACTTCAAGTGGAATCCATTACCCATTTCCATTACAGGCATTGAAACATAATTTACTTCCTGTCTGGAAAAAGTAGCATGAAACATTTGCTTCGGAAATACCTCAAAGATCTAAAGTGTAGAGTACAGAAACAGGCCTTCTGGCCTAACTCATCCTGCACCAACCAAGCTGAATAGGATAGTCCCATTTGGCCCACATCTCACTAAGCTTTTCTTGTCTATTTCTTAATACGTTTGAAACATTCTAATTGTACCTGTCTCTACAGCTTCTCCTGGCAGTATGTTCCACATACACACCCAGCCTGTGTGAAAATGTTGTCCCTTATATCCCGTTCAAACTTTTCCTCTCTCACCTTAAATAAACACCTTCTAGTCTTAGACTCTACTACAGGCAGTCCCCGGGTTACAAAGGAGTTCCGTTCCTGAGTCCGTCTTTAAGTCGGATTTGTACGTAAGTCGGAACAAGTACATCCGGTATCATTTAGCGTCAGTTAGTCAAATGTTTGTCTTAGTATATAGTATATTGTTACGAACCCCATAACTGGGTCACTTACCAGCAAAGATGGAGAGGTCCGTTGAAGTCTGATGGTACTATGTTTAACAGTATTTATTAGTAAAAATACACAAAAATAATATCAATGCAAATATACAGATAATATACGTCGTCAATACTAAATCTAAAAGTGCGGGTATAATAATAATCAATAAGAAATAAGCTCTGTCGTTGTCTAGGGGATAATGTATTGTCCGATGGAAATATAAAAGTCACTGAGTTCATGCAGGCTGCAGCCTTTGGGGATTGCTGGGTTTGCAATGGTTGGAGAGAGAGAGAGAGAGAGATTTTGAGAAACTTGCCGATTCTTTTTATGATTTCGATCCATCGGAGTCTCGTTGGTGTGGCCGTTCACTTGTGGCCTCTCCTTTAGCTAAGCCGTTCTTCCGTGGCGAGCCCGCCAATCCCAGGCAAGGGAAGGACGCACACGAGCCCCCACCGGCTGTCGCTATTAAACGCTGTCACGGGATTTCTAGCGTTTCTCCTGGTGCGTCTAAAGGGGTTGTTCCCCAGACCCTCTTTTATCCTTACTCACGGGGTCTCAGATGTCAATCAGGTTGGGATGATGCAATCCCTCAACCAGCCCACTCTGGTCATCCCCTGAGGGGCTTCAATGAATAGTACACTACTCAATACACAATTCCGTCTCCAAGAGACAATAGCCGTTATCAATGGTTTTGTTTCGCTGAGGCCAGGATACATTCCAAACCTTGTGGATTCTCTCTCATTTCCTGGGTCCCAGACCCGAATTAATAGCGATCTTGCGATTCTCAAAAAGGAGGGGGCGACTTTGTACCCTTCGGCCCCTCAGAGTTGCAGCACATTCGTAACGATATATTTTACCTTTCTATGCATATAAAACACTTAAGAAACATATGTATTCCAATACTTAAACCACCGTACTGCTTAGCAATAATTGCAGCTTTTATCAGGGCAGGGCCTTTCACATGCTCCATTATTTTCACTTTATCCTTTAAAATTGTTCCAATCATTGACCGACTGTAGCCTAACGCTTTTCCAATGACCGATGGCGTTACACCTCTTTCCAAACACTATTATTTCCACTTTATTTTTAATCGCGATTGTTTCCCGTCAATGGAATGGAACAGGAACACTACGGGTGGCGGGTCCCAACCTCCGCCAGCTCCCAAGATCCACTGGGTCCTAAGGACCACTGCACTGAATTCCCCGGGTCCTAAGGACCACCGCACTGAGACAGGTTAAATGGGACAAGTGGGGGCTGTGCTGGGTTTGGGTATTTGATCCTCCACAATATTCTGCGTGGGAATTTAGTCTAGGGGTGGCAGTGTTTTTTTTTAGGAGGTCGAGTTGTGATCTCAACATCAACCTGGCATGGATGGCATGGGAATCACTGGATCGACATCAACCCGGCACGGGAGATGTCTGTCACTAGATCGAACTCGGGAACCTCTGTTCTCGAGCCCGGCACTGATCTCACTGCACCACCAGCCGACTGGAATGGGGGGGTGGGGGCAGGGTCAGGGTGAATCTTGCTAAGAAAAATTTAAGCCAAATACAAAGTTACACACTCAACTCAGTGTCAACGGCAACGACTTAAAATGGCAGATGGCGAACCGATCTGACTTAAAATGGTGGACGGCGTTCTCCTTCCGCGGTTCATAAGTACAAGTTGTCCGTAAGTCGGATGTTCGTAACTCGGGAACTACCTGTACTCTACTAATCATTCACCCTACATTAAGTTATATACCTCTATAAAGACAACTCTCAGCCAAATTTCTGCACTACAGTGATAAAAGCCCCTGTGTATCCAGTCTCTCCTTACAACTCAAGCTCTCCAGTTCCAGTAACATGCTTGTAAGCCTTTTCTGCACCCTTTCCAGTTTAATCATATCCGTCCTATAGTCCGGAGACAAAAACTGCACACAGCAATCCAAGTGTAGTCTCATCAAAATCTTGTAACAGCTGAAACATGATATCCCAACTCCTGTATGCAATGTCCTCAATGATGAATGTCTTCGTCGCTATTCTGTCTACCCATGTGGACACCTTCATAGACGACATACCTGCCCCCCTAGATCTATTTCTTCTTGAATTACGAAGCATGCAAAAGGTGTATTAGTTATTATGGGCTTTCCCAAGTGTGTGCTGCAACTGAAAAACATTCCTTAAGTGTATTAGAAACCTCTCTTTATTGCAGCTACCACCTGCAGATACTTTGAGTGCCAGTCTTCACATTTTGATACTCAGTTTCGGATTTCAGCAGATAAAGAAGAGAATGAATCTCAAGGTAGTATATGGTGAGATATACATAGATTGATAATAAATTTACTTTGACTTAGCCGACGAGGTTGGTTTCAGACAGAACTTTAATAAAAAGAGGTTGAAAGATATAGGAAGAGTAATCCAGTGCTTCAGTTTGGGTAAGATCATGGATAGAGAAGTTTTGGAGGGATGTGGGCAAATACAGGCAAATGAGACTAGCTTGATCAGAATGGGTGATTGGACTACAGGGCTTATCTGAATGCTGTATGCTCCTATGATTTGGCGGAATTACATCCGGAATATTCAAGAAGCCAAGATTTAAGAAAAACAATATTTCAGAGGGCTTATGGTGCTGGGAAAGACAAGAAAATTTTTTTATGGGTAATGAGGGACCTGGTAACATGGCTGGGAAAATAAAACTGAAGCCTTGCTTAATTGGGTTTCATTAAAGGGAAGGCGGAAGTACAAGGCTTGGAATCAGCTGCCAAGCTTTGGATGACTTTGGTGCTAGGAGATTGGGGAAGGCCAATCAAGCATGTATTAGAATGGTCAACTCCAGAGAAAAGGAAGGCATGAATTGATGCTTCTAAGCTAACCTCAGAATCATATATAAAACCAAGTTTGGAAATAACCTGGCTCATTTCAGACAGATGCCACAGAGGAGGATGGAGCTGAGGTACAGGGAACAGGTTTTTTGAACTTGGGATTGCCAGGAATCAGACAAAGTTATTCTGTAACATAATTATGCCTCAAACTTAAGTGTGGATCTTTTCCTGCATACATGTTTCCCCTGTTAATTTTTTTTAAATGGGAAGAACACAACCTGCTCCATAATTCCAGTTACGTTTCCTTAAGAGGTGACAAAAATGGGGAAAATAATCAGTTCATTTATCAGGTCTTGGTACTTAATAGTTATTCTTATTCTATCAGCTCCAATGTAACTATCTTTAAAAGAAGACTAAAATAATGTTTATTTCCCTGAAAAATGTTATGAATTGCTGGTAAAAAGCAGCAATATTTCCTGAACAGATCAATGAAGTATTTCATGGTTAGGAAGGAATTGGAATATTTTCAGCTGAGATTCCCTGAAGCAGATCTGTTAATATAATTTGGGACACTAATAATTAAACCCTTCATGTCAGAATGCAAAGTTGCAGAAAGAACATTCCTCAGCTCAATTGTCTGCAAGTGTTCAGCATTCCCAGTAACATCAGTCATTGTGTAGAGAGCTCATGTGGTACATCACAAGTATCTATACAAGCAACATAACTGATTATTACCCAAACTTGTTCAATTGTGAAAGTAATCACAACTCAGTTTTATCATCTAAAGTGAGCACTAGAAAAATCATCTTTTATTGGAAAGAACACAATATGCTGTTGATCATACAATGCTGCACCTTTACCTTAACACAGTCATAACACATTAAGCACAGTTTGGTAATGATTAATGACATCATTTAAAAGACATTTGGACAGCACACGAATGGAAAATGTTCAGAAAAATCTAGGCCAAACATGGGCAAACCTAGACAGGCATCTTGGTTGATATGAATGACTTGAGCTGAAAGGCCCATTTTCATGCTGCGTTACTCTGAAACTATCCCCTGTCCCAGTCAAAGTTCAAGTTTAATGATCAGCCATACACATGCAACAGCGCTCCTTGGGGGCCAAGCTGCAAAAACAGCTTACCATCAGCACACAGCACACTGCACAAATAACACATACGGTCATGTTTTCAGAAAAGCATATGGTCACAAACAGAAAAATATATAGCCCAAGTCCGAGATGTCCTGATCCAGTTTGGTCTTCCGCCAAGCAAACATTAAGAGCAGCAAAAACCAAACACTAAGCTTATAATGTGGGAAATGGAGCACTTCCTTCTAGTGGTGGGAGGAAAGGGGAAACTGGAGTCCTGATCCCCTTGGAACTTCACAGCTGTCACAGCCCCACAGTGGTGGGGCTCATCAGCAAAAATGATGAAACAATGTACAGGGAGGAGTTCAAACACCTAGAGAGCTGGTGCAGTGACAACAACTTGATGCTTAATGTCACCAAAACCAAGGAGATGATCGTCGATTTCAGACGGTCTCAGCCTGAGCACACACCCCTCAGCATCAGCTGCTCCACAGTGGAGAGAGTGGAAAACATCAAGTTCCTTGGGGTGCAGATCTTGGACAATCTCACCTGGTCCAAGAACACCACTGGGATTGTGAAACGAGCCCAGCAGAGATTGCACTTTTTGAGGAAGCTTAAACAAGCATCACTCCCCACTAACATCTTAACTACATTCTACAGAGGCGTGGTTGACAGTATGCTGACCTTTTGCATCACAACCTGGTACTCCAGCTGCAGTGCTGCCAACAAAAAAGCCTTGCAGAGGGTGGTTAGGGGAGCAGAGAAGGTTATTGGGGTCTCCCTACCTTCTGTCCAAGACCTCCTTCAGAGTTGATGCCTCCAGAAGACACGGTACATCATTAAAGACCCCTCATACCCTCTCCGTGAACTGTTTGTTCTTCTGCCATCATGTAAACGTTACAGGAGCATCAAAACTAAAACCACAAGGCTACTAAACAGCTTCCTCCCACAGGCAGTCAGACTGCTAAATAGCTGCTCTACCTGACTCTGCTTTGGACACTTTTAATTTGCACTGGACACTTATAACTTGTTTTTAACTGACATGTGGCTGTTGTGTTTTATTATTTATTGTTATGTTTATTATTTAGTGTTGCGTTTGTTATGTTATGATTGTACTTGCCCTTGGGAAACGCTGTCTCATTCTGCCCTGCAGAGCTGATGTACGGTTAGAATGACAATAAAGTTTTTGAACCTTGAATCTTGAATATACTTACCCATAATTCTCTATTGAAACAGTTCCAGTACGTTTTTCAGGAATCACAACATTCTGGAATGGTTCCTGAGGACTGGAAAAATGCAAATGTTACTCCACACTTTAAGGGAGGGCTGTAGATGAAAGGAAATTATAGGCCAATTAGCCTGAATTCAGTGGTTGGAAAGATGACAAAGTCTATTATTAATGATGAGGTTTTGGGGTACTTACAGGCACATGATGAAACAAAATAAAGTCAGCATGATTTTCTAAAGGGGAAATATTGCCAGACAAATCTGTTGGAAATCTTTGAGGAAATAACAAGCAAGCTAGACATTAAAAAAAAGAATCAGTGGATGTTGTTTATTTGGATTTTCAGAAGGTCTTTGACAAGGTGCCATGCATGACACTGCTTAACAAAATAAGAGCTCATTGTGTTACAAGAAAGGGACAAGCATGGATAGAAGATTGGCTTACAGGCAGGAGGCAATGAGTGGGAATAAATTGGGGCTTTTATGCTTGGCTGCCGATGACTGGTGGTGTGATGCAGGGACTGGTGTAAGGAGCACATCTTTTCACATTGTATGAAAAATGATTTAGATGAAGTAATTGATGGCTTTGTGGCCAAATTTGCAGACCATATGAAGTTGGGTGGAGGAAGGTAGTGTTAAGGAAGCAGTGAGTGTGCAGAAGGACAGGTTGGAGAAATGGGCAAAGAAGTGACATATGGAATATAACGTAGGGAAGTGCATGGTTATGCATTTTGACACAAGGAATAAAGGTGTGGACTATTTTCTAAATGGGGAGAATCAGAGTGTGGTAAACTATGTATACCTGTCTGGATATGCCCCTCTGTTGACTGCTCCTATGGGTCCTCCCACAGACCCCTGTATAAAGGTGACTGGAGGCACTGCTCCTCCCCTTCAGTCTCTGAGATGCCGTGCTCCATTTTGCTGCTAATAAAAGCCTATTGTTCACCTCCTGTCTCTGAGAGTTATTGATGGTGCATCAATTTTATTAGCAGCAATTTTAAAACATGGAGAGCATTTTACGACCAGACAGATTGGATCTCAACCCACAATCCCAGGAAGCCGGCGACGCTTTCGAACTCTGGCTAGCATGCTTCGAATCGTACCTGGAGATTCATCTCCCACCGGCCCCATAGACGCTGCAGACCCCGCAATCCACCAGCGAATCGACCTCGGCTGCTGCCGGTCACAAGTCCGTGAAGTCCCCACAACCCGCCGGCAAGTTGACCACGGCTGCTGCCGGTCGCAAGTCCGCGCAGTGTTACTTCTGCGGACTTGAAAAGCACCCCCGAAAACGCTGCCCGGCCCGAGAAGCTACGTGCTCCAGCTGCGGAAAGAAGGGCCACTTCGCCAAGGCCTGTAAGTCCAAACCACGAGTGGGGTCGAGCAGCGCCATGTGCGAGGCATGGGGGTCGCCATCTTGGTCGCCGCCATCTTGCCTGCCCGCCTCGTGCGAGGCATGGGGTGGCCATCTTGGTCGCCGCCATCTTGCCTGCCCGCCTCGTGCGAGGCATGGGGCAGCCATCTTGGTTGCCGCCATCTTGTCTGCCCGCCGCGTGCAAGGCATGGGGGCGGCCATCTATGTCGGCACCACCTCGCCCCGCCTCCAACCCACGGGTGCTTACTGGGCACCAAGATGGCGATGCAACTCTGGCCTCTGTGACCCTCGACCAAAGCACTCCACACCAGCTCGCAAGGTCAATGATGGACATCCTGGTGGAGGGGCACAGGACTAGCTGCCTGTTTGACATGGGCAGCACTGAGAGTTTTATTCACCCAGACACAGTGCAATGCTGCGGGCTTGTGACACAGCCGGTAAGCTAGAGGGTCACCATGGCTTCTGGATTGCATTCCACAGACATCGGGGGGGGGGGGGTTGAGTAGCGACATTGGTCGTGCAGGGCACAGAATATCGGGACTTTGCATTACTGGTCATGCCTCAACTGTGTGCCCCTGTGCTATTGGGGCTCGACTTCCAGAGCCACCTGAAAAGTGTGACAATGGCGTATGACGGGCCCCTCCCACCAATCACTGTCAGAAATCCTCAGTTTTGTGGGACTTCGTCATATACCCCGCTACTGACCACACACACACACCGACCCGCACATCCCACCCAACACCATGCCAACAGCCGCGCTACTGACACCACTTGCAGCCTCTCCACCCTCAAGATCCCTCCCCCAGCGCTGTTCGCCAGCCTGACCCCCAACTGTAAACCTGTGGCAACTAAAAGCAGGAGGTACAGCGCGGGGGACAGGGCCTTCATTAAGTCGGAGGTGCAGCGGCTGCTCAGGGAGGGGATCATTGAGCCAAGCACAAGTCCTTGGAGGGCCCAGGTGGTCGTTGTTCAGACCGGGCAGAAAAATAGGATGGTCGTGGACAAAAGCCAGACCATCAATAGGTTCACGCAGCTTGACACGTACCCCTTACCCCGCATCGCTGATATGGTCAATCAAATAGCTCAGTACAAGGTGTACTCGACCATAGACCTGAAATCTGCTTACCATCAGCTCCCCATCCGCCCGGAGGACTACCGCTACACTGCCTTCAAGGTGGGCGGCAGGCTCTATCACTTCCTGCGTGTCCCCTTCAGTGTCACGAATGGTGTCTCTGTCTTCCAGAGGGAAATGGACCGGATGGTGGACCAGTGCCAACTGAAGGCAACGTTCCCATATCTGGATAACATCACCATCTGCGGTCACGACTGGCAGGATCACGACACCAACCTCCAACGATTTTTCCAAGCGGCTAAAGCTCTTAACCTTACCTATAACAGGGGCAAGTGTGTATTCGGAACCACACGATTTGCTATCCTTGGGTATGTCGTGGAGAACGGCGTTATTGGCCCTGACCCCGACCGTATGCGCCCCCTGTTGGAACTCCCTCTTCACACCAACCTCAGTGCCTGGGCTTCTTTTCCTAATACGCCCAATGGGTCCCTCACTACACAGACAAGGCCCGCCCCCTGGTCAAGTCTACCACATTTCCCCTCTCTGCCGAGGCCTGCGCGGCCTTCAGCTGCATTAAAGGGACATTGCCAAAGCAACGATGCATGCGGTGGACGAGACCATTCCCTTCCAAGTAGAGAGTAACGCCTCCGACTTCGTGCTGGCTGCTACCCTCAATCAGGCAGGAAGGCCGGTAGCATTCTTCTCTCGTACCCTTCAAGGCCCTGAAATTTGGCACTCCGCGGTGGAGAAAGAAGCCCAGGCCATAGTGGAAGCTATTAGGCACTGGAGGCACTATCTCGCCGGCAAAAGGTTCACCTTGCTGACCACCCAGCGCTCAGTTGCGTTCATGTTCAGCAACCAACAGCGGAGCAAAATCAAAAATGATAAAATTTTGAGGTGGAGAATAGAACTTTCCACCTACAACTATGATATCCTGTACCGGCCTGGAAGGCTCAATGAGCCCCCTGATGCCCTATCCCGGGGAGCGTGCACCAGCGCACAGCTCGACCGGCTATACGCCCTCCATGCAGATCTTTGCCACCCGGGGGTCACCCGACTTTACCATTTCGTGAAAGCCCGGAACCTGCCTTACTCCCTTGAGGAAATCAGGACGATGACCAGGGACTGCCAAGTCTGCGCTGAGTGCAAACTGCACTTCTACTGTCCTGAAAAGGCTCAACTTATCAAGGCCACACGCCCTTTTGAGCAACTGAGTGTTGACTTTAAGAGCCCCCTTCCCTCCACCGACCGCAATGTCTACTTTTTCAACATAATCGACGAGTACTCGCGGTTCCCCTTTGCCATCCCCTGCCCCGACACCACTGCCACGTCCATCATAAAAGCCCTGTGCCAGCTCTTCATTCTGTTCGGATATCCCTGCTATATCCACAGTGATAGAGGGTCCTCCTTTATGAGTGACGAGCTGCGCCAGTACCTGCTGGCTAGGGGTATTGCTACTAGTAGGACCACGAGCTATAATCCCCGGGGGAATGGACAGATGGAGAGGGAGAATACCATGGTGTGGAAGGCCACACTCTTAGCCCTTAGGTCAAAGGGACTGCCGGTCTCTCGCTGGCAGAAGGTCCTCCCCGAGGCACTCCACTCCATCCGCTCCCTGTTATGCACGTCCACCAATGCCACCCCTCATGAGCGACTCTTTTCTTGTCCCAGGAAGTCTGCCACTGGGACCACCCTACCGGCTTGGCTGACGTTCCCGGGGCCAGTGCTGCTTTGGAAACATGTGAGGAGCAATAAATACTCCCCGATGGTTGAGAGGGTTCACCTACTTCATGCGAACCCCCAGTATTCCTACGTGGTCTTACCTGATGGGCGGGAGGACACGGTCTCCGTCTGTGACCTGGCGCCCGCAGGAGCACCAGAACCCTACCCCGAACACTCCACAGTGACTATGAACCCCGTACCCACCGAGGTGTATATCCACGAGACACCGCGCACGCCAAGCCCTACACAGACTCCTCACGACACTCCCATACCGGGTGTCTCGCACACGCATGAGGGATCACTGACGCCTAGTGGGCTGGCACCTCAAGTCAGGCCAGAGCCAGCACAACCACCGTCACCGATGCAATCACCACCGGCACCTGTGCAATCACAGCCGGTGCTACGTAGATCACAGCGACAGGCTCGACCGCCTGATAGACTTAACCTGTAAATATACTTGTAAGAAACATCGCCCCGTGGGGACTCTCTTTTAAAACAAAGGGGGGAGGGTGAATGTGGTAAACTATGTATACCTGTCTGGACAAGCCCCTCTGCTGACTGCTCCTGTGGCTCCTCCCACAGACCCCTGTATAAAGGTGATTGGAGGCACTGCTCCCCCCTCAGTCTCCAGGATGTAGTGCTCCATTTTGCTGCTAATAAAAGCCTATCGTTCACCTCCCGTCTCAGAGAGTTATTGATGGTGCATCACAAAGGTGCAGAATGACTTGGGAATTCTCATACAGGATTCCCTAAAAGTTAACTTGCTGGTTGAGTTGGTGGTAAGGAAGGCAAATGCAATAATAGCATTCATTTCAAGAGGACTAGAGTACAAAAGCAAGAATGTAATGCTGAGAATTTTTAAGATATTGGTCATACCGCTCTTGGAATATTGTGAAAAGTATTGGACCCCTTATCGACGAAAATATGTGCTGGCATTGGAGAGGCTCCAGAAGAGGTTTCTGAGAATAATCCCAGGAATGAAAGGGTTAACATATGAGGTACTGGTCCTGTACTCCCTGGAGTTTAGAAGAATGAAGGAAGATCTCATTAAATCCTATTGGATATTGAATGGTCTGATAGAGTGGATGTTACCTATAGTGGGGAATTGTAGGTACAGAGGGCACAGCCACAGAATTGACAGACATCCATTTAGAACAGAAATTAGGAAACCTTCCTTTAGCCAGAGGGTGGCGAATCTATGGAATTCATTGCCACAAATGGCTGTGCAGACCAAGCTATTGGGTATATTTAAAATGGAGATTGATAGGTTCTTAATTAATCCGGGTGTCAAAGGTTACAGGGAGAAGACAGGAGAATGGGGTTGAGAGCAATGATGGATCAGCCATGTTGGAGTGGCAGAGCAGATTCGACGAGCCGAATGGCCTAATTCTACTCCTATGTCCTATGATCTAAGTTTCCAGCTGGTCCCCATCACAAAGCTCAAGTTCTGAACAACTCTCTGAGTGCCTGTTAGTGCAGACTATTTCTCATCTTCCTCCTCCTCTCCATGCACTTGACCCTGAGTGATCACATCTCTCTAGAGTAGTGTGACTCCTTTTACTGGAGGAGAACTGTTGAACATAGAGATGAAGAAATGGCCCTATCACCAGTTGGTCGCAATACTGGGCTATAGCAAACATTCTGTCGCAGATGAATCCCAGTTCTGGAATTCAGGTAGTACAGTCCTGCTGCTGACAATCAAAGAAGCAACATAATCAGAATCAGGTTTATTATCACTGGCCTGCGTCGTGAAATTTGTTAACTTAGCAGCAGCAGTTCAATGCAATACAGAGCACAGAAGAACAAAATAATAATAATAAATCAATTACAGTATATGCATACTGAACAGATTGAAAATCATGCAAAAAAACCCCAGAAATTATATATTGAAAAAAGTGAGGTCGTGTTCAAGGGTTCAATGTCCATTTAGGAATCCGATGGCAGTGGGGAAGATCCTGTTCCTGAATCGCTGAGTGTGTGCCTCCAGGCTTCTGTACCTCCTACCTGAAGGTAACAGTGAGAAAAGGGCATGCCCTGGGTACTGGAGATCCTTAATAATGGACGCTGCCTTTCTGAAGCACCGCTTCTTGAAGGTGTCCTGGGTACTTTGTAGGCTAGTACCCAAGACGGAGCTGACTAAATTTAAAACCCTCTGCATAGTACAGATTCTAGTTGGCAATTCCTTTTTGTAGGTTAACTTTTAACAAAGAACACTATTATTGAAGAACAGATCTAAAGCGAGAATTGCACTGCTCAATTGAAAGTGGAAATATTAATTAGATACTTCCTGTGGATAAATATTAACAGTAAAACTAGCTCACTTCCTCCCATAAAAATTATTAGCTTCGGTTACAAGGAAATTAAGGCAAAGGTGTATTTTAACACAAGGTTAGGGTGAGTTAAATTTAACACTGATTGATACGTCTTAATGCTTTATCTTATAAACAATTTTATTTAAACACTGGTTAGCATTGACTCAAGCAGAGCTAGCATTAAGAGATTTACAAGACCCAGCTTTGGAAAATGTATAAACCTGGCACCTGTGAGAATTCACAAAAACTTATCATGTATTCCAAGAGAGCTCTGATTGATTGGCCAGCTTCAAGTTCAATTCTAAAAGGTGCCAGTGGGAATCAGGTTAATGACGCTCACTAAATCATTTTCTGCCAGAATATTGTAGGTTCAAGTCAGCTCAGTTCCTTGGCCTGAAAATTACACTGAACTTCTTGATCTTAACAGTTTATCAATAGATATGCATCCTTGTCCATGAAACAGGATATGCAACACTTATTATCGAGGAAATCAGAAGTGCTTCTCTTTGGATGGTTACATATCAGTTAAAGCGACTAAGGAAGCTACGGAAGTCACTTTAAATGAAAACAACTGGCTGCTTTCCATTGGCGTTAACCGACTTGGAATGAACCCAGACTTGTGAAGCAAACTGAGGTACACAGTCCTAATTTTCCACATGAAGAGCAAGTAAATAAATTGTTGAAGGAAACCAAATCTCCTCTAAGTTTGTAACAAAACTTCCAAAAACCCAACAAAGAATGAATTCAAATACTGACATTAAATTTGGAAAAATCAGTGTTTATGGATTTTTAGCTGAACATTTTTAAATTCCATTGGGAAATGTTTTTATATGTAACAGCCATGTAAAGATAGTTTCTGAAAAGGTGGTTTGACTTGTTATACATCTTTATCGTTACAGATTTATATTTAATAAATAAAGTTTCAAGACACCGACAACAGCCAATACAAAACATAAATGCGAACCTTGAGACAGAAAAGACTGTAGATGCAGATGCTGACAATTCCTTTACTCTTATATATGCTGTTCAACCTGCTGAGCTCTCCTAGATGGCTTGATACTCCAGATAAACATGAACTTTGTGTTGATACTTCGAGTGGTGGGGCAAAACTCATGCTGTATAAGAACATGTAAGATATTTGAAGGACAGATATTTGTGGCTTGTTTCCCTTTGATACAAATTGCAATTGCTCAGTAATCATCCAGTCTTTGAAACCAATCAGGCAGGAGCTCCTTTTCCGGTACTTAAATCCTTGTCTTCTACAAATTTACTCCCAACAATCCCTGGAAACATACTCAAGAACAAGCTCTTTTTGGAATCAACTGCACTCAGTTGCACATTTCATCCCTAGCACTGCAAACTTTAACAGCCCTGTCAAGAACCAGGAAGAGCTCAACTTCTATCCTTGGGCCTGACAAATACAGAATTCTAATCCTTTAATTCCATTTTTCTCCCTGGCCACTACAGCATTAACAAATTCCAGCCATCTTATCTCCAAACTGAACTCACAAACTTCCATCATTTCCACCTGCCTAATCTCAGGACATCACAGCAGGAACAGGCCCTTTGACCCACAACGTTGTGCTGATTTAATGAAGCTAGCCATGCCTAATTATACCAATTCCTCCTCCTGCACATGGTCCATATCTCTCTTTCCAATATCTTTATTAGTTTCTACATAGAAGAATACAGAGTACAAGAAATTGTATATAAAAGGTCAGAAAAGATATTTAAAAAACTACCGGTTACATTATATCTATTCATAATAACAATTACATTACCCCATATTCATACAAGTTAATTGATAGTTATATTGAACTATGCTAATTTATTACAAAAGAAAAAAGAATCTAACCCCTACCACGACCAAAGCTGTTCATTAAGGAGAAAAGAAGGTAAATACCTTCTTATATAATAGAAATTAATAATAGCCAACATCTGAGTTTAAATAACAAATTGAAGGTTTTGAAAATAATTCAGAAAAGGTCCCCACAATGTTTGAAAGTCTTGACGAGATTCAGAAATTGAACAACGAATCTTCTCTAAATTTAAACATGATATAACACCACGTAACAATTGAGCGTGAGTAGGAAGAAGAAGATCTTTCCATTTAAACAAAAGCGTCCTCCTAGCTATAAGAGAGCTAAAGGCCAAAATATCTCTCTATTCTCTGCTTCAGGTTTTTCCCAAATTTCTTAATTTCTTCACAATACTAAAAGCCAACTGCTGTTAACTTTCCAAGAAAGATGAGTCTTTTATGGACGGTTTCCCTGGCAATAGATGAAAATTCAAGAAAAACTTTGAATGTTTTGTTTCTTCTCTTTGCTATTTTCAACAAGCTAGTTAATGGATCTCCATTAAATGGATTAACAGGTAGGACAACATGGCACAAAAAGAAATATAACCATCTTTTAAATCAATCCGGTAAATATAACACACTGAGCAAATTAAAACCCTAACAGCCTAAGATTAAAATATATGAACTACTCAATCCAGATCATTATGTTCCACAGTTCCAGCCAGAATGAATCATTATAAAATCCTTTCACCATGCTTCCATAGAAGATACAAGGTCATAGAACACTACAGCATAGAATCAAAACTTTTGGCCCATTTAGTCCATGCTGAACTATTAACCTGCCTAGTCTTATCAAACAGCGCCAGACCGTACTCCTCCCATCCACGTATCTTTAAATGCTGAAGTTGAATCTGTATCCACCACTTCCGCTGGCAGCTCATTCCACACTCTCACCACCCTCAGGGTCAAGATCCCCCTAATGTTCCCCTGAAACATTTCACCTTTCACCCTTAACCTCAAGTTTTAATTTCAACCCAACCTCAGAATCAGAGTCGCCTTATTGCCAGAATATGGAACATAACAGAATTAATCATGGTTCGGTGCCAAGCATAAATCACAGGACAATACCATAGCAGACAACACAATAGCAACCAACAATTTACAAGACAATAGTGTAAACAGCCATGAGCAAACAACAACTAGCAGAACGGTCAGCTGCACCAATGTCAACAATCAAACTTAAACAAACACGAACATATGAACAGACTCAACAATTATCAACGTAACAAGGAAGGACCATTTAACAGATGCTGTGCAGGGACAGTACAGGTATTACACCTGAGTGAGTTTTGTTGAGAAGCTGGATAGCTACAGGAAAGAAACTTCAGAGATGACATGTAGTCCTGATGGTGATGGACTTGTACCATCTCCCTGATGCCAACTTGGTGAAGAGGTGTCTGCTAGAGTGGGTGGAGTCAGCAGTGATTTTTTTCCCAGCTCTTTACTTTGCTCTGGCGATGACCAAGTCTTTTAATGTTGGTAGCTGACAGCCAACTCAGCTAGTAGTCTCCGCTGAGTGGACCACTCGATGTAAACTGGACTTGGAGAGGGTGGAGGCGACAGGAAACTGAACGGTTATGGAGATGGTCACAACAACCTCTTTGGTGGCTGAATTAAAATTCATCAAGTTACACTCTAACATTTCAAGTTTTCTAAGCTGGCGTAGGAAGAACAATCTCATCAGGGCTTTTCCTAGTGATGAGCGTAACGTGCTTATCCCACTTCACTGCATTGGTAATGATAGTTCCCAGGAATTTGAATGACTCAACCACAGATACAGCCTGACCTTTAAATTCTAAAGGGGGGCAAGTATGGGGAAAAACCTGCTTGCATTTATCCTAATATAAACCCCTCATAATTGTATACCTCTATCAAAGCTCTTCTCATTCTCCTACACTCACCTATTCAACCTTTCCCTGTAACTCACGTCTCCAAGTCCTGGTAACATCCCTGTAAATTTTCTATGCTCTCCTTCAATCTTATCAACATCTTTTCTGTAGGTAGATGACCAGTACTGCACGCAATACTCCAAATTAGACCTCACCAATGCCTTATACAACTTCACCATTGACCTTCAACCTTATACAACCCCAAATCCTGTACTCAATACTTTGATTTATGAAGACTATTGTGCCAAAAGCCGTTTTTACAACCCTATCTATCTGCAATACCACTTTCAAGGAATTATGGATCTTTATTCACAGATCCCTGTGTCCCATCACACTGCTCAGTCCCCATTCCACAGCTGGTCGAGATCTTGCTATAAGCTTTGATAGTCTTCCTCTTCCTCATTGTTCACTACACCACTAATCTTGGTGTCATCTGCAAATATGCAGATCCAGCTTAGCACATTATCATCCAGATCGTTGATATAGATGACAAATAACAACAGACCCAGCACCAATCCCAGTGGCACACCACTCGTCACAGTCTTCCAGTCAGGATGATAACCATCTACAATCACTCTCTGGCTTCTCCAATTTACTACCCCATCTTGAATGTCAAGCAATTGAACCTTCTTGACCAAGCTCGCACATGGGACCTTGTCAAAGTCCTTGCTAAAATCCTGGTAGACAAAATCCACTACCTTGTCTTCATCAATTTTCCTGGAACTTCCTGGAAGAACTCTGTAAGTTTGGTTAGACACAATCTGTCATTCATAAATCCAAGTTGCCTACTCCTAATCAGTCCCTGTCTATCTAAATACTTATATATCCAATCCTTTAGAATGCCTTCCAATAACTTACTCCCTGTTGATGTCAGGCTCACCAGCCTGTAATTTCCTGGCTTATTCTTAGAGCCTATCCTAAACAATGGAACAATACTAGCTATCCTCCAATCCTCTGGTGCCATATCCATAGGTATGGACATTTTGAATATCTTTAGTAGGGCCCCTGCAGTTTTGCACTTCTCTCCAACAAGGTCCAAGGGAACATCTGGTCAGGCCCTGAAGAATTATTTGTCCACCCCATTTGCCTCAAGACAGCAAATACCTCCTCCTCTATAATCAGCATATGGTCCTGACCTCATTGCTACTTTGCCTCACTTTCATAGACTTTGTGTCTGTCTCCTGAGCGAATACAGATGCAAAAAATTAATTTAAGATCTCCCCCATCTCCTTTGGCTGCATGCATGGATGACCCCTAGGAACTTCCAGAGGACCAATTTTGCCTTTGCTATCCTTTTGCTCTTTTTCCCCCCGAGGTCTCCTGCACCTGTCTGCTACAGCAACCTCATGCCTTCTTTTAGCCCTCCTAATTTCTTCGACATTTTTCTTAACCAGGGCCTCACTATCCCTCAAGAGCTAAGGTTCCCCAAAACTGTTTTTCTTGCTTTTATCCTGACAGGAACATACAAACTCTGTACTTTCAAAATTTCACTTTTGAAGGCCTCTGACTTACCAAGTACACCTTTACCAGAAAATAATCCGTCCCAATCCACACTTGCTATATCCTTTCTGATAGCAACAAAATTGGCCTTTCTCCAAATTAGAATCTCAACCCTTCTTCTTCTATCCTTCTCCATAATTATTGTGAAACTAATGCCATTATGATCACTAGTTGCAAAGTGTTCCCCTACACATACATTTGCCACCTGCCCTCATTCCCTAATAGGAGGAACACTTTCCTGAACACGTCTGATAAACTCTACCCATCCAGCCCAGTCAATATGTGGAAAGTTAAAAATCATCTACTATCACAACATTTAAAATCAAAAATTTTTAAATTAGCTCCTTAAACTCGTAGATTTTGGGTGGTCTATAATGTAATCCCATTAACGTGGTCATCCCTTTCTTATTCCTCAGTTCCACCCATATAGCCACAGTCGGCAAGCTCTCCAGTCTGTCCTAGCTGAGCATTCCTTAAGATTTTCCCAAACTAGTAATGCCAGCCCTCTCCCTTCAACCCTTCCCGCTTTATCATGAATAAGTCAACAGAAACCTGGAATATTGAACTGCCAGTCCTGCCAGTCCTACAACCAAGACCCACTTATGGCTACCCTGTCATAATTCCACCTGCTGATCCATGCCCTGAGCTCATCTGGCATCTTACAATGCTCCTTGCATTGAAACATGCACAGTTCAGAATATTATTCCCATCGTGCTCGACCTTTGGATTCGTGACTTTGTATTTAGGCTCAACAACATCTTTCCCCACAAACTCTACACTATCTATTCTGGTGCTCTGGTTCCCATCCTCCTGCAACTCTAGTTTAGCTCCCTCCCCCCATATGCAGCAGCAACAAACCTTCCTGAAAGGATGTTAGTCCCCCTCCAGTTCAGGTGCAAACCATCCCTCCTAGAGGTCCTGCCTTTAAATTTTAACCTAACACCCTGAACTCATTTTGCAGGACCTCATCACCCTATCTACCCACATTATTGGTACTGATGTAAACCATAACCTCTGGCTACTTAACGTCCCACTTAAGAATCCTGTGGACTCAATCCAAGATGTCCCTGATCCTGCCACGTGGGAGGCAACATTCCATCTGGGAATCTCATTTTCGTCCACAGAACCTCCTGTCTGTTCACCTAACCGATGAATCCTTCCTCACTATAGCTCACCTCTTCTCCCCACTTCCCTTCAGAGCCACAGGGTCAGATTCAATGCTGGACACCTGATCGCTTTGGCTTTCCTCTGCTGGGTTAATACCCTCCCACCCAACGGAAGCCAAAGCATTATTGAGGGGATCAGCCACAGGAGTACTCTGCACAGGCTGCCTATCCCCCATATCCCCTCCTGACAGTCACCCAGTTAACCTGTGTCCTGCACTTCAGGTGTAACTACCTCCCTGTACGTCCTGTCAACCAACCCCTCAGCCTCCCCCATAATCCGGCGTTCACCCAGTTTCAGCTCCAATTCCTTTGACGCAGTCTGTTCAAAAGAAGTGACAGGACATCCTGGGGAGATATCGGATTGCGTAGTGGGAGAGAGTTCAAAGGAAGCGAACAGGGGCTGTTGGGACACGCTGCAACATCTGAGATCAGGGTTGAACCCAGGTCAGTCGTGTTCTAAGGCAGTGGCTCCCCAGCTGCAAAACTATCTGAATTTAATTCTCCAGGGAAGGATCACAGCTCATGTCTCTGGATCAACAATCCAGAATTCCAGGCGTGTGACTAGTAACTTCGGTGCTATTGTATCCTGGTGGTTAAACTTGATGTTAAAATCTTGGACATTAAATCAAGTCCTCATTTGGACTTGCAGTTGACAATGCAAAAGATCCCACAGCACTGTTTGGGAAACTGAGGAAAAATACTGACCAGAGCAATTAATATCCCAGCAATTTATCTCATCACTATCACTTGGTTGTTCATGGAAACTTGCTGTGGCAAACAAGCCATCATGTTGCCCACGGATAAGGAATGGTTACATTCTAGACATTCTGAGACTTGAATGTTAGTTAATAATTTTCATTATATGGACAAATCAGCACTTAAATCTGAGCTGTAGCCTATTTCCAACATGTTCTATTTTCCAAGCCTCTCTTTGTTGGCTTTACTGAATATACCAAGGTGACAAAGTTCAAATTTGCTCATGTCAATCCAAACACTAGCTCATGAGGTACAGTGATCAAATGCCCTGAGTAAATGCCTCACTAGGGTACTAGTCTTGTTGATTAACACCTTCACTAATTCAACATCTGCAGATAAGAGAAAGCTCTTCGCACAAAAAGCTTTGACCTTGAGAAGTACCCTTTCAAAACAGAATGATGTCAAGATTAGCTTGGAAAGATGCATCTAGAATAAAGGATTGATGAGGTAAAGGTATGAACATGTGACTTGGACTTTTTGTTTATGTATGTAAACTTAGACTGAACGTCCTGTTTGCTTTGAAATTTCCATATGTTTTTATAGTAAATAAATAGATCTATATTTATTCATCACATGAACATACAGTGAAATGCGTCATTTCTGTTAACAACCAACACATCCAAGGATGTACTAGGGCAGCCTGCAAGTGTCACCACACATTCCATGCCACCATAACCTGCCCACAATGCTCAGCAGAGCAGCTCAGAACTCAACAAAACAGAACATACCAAGTGACACAGCAACAGCAGCAAAACAAGCCCAGTTCGTCCCTCCACCCACCCACCACTTCCGGATACCACAAGCCTTCAATAGAGATCAACTGAAGGTACACATTTCACACTTTATGTTCCAATAAACTTTTGCTTTTGTTACCTGTTTGATATTCTCCTGAAATTTTACTGCCCAGCATTTAATTTGCCTGTGTTTCTCCCCAACATACTTGGAAACATAAGAGATCAATATATTTCTCAGAAATGCAGTCCTTCAGCCCAGGGGTTCCCAAACTAGGGTCCATGAATCTCTTGCTTAACGGTATTGGTTCATGGCATAAAAAAGGTTGGGAACACCTTCTCTATAGTTATGCAATGTAAATACCAGGAGTCACAGAGTTAATGACTGACACCAGATATCTTCACTCTAGATAATTATTATTTGTCACATGTAAAAACATACACTGAAATACATTGCTTGTGTCAAATCACGCAACCAATCATACAAAATATTGTGCCAATGTGTTCCTGTGGCACTCCACTAGATGGATTTCTGTGACAGAAGGGTTACACTTGAGGGTGGCCTCTCACACACTGGCAAGAATAGCCCTACTCAGAAACCCAAATCCTTCTGCATTCACAAGCCAATGTGCCATTGACATCTTAACTGCCCCCCTTCCATGAGAAATCTGCAGGGACACTCATCACTTTGTCCATCAACCCATTCTGACCGTCACCACTTCAGTAACATAATGCCTTTTCTGTTTTTACCACCAAATTTATCCATGCTATATTGCAAAATCATTTTCCAGTAGCCACACAACTTAGATTATGTATGTGTGTGGTTGAGCATTAAAACAAAGTGATCTTTGAGTTTAGCTGGTAATGGTATGGAATGGAATGTTTGCAGCTAGGATCACCATAGAAAGCATTTTATACACGCCATGCAATTTTATTCTTCTAAATTTGCTCCCCTTCCAATAATGAGAAGGAAAGTGCTGAATTCTCAAATCACCTGATGAAGAAGACATGCAAGTGCAATGCTCAGCTTGTCATTCAAAGCCAAGTGGCTCCAGCATGTAACCACTGCACTCAGTGTGTTGAAAAGGGTGCACAGTACGAACTCCAACCACTGCACAAGCAGCTCTGTCGGGATTGACGGCATATGTGGCTCAGTCAGTTCCTCTGTGTGAGTACAACAGAAACATGATCCTTGGTCCTCCCCAATGTATAACGCTGGAGGAGTCATGCTGCTGCCCTCATCATCTGATTAAAAGAAGATCAACCAACACCCACTAAATGTTTATAATTATCTTAATTTCTTCTCAAAATATAATCTGTGGTTCATGTTCCATTAAGCTTCCTGAGGGAGGACTTTGGGCCACTGTGCTGATTTAACACGCGGGACCAGTGGTTTGTCGTGCTCCCTCAGGGCTCAAGTGATCCAGCTTGAACCTGCCCTCTCATGCTAGGTGTGTGGAGTTTGTACATCTGCCTCATGGCCCTGAGGGTTTACTTTCGTGGCCCCAAAACAACCAGACAGGTTAACTGTCAAGCACCACTAGGTGGAGATGGATGGCAGGAAAATGGGGGAGAATTGGTGGCCATATGGAGGCAGAGGTAGTTAGAGGGAAATAAATGTGGGAATTAGACTGATGGGAATGAGAGCTAGCACTGTCTTAATGGGCTGAATGGCATCCTACATTATTTGGCAATATGTATTATGATAAGATCATTGAGATAATAATTCTGATAGTAACTTGAGCCTGATAATATACAATTGTGAAGGAAAGAAGAGATGAAAATGAATCAGATATTCACTTCTTACTGAAGAATTTTATTGTAATAACATTATATAACGAAAGAACTTGGTACAGATTCAGTGGTTAAAGGGCACATCTCCATGCTGAAGCATTCTATGGCCCGGACTCTCTGTCAGCGGAAAGTATTTGCACCTTGTTCCTTAGTTGGAATTATTGTGTCAGCAGGCTTTGGATTCCAGGCTCAGCATGGAATTGCAGCGAGACTTCACCCTCTTGCAGTCCTTTGTCATTTAATTTGGAATTAGTTTGGGACTTTGCACTTGGCTGGCATTCAAGCTTGCTATTGGTGCAAAGCAGCTTTGATATACGCCAAGGTTAAAACTTGAGGAAATGCCTTCAGATCATTCAGCTGCCCTGAAAAGCAGCTTCCCACAACCACCAGCAAGCTGGCCATATCCTGCACAACTTGTAGTGAACGAATGCCATGAAGTGGTGAACAAAACACTTGCTATAAACAATAAACGACAGATGGGAGCTCTACAGAGAATCACATCTGTGAGCCATGGGACGCAGTGGTAGAGCCAGTATAAGGTGACCAAAATATCATGATACTATCCACTTTCCCTTGTACAGAGCCAAGCATACCTTAGGTCAGATGTTTGCTCACTCAGCTTCCTTTCAGGAGATTTTGGCTGACCTGTGAACAAGAGCCTTCTCCCATGCCCTTCAATGGCTTCGCTAAAGTAAAAGTTGCCCATTTCCAACTTGAAATTACAGTCCCCTTTGTGTTTGGCAATAGCGATGGAAGAAGAGCTGAACACACGTCTGGGCTCATAGCAATGGGTTAAATCAAGTCAAGTCAAGTCGCTTTTTATTGTCATTTTGACCATAAACTGCTGGTACAGTACACAGTAAAAACAAAAGAATGTTCCTCCAGGACCATGGTGCTACATGAAACAACACAAAACTACACTAGACTATGTTACATAACTCAAGGCAACACTAGACTACGTAAAAACAACACAAAAACTACACTAGACTACAGACCTACACAGGACTACATGAAATGCACAAAACAGTGCAGGGCAGTACAATCAATCAAAAAATAAATAAATAACAAGACAATAGGTACAGCAGAGGACAAATTACAATATAATAATAAATGAAGTAGATGTCAGGAGGCGTCTGATGGCTTGGGGGAAGAAACTGTTGCACAGTTTGGTTGTGAGAGCCCGAATGCTTCGGTACCTTTTGCCAGTTGGCAGGAGGGAGAAGAGTTTGTGTGAGGGGTGCGTCGGGTCCTGCACAATATTGTTAGCTTTGTGGGTGCAACGTGTGGTGTAAATGTTTGTAATGGCGGGAAGAGAGACACCGATGATCATCTCAGCTGACCTCACTATCCGCTGCGGAGTTTTGCAATCCGAGATGGTGCAATTCCCGAACCAGGCAGTGATGCAGCTGCTCAGGATGCTCTTGATACATCCTCTGTATAATGTGGTGAGGATGGGGGGGGTGGGAGATGGACTTTTCTCAGCCTTCACAGAAAGTAACGACGCTGCTGGGCTTTCTTGGCTATGGAGCTGGTGTTGAGGGACCAAGTGAGATCTTCTGCCAGGTGAACATCCAGAAATTTGTTGCTCTTAACAATCTCTACTAAGGAGCCGTCAAAGTTCAGTGGAGAGTGGTCACTCCCTGCTCTCCTGAAGTCACCAATCATCTCTTTTGTTTTGTCCACATTCAGAGACAGGTTGATGGCTCTGCACCAACCCGTTAGCCGCTGCACCTCCTCTCTGTATGCTGACTCATCGTTCTTGCTGATGAGACCCACCACAGTCCTGTCATCGGCGAACTTGATGATGTGGTTCGAGCTGTGTATTGCTGCACAGCCATGGGTCAGCAGAGTGAACAGCAGTGGACTGAGCACGCAACCCTGGGGGGCCCCTGTGCTCAGTGTGATGGTGTTGGAGACGCTGCTCCCGATCCGGACTGACTGCACAACAAACAAAAGCGATTTACTTTGCAAATGGATTGTTTAAAGAGGAAGTGGAAATTACAAAAGAAACTGCAGCAATTTCAACCAAAATACAGAGTCTTTTCATCAGAAATGTAGCATGTGGAAGATAGCTGCACACAGATGATGTGCTTCAATTCAATTTGAGCCACTTCCAGCAACATGATCACTAGGCTTGAATCACCCAATCAGGTCCACTTCATCCCAAAATAGCACGATCACTATACGCAGTTTTGACATTACAAACTGATTCAACATCAGCTGTCGATTGTAAAATGGTGCTCCAAACTGCCTTTCTTATGCAGAAGTGTCTCCTGACTCCTTAAGTGATTGTTTCCCAACAGATAACATATTCCTACGGTGACACTGATTGTGGGAAGTTGATTTTGACCAAGGTACAAATGCTAAGGTCCAAGTCACAATGGTGAGCCTGAAGCACCTGCCCAGCTTTGAGGCAGGGATCACAGCTTCAGAAGGAATAGTTCAGGTTAACAGCTTCAGTGCATTTTGTAGGAAAATCACACTCTGCATCGTAGTGGGAGGGAATTAGTTTTTAGGACGATGGATAGGCTACCAAGCAAGTGTATTTCTTTGTCCTGGATGATGCTTCCTGAAGTAATTTCGGTGAAGAACCCAAAGTGTGATTTAAGCCTTATAAAACTCTTGAGCAAGCCTTAATGTGAATTCTTCTCTGGTTAGACTATAACTATACTCCGTAATAACTTTAAATACCTGAAGGTCATTCCGATATTATATTACTGTGTATAATGGATTTTCATGAGTTAGTTGTTTACATCTCTCCTGATTTTCATTTCCAAGAATACACAGAATCAAAACCCTGGAGTGTATTTAAAGGGAAATTGCATGAGATGAAGAAATTCATAAGGCGCTTTGGACAATCAGTTTTTTAAAATTCTTGTTAAACTAAATTAAAATATTATTAACCTATAGTTAACTTTTGTCATACACTTCTGTTGGAAAATTTTGGGATTTCTATTTAAAAAAAAATGACTGAAGTTTTTCCCCAACTATAACTCATACTCATGTGAACCTAACACAGCCATTTGAATAATAAAGTGTGGAAAAATGGATAAAGAGAAACTATTAGCAGTCCATTGGCTGTGAGGATAACTTGCTTTCACTATGATTTTCTGGGTTCCAGGCTGACAGGTGGTCCCTTCCACAGATGGGGCAGATGCTGCTCATTCTCAACACAGGTGAGCTGACAGAGCTGGTAGGTGTAAAAGCTTGTGAGGTGATGTGCTCCTTCTGCCGTTAGTGCAGGGCTTCTGATACTGGCACTTAGCAGCTTCAAAATCACCTCAAACGCTCTTGCTCCACTTTGAGTGGTCACGTTCCAGAGGTTCTCAAGAATTGGTGGAGATGTTACAAGGAAGCTTTGAGCCTGTCCTTAAACCTTATTGCTCTGTCTGGCCAGTACATCACAGAAGGTGGTCACTGTGTCAGTCTCTGAACAAATGATTTGGATGCAGCCATTCCACTGTCACTTTCTCTCCTCTGGGCATTTACGTAATTACTTTCTCAAAATGAGTACTGAATTTACCTCCTCCAACAGACACGTTAAGTAAAACAAAATAATTCAACATCTTCCTTCTGCTTCTTTTGCCAATTGCCTTAATATGTGACCTTCCGTCAAATTCCCTCCTGCCACTGAAAAAATGCTTCTCTTTTACCAGTCATGAATTTGAACACTTTTATTAGATGCACCCTGAACCTTCGCTGCTCCAGAAGAATAAATGTCAAACCTCTTCAATACTTGAAGTTCTTCATCCAAGAACTTTTCTCCTGCACTATCACTTGAATCTTCACACAACCCCTTCAGGATGGTGCCCAAAATGGGGCCACAAAATGAGGACATTAAATGGAATTTTATATTTAAAAAACTCAGGAAGCGCAAGACATGAAAATGTAGAGTCTTTCTAGCACATGGCTCTTAAGTAGAATATATCAAATGCAATACAAGAGCAATTGGTATTCACATAACATCTTTACATCTGCTAAAGGACCTTTACATCTGTCCTGTGAGACTGGATGCAGCAAACTACATGTGGTTTAAAAGGAGATCTTTTAAGGTTAGGGTACCTTCCTTTATATTATGAAACCCAAGATATAATTTGCGTTATTAACTTTTCACTTATCAGTTTCAAACATCTATGCACCAGTCCAAAACTTCAAATGTGTGCACTTTAGAACTTCCAGTTGTCTAATCTGCCTCTTCGCATTCTTTCTGCCAAAAGGCATCACCCTTCACTTCCTTGTATTAAATGCAATTTCCCTACCCATTCTACTGACTTTCCTTTGTCCTTCTGCAATCAATTAGTATTATGCTCTGTTTTAGTTTCTCCAACACATTTATCTTCAACAAATTTGGAATTTTATTTGACACTCCAATAGCCAAGCCAGCTATGTATACAATATTATCAAAAAAGGTCAAAGCACAGACCCCTTAGTGAATACCACCATCCCCCCTCTTTTTGATGGATGACTTGCTGTTTTGTGCCCTTAAGTAAATTCTGTCTCGAAGTTGACACTGACCTTTCTGTTCCACAAGGCTCAATTTTGTTAAACAAGATTCTCTGTTAAATAATTAACAGTATTGGCTCTGAGAACAGTTCAGAGAAGAATCACATCCTCCTGTCATGGAACTTGTGTACTTTGAATTGTTGAGCACAATAAGTAAGGAAATCAGCTGGTGTAGGGTGTAGGGAACACCCTGACAACCTCCTTTTAAACAAGTAAATAGAAAACTAGACATACAGTATGTCTGACCACCACCAATTCTAATTTGTCCCTTCTGTTGAGATGGCTTTGTGAAATGCAGATGAGGCATCATCTCCTACATTCCTTTCATCAACCTTCTCTGATACCTTAACCAAAAAAATTAAGTTAGTTGAACATGATTCACCTTTGGCAAATTTAGCATCAATTTCAAGTTCATTATCGCTGAATTAAGTGACATGAAATTTGTTGTTTTGCAGCAGCAATACATTGCAAAAGAATTAAAATGACTACAAGTTACAAGGCAATAGTAGCTGGCACAGTTCATCCTGCAAATTTTGGGAACTGGTATGATCGCCGCCCTTTTGAAGCAGGTGGAAACCTCAGATCACAGGAATGAGAGGTTGAAGGTGCCCTTGAACATTCCAGCTATGTGGTCAGCACAGGTTTACAGTGAGGGTTAGCCAGGGTTCACCCTCCTGCAGGATGTTCTGTTATCAGCCTCCAAAAAAAGACATCGCAGTGCCACCGGATGCTGCAGGGTGGGACATCACAAAGGTGTAGTGTTGGCTCTCTTCTTCCTGCATTCAGCCAACTCAAATCTGACCCAGTGCCTGTTACTTTTGTTTCCCTGTTTACTTTTCCTAAATCCTGATCCACTTCTGATGTTAAACTGATCTTTCTGGAATATGAGAACACTCTTTCTTGAACAAGGGTGTCACATTTGCCATTCTCTTATCTTCTGGCACATCCCCATAGAAAGGGAATATTGGAAGATTTGAGTAATTCCTTCCATTATCTGCACTACAACTTCCCTGAACAACCCAGATTACAAGCCACCTGGACCTAGTGATTTATCTAAAGACACCCAGCTTTCCAGTACATCATGCTTTCCAAATCTTCACACCAACCATTACCTCTACTATCTCTGCCTCAACTGATAAATGACCCTATATTTGCATAAATGCATCACTCTAGTGACACGACATACAAAAAAAAAACATGGCTGAATTTTGATAACTATCTTTAAAATTGAAGATAAGGCTAAGATTAGATTTTAATGCTTGTTTATCTTAGATTTAAGTGCCATGACAACCTTTGGTTTATAAAAACTCTAGGCAGTGCTGTGATCAACTCTCGGAATTGAGGAAAATGGTGGGAGGGTGTGATAAGAAGAGGGGTTATACAACTAATTTTGCTCTCCTTAATATAAATGAGTATTACTAATGTGTAGGCTGCTTCACCCAATTTCCTTTTATGTTCTCATCTTAGATAATTTAGTGCAACAACTTCATGGCAAGTCATATCTGGACTATTCTCAATAACAATAGAGAGGACTAATGAGGTAAGTATTGAATAATCAAACCTTTTGGGGGCTCAGATCCAACCAGTTGGTGGTCCCCTTCATTGGCTCCTATACACTGATCCTGCTTTAGAGAAAGCTGCATCCTCTGATTTTAACTAGCCTTCGGATTATAAGGGGAGAGGCCCAGCTCTGTGGCCCTGTTACCTCAGAACCAGGGTGACAAAATTCAAACTGAACAAGAGGGCTGATAAACATGAGGAATGACTGGCAAAGTTAACAATCTACAATCCACCACGCCTCACTGACCAGAGCCTTGGCCCTTTGGTCTCTGTTGGGTGATTACTGAATCCAGATTTTGAGTCATCCTTGAAACTATGCCCAGAGTCCTAAAGCGGTAAAATCACTTGTACCTGATAGATATTCTATTTCTATGGACGAGTTTCTCTGGAACAGGTATCAATAAGGAAAGAGTTACAACAAAAGAACGATACAAGTGAAACTACAATTAACGGTAGTAGACAAGTAGACACTGTGGGAGCTCACAACATAGTACTTGTGTTGGCACTGGGGAAATATATCTTAGTCAGCTTTTGCTTGGGTTAGTGTCCAAATATGTATGGAAAAGAAGCTAAATGTTGAATGCATTCCAACGGATATCATTGCTGAGGGACTGGCAATGTTATTCTGTACGTCAGTAGGTATTTTCGCTTGTCCTTTAACACCAGCACAAATGCACGGATTTGTCAGAAGCAAATGGCTGTGCATGAATAGTGACAACTTGCGGGTGGAAAAAAAAACAGGGCAAAGTCCTTAGCCAGGGGAAGGAGTTACAAGGCTTGAGTGATCAGCCCTGGAGACATTGAAGAACTCCAACCAGAATAACTCAGCCTTGGTTAATGCTCAATCTTTCCTTGGACTTCCCATATTAAATATCACAGACATACAATGGCAAAAAAGCTCAAAGGTCATTCGACCTTTAGGTCACTGCATTAAAACGCAGGTCAGTGCTAACATTTCTTCAGTTCTCCGTGGCTCTCATCGTGAAGAGCAACAAACAAGGTTACCAGAGGAGGAGGCAGCCACCTAGCTTTCAGTGCCTGTGGGAGAACTGGCACCCTCACACGTAACCGTAGTCTTCTAAAAGCTTTTATCTAATTTTTCGCAAGTGTAACAACCAATACAAGTAAGGAAAATGCTGGCCAGGCAATATCTATGAAGAAAGAAGCAGTTAACATTTCAGAACCATCATTGGTAAATTCATCAGCAAAAACACCACTCCATTTTTCTCTCCATAGATGCAAACTACCCCACTCAAAATTTCCAGCATGTCTCAACCTTCTTTTTTGTCACTCCCCCAATCTAATTTATCTCCAGCTGCCTATCTGCAGCACCCATGCATGGGATTGCTTCAGCCAATTGCTTATCATAGAGCATAGTGGAAGGATTGAGCCAAGTTCCAATGGTGATCAGCAGCAAAGCCTGAGGTTTGCATGCTCTCCTGCAAAACTCACAAGCTAATCAGGAAATCTGGCAAACATAGGAAGAAAGCATCACTTTGTCCTGAGTAACTGCAACAATATTTCTGAATGTGTGTCATTTTGAGATATTCTCCAACACCAAAGGCACCATTGGAACAACAGCTGGATCCAGATTGGAAACGGTAAAGACCACGACAGAATCCGTTGGTTGATAGGAGACACTATAAGATGTCTCATACCTTAATAAAGTTTATAATCAGAGTCATATAACACAGAAGCACCCTCATCCATGCCAGCTATGTTACCCACGTTTGGCGTGTAGCCCTCTAAACAGCTTCTGTCCACGTTTTTACCTCAATGTCTTTCTCAGTATTGGTAATGTACCTGCCTCAACCCAACAGCTCATTCTAAATACTTAACACGCTTTGCATAAAGAAGCTGCCCCTAGTGTCCTTCCTAACTTTCTTGCCTCTGATTTTAAACCTACACCCTCTTGTTTTTAGCACCTCTTCCATGGGAAATAGACTGGGCGCTATCCTCTGCCATTCATGACCTTGTAAACCTCTATAAGGTCACTTCTCAATTTTCCTTGTTCAGGGAATTAAGTCCTAGTTTATTCAATTTCTTCTGGTAATTCAAGATACCAAGTCTCGGCATCCTCCTAGTGAATTTTTTCTGCATTCTTTCTAGTTTAGTAACATCTTTCCTATAACAGGGTAAACAAACCTGTACGTAATAATTCAAAAGTGACCTCATCAACGTCTTGCATAACTGCAATGTAACTTCCCAACTCCTACGCTCAATGCTCTGACTGATGTAGGCCAGTGTGCTTAATGCCTTCTTCACTCTCCCGTCTACCTGCGATACTGCTTTCAGCAAACTGCATTTACACTCCGAGGTACCTCTCTCCATGATACTCCCCAGGGCCCTACCATTCACTGGACAAATCCTACATTTCATGTTAGCTTTTATCTAAACCCCCAAATCAATTGAAATCAAGAGTTCTATCCTGGCCCCTTGAGTATTAAACAGTAAGTCATAGATGCTTGTCACTGTATCTTTCCCAGAGACGACTGTTACCATTTATAGGAATAGAAAACTTTCACCACTGGTCATGACAATGCTTAAATCACAGTTCAAGTTACAGAATATCCGGAAAAAAATGAAAGGACTTTATAAGATTCACTCAGCTGCCAGTTACCGTTCATCACACGGATCCCTGTTCCTTTTCCAGGACCTAGATCCCAGTCCAACAACTAACTTTTTAAATTCCAACTACTGCATGATCGAAGTAAATAAGAGCCAGAGATGGTCATATAGCTTCTTGAGTTTGTTCCTCCTTTCAGTGAGGTTGTGGCTGGTCTGATCTTTCCCCTGCTCCATGTTTCTGTCAATTTCTCATAATTCTCAAACACCCTATCCAAAGATCTGAAGATATTCAAGCCCAGTAAAAACAATGTTTCAACTTCTACAGCGTTTCCTGAGAGGATAAAAAGATGCTCTCACCTCGGAAGAAACATAGAAATCTACAGCACATTACAGGCTCTTCGGCCCACAATGTTGCGGCAACCATGTAGCCTACTCTAGAAACTTACCGCATAGCTCTATTTTTCTAAGCTCTCTTTTTAAGAGTCTCTTAAAAGACCCTATTGTATTCTCCTCCACCACCCTTGCTGGCAGTGCATTCCATGCACCCACCACTCTCTGTATGAAAAACTTACCTCTAACATCCCCCTTGTACCTACTTCCAAGCATCTTAAAACTATACCCCCTCATGTTAGCCATTTCAGCTCTCAGAAAAAAACCTCTGACTATCCACAAGATCACTGCCTCTCATCATCTTATACGCCTCTATCAGGTCACCTCTCATCTTCTGTCGCTCCAGGGAGAAAAGGTCAAGTTCATTCAACCTATTCTCATAAAGCATGCACTCCAATCCAGGCCACATCCTTGTAAATCTCCTCTGCACTCTCTCTCTATAGAATCCACATCCTTCCTGTAGTGAGGTGACCAGAACTGATCACAGTACTCCAAGTGGGGTCCAACCAAGGTCTTAAATAGCTGTGACATTACCTCACGGCTCTTAAACTCAATCCCATGGTTGATGAATGCCAACACACCATATGCCTTCTTAACAACACTGTCAACCTGCACAGCTGCTTTGAGTGTCCCATGGACACAGACTCCAAGATCTCACTGATCTTCCACACTGCCAAGAGTCTCCAAGTTTATTAAATAATTCCTGATTCTGAAACGATTTGAAGATGCCTTCAGCTTCCCCATGCCTATGCCACCCACTGTGCTGATCTACAATAATTACATTCACCCACCTTAGGTGTGCAGTCTTCTGCTCATTAACAATTCAAGTACCATCAATTTTTTTAATGCCTGAAGTCCAATGAGTCAAATCCCCATCTACCCAATCTCTGCTCTCCCCTTCTCCTCCAACAATGCAACCTCCTTCCCTGTCCCATCACTCCCCCTCCAGCAAAAGCACCACAAGTTCTCAGAATCTTGAAACTTATGTATCCTTCATCTCACCATAGGTGGCCGTCATCCCAACACCTCTAACTTGCACTCAATTTCAGCAAATATCTTTGTCCATGTTTTTGCCTACCCATGCTATTACTTTCAGCTTTTGCCCCATACTCCTCTGGAAAGTACCTTGGGATTGTTTATTTTTATACTGAAAGTGCAGTAAAGATGTAAATTACTGTGGTTACGTGGTCTTTGAACTGATAATGCCCACTAAGCTAGAAGACAGTACAAGAGGGATCTGTAAATGATACTGGCAAACAACACCTACGTAGAGACACTGAGCTAAGTTATCAACTAAATTAAAATCTGCAAAATGAATCTGCCATTCACATGCACTCATAAAATCTTAATGATTCCAGATCAATTTACAAACAAAATTAATACCCACTTTATCAGAAGGTAAATATGCATAAAACTAATGAATGTCTTCTCCAGTTATACATTAAAATGCACAAAAGGTCAGTTAAATTAAACAAAATTAATTTATTTTTTCCATCAAGGTATTCTGGCAATACTAATGAAAGCCCAGTACACTGTGGCACATAATCAGAGACTGATTAAAACGCAAAGCTTGCCCCAACAGTAAACTAGGAATGCTAATTTTTCTACAATTAAATAACCACCAACTAAGTAATAATCTCGAAGACGGACAGTGCAAAGCTGCAGGATTGCAGCAAATTGTATTATCAGCTGGTACTCATGGAGAACACCTTAGAGGAGGGAAATTCTCGCCTATAGTTGATTAATGCCTCAGCAGAAATGACTGTGTTGCATCCTCATCGACTCAGCAGGGACAGGTGTAGAGGTACATGCAGTGTTCAGGTCAAAACTAGGTTCATTGCATTACTCAGATCATGGTGATATTCTGCAAGTTACAGAACATTACTGGTAAAACAAAAAGAGGAATTATTAAAACCCTTCGTACAACACCGACAAAGTAATAGGGACATACCCTATTCATTCACACCCAGGTTAATGGTAAGCAATCTTATGATACCTGAAGCCGAAATGCTTTTTTGTACTTACTGATTAGGATCTGACGATATCAATTGGGCCATCTGCTGTATCAATACGAACACAGCTGCTAGGAAGCTGGATCCAGACTGGGTAAGATTATACCCCTTTGAAAGAATGTTTATTCAAGGGTCAGGAGTTCAAATGTAGAACTGTGGACATCTTCCAATACCACTGCTGAAAACTGAACCAACATTGCCTTATGAAGTTGATTAATTTGGGGATCAGACACAGCAAGCTTCTCCTGTTGCCATTCAGAGGAAGAACCTGGAACTGCAGCAAGTGGAGAATAGAGAACAGCACTAACGTTTGCAGTAGTAGTGCCCGTGCACAAACAGACATTATTTAATTATCTCACACCAGAACTGTAACAAATAAAACTCAAGGGCGAAGTTATGAGGAAATTAAAGGGAGTCTGAGTAGATATTTCCGAACAGATGGTGGTAGGTATATGGAATAAGCTGCCAGAGGATTTGGTAGGAGCAGGTACAATTATAATGTTTCATAGATATTTGGACAGGTACATGAATACTGTTGTGTATTTAGTACTTAAGTAATATTTGAGTAATCTTGTTTGTTTAAATAATTAAATGCGGGTTATACGTAAAAATACATCAATTGCATACATTGTGCTACGACGTAAAAGGTGCATGCCTCACTAAAAGTAAAGAGTTAAGCTATACTTGTACTTGGACTCCCATGCCTCCCTTTGAATCAATTTAATGTTTTGAAGTTACAAAACATAACACTGGCGACAAAGTATTTTTAAAAAGGAGCAAAACATTCAAAACTAAAATAAAATGCTGTGAGGATATTTGAATGTACAGTAAATGAAACAGCCCAGCACATGCAGTTGTCGATTTTTTTAAAAGGCCGTAAGTGGAATAAATCAGGGTTCATAAAGACTAATAATAATCATTTTTTTAAAATCAGAACAGGCTGGCCACATTGTAAAGATTGACGAATTTCAATACACAATGGGTAATTGGCTCATGTATACTGAGCTACTGGAACAGTATTTTGAAGGAAATGTAATAGTCCATGAGAATCTAGTGCCAATTTTGCTAAGGGCATTGGGGTTAAATGCAAACAGTCTGCTTTGAAGTTTGACTGCTCCAACCAATCCATCAGAAATGAGCTTTGCTGCTATTGTAAAAATGACACAGGAACACTCAGAACCAAAGCCATTGCTGATTACAGAACACTTTACGTTTCATAAGCAGAATTAAAAAGGGGAATCCATTTCAATGTATCTGGCTGAATTGGAGAGATTAATTCAGCATTGTCAGTTTGGTAATGAGCTCCATGATACACTAAGAGATTGTTTAGCTTGTGGAATCTTAAACAACAGCATTTAAAAACTGCTCCTAACGGAAGCACTACTCACATTTAAAAGAGCAGTTAATAGTGCTGTATCAATGGAAACTGCAGACAGAGATGCGATTGAGTTACAGTCAGGAATGAAAGTGAACATGAATAAAATTGCAGTATCTAAACAGAAACTGGCCTGGTTGAACAAACTGTGAACTACTGTTGTGTCAGGGGCTCACATACACCAAATAAATGCAGATTTAAGGGTGAAACTTGCAGAAAAATTCAAAAAATTAGGACATATACAAAGACATTGAATTGAATTGAATTGAATTAGCTTTATTACTTAAACCCTTCATATACATGAGTAAAAAATCTATATGTCACATCTCCGTCTAACTGTGCAGTGTGCAATCTGTAGTAATTTATAATAAATCGTATGTACAACAATATAACATAGAAATACAGTTGTGTCAGCATGAATTAATCAGACTGATAGCCTGGTGAAAGAAGCTGTCCTGGAGCCTGTTAGTCCTGGCTTTCCTGCTGTGGTACCATTTCCCGGATGGTAGCAGCTGGAACAGTTTGTGGTTGGAGTGGCTCAGGTCCCCAATGATCCTTCTACCCTTTTTTTTTAAAAACACACCTGTCTTTGTAAATGTCCTGAATAGTGGGAAGTTCACATCTACAGATGCACTGGGCTGTCCGCACCAGTCTCTGCAGAGTCCTGTGATTGAGGGAAGTACAGTTCCCAAACCAAGCAGTGATGCAACCAGTCAGAATCCTCTCAATTGTGCCTCTGTATAAAGTCCTTAGGATTGGGGACCCATACAAATCTTCAACCATCTGAGGTGAAAGAGCCACTGTTGTGCCTTTTTCACCACACAGCCGTTATGTACAGACTACATGTTGAACAGACGAAAAGAAATGGACTGATTGACCGCACAGGGAAGAGAAAAAGATAAAAAGTCAAGTTGCAGTTTCAAAAAGGACCGGTCTGCATGCTGTTGATGCAACATCTTATAATCATGAGAGTGTCACAGGACCTGGTAGTCTTGAGATTTATAATGTGAAAAGTAGCAAGAGACAACAATAAGCCTTATACCAGAAATGCACGCCAAATCATTTGAAATGGAATTGGACACAGCTATTTCACTTCTTCCACAAAATGAGCTTGAACAGGATTTAAAGCATACCAAACTGAAGCCTGCAGATATCCAACTAAGAATGTACACTGGAAAAAAGATCATTCCTGTGGCAATGACGAAGGACCAGCATTGTGGGGTTGTGATTGGGTGAGACAACTACAACCTGACTGGAGATCAGGTTGTATGCCACATTTGCATGCCACATTTCCTGCATTTGCCAACTGAAAGCGAATTAAGAATGGTACTGGATGATGCACAACTGTCTCCACTGTGAACCATTGCCTATCAGAGGACAAATGGGGGTTGCTGTTTGATTCTGATTCTGCTGTGCCTCTGTTTGGGAGCATATTGGAGCAATGAAGTACCATACTGCTCAGAGGGAACGTGAAAGTGATGGAAGCAGTGATCTGAATACAACAGTTTTTGTAGCAAAACATCTGTTGTGTTTCTTCTTTGCAAAGCCATAAATTAATAACAAAGATGACTAAGTGACCACGAAGCCCCAATTCAAAGTCATCAGAGCAGTATAGTGAACAATTTTTAAAAAATCCAAATAAGAACGGCAAATGATGGAAATCTGAAGTAAAAGTGAAACAAAACTGCTGGAATCTATCTGAAGATAAACAAAAACTATGGAAAGAAGAACAAAGTCAGTGTTTCAGGTTCAGACCCTTCCAAGTGTTTTTCCAGTTCTGAGAAAGAGTTCTGCACTTGAAGCACTGAATGTTTCTCCTTCAACAGATGCTGCCCTACCTCTATTGAGTATTTCTAGTATTTTATGATACTGAGCCATGTGGCTATTCTCAACACCTTCTGAGCTAATTTAGCAAACTATCTGGTCATTGGAACAGATAGAAAGCCCAGTAAACTTAGTGAGATTTGGGCAATACAAGAGAAAATGAGAAGGGAGCAGGAATTCATTATTTGGCCTCAGGAGCCTGCTATAACATTCCGTCATTAATCCTAAGCCTCAAGTTCACTTTCTAATCCGATCCCCATATTCCCTTCCACAATGGGGTTATGAAGATCTTTCTCTGATCCCTGCTAATTACAGTCTTGTAAGTTTTGCCAACTGACTCGAAAAAGCTAATTCAATCAACATTTGGAAGAGATCATCCTTTACGTAAAGGAGATCCAAGGGTGTTTGCAATGATTCTCTCACTCTGTTTTGAACACTCAATTAATTTAAAAGGAGCTGGCAACATATTACAATATAGCATCTCAAAGCTAAAAGCAGAAAACAGAGATGTTAGTCATTCACATCAAATCTTGGGTTGTTTCTGCAGAAGGCAAGGATAGCCATCAGCATCTTTTTGTTTCATTAAATGAAGCTAAGAACCTGGTTTCTTCAGGCAACTCAGTGATGATCAAGTTTTGCAACCAGAACAAATTATGTCCTCAAAACCCACTCCCCTTGGCCGGAAGGAATGTTATTGAGGAAAGCTACCAAACTATTCGTCAGTTTTACCTTGTGGAAGGGACAATTCAGAGGCAAGTTACCTCTCCTTCACTCAAGTGCTTTTGAGTGACTGATTGGAGAATAAAGCATACTACTTGCTCATTTTCTGTGCGTAATATACAAAAATCCGGTGGGCGGTGAGAAGATTGTGGGAAGGGGGTGGAAGTTTATTTAGAAATTTCAGTTTCATTGCCTCTGGCAAAATTACGAAAGTAGATTTTCTTTACCCTTCCTCCAAAATGATTTACCAAGTTCCATTTTCAAAATTAATTCCTTGGATAAATGACAAAGAGGCAAGATACACCAAAACATTTTAAATTTTGACTTCAAAGCTTTAAGGATTTCAGAGACATCCCATTGAATTTCTTCTTCTCTAGCCCTTTCATCTTTTCTCCCTATCAGCTCTCAAGCTTCTTACTACAATCCCCTCCCCCACCCACTTGGCTTCACCTATCACCTTCCGACTTGACCTGTTTGCCTAATACTCCCCCCACCCCAACTTTCTTATTCTGGCATCTTCCCCCTTTCTTTCTAGTTGTGATGAAGGGTCTCAGCCTGAAATGCTGATTGTTTATTTAATTCCATAGATGCTGCCTGACCTGCTAAATTTATTTCCTTCACACACTTGATTGTAAACCAGTAGTCGTATTAGGTACAGGAGTGGAACCTGGTGTGGCTTTTTGCTGCTGTAGCCAATCCACTTCAAGGTTCAACATGTTGTGCATTCAGAGATGCTGTTCTGCACACCACTGTTGTAACGTATGGTTATTTGAACTACTGTCACCTTCCTGTCAGCTTGAACCTGTGTGGCCATTCTCCTCAGAACTCTTTCACAAACAAGGCATGATTTGCCCACAGAACTGCTGCTCACCGGAGCTGGTTTTATTTTCGCACCATTCTCTGTAAACTCTAGAGCAGGGGTTCCCAACCTGGGGTCCACAGACCCCTTGATTAATCGTATTCGTCCACGGCATATGAAAGGTTGGGAACACTGTTGAAAATCTCAAGAGATCGGCAGTTTCTGAGCTATTCAAACCACCCCATCTGGGACCAACAAACATATCACAGTCAAAGTCACATAGATCATATTTATTCCCCATTCGGATGTTTGGTATGACCAATAACTGAACCTCTTGACCATGTCTGCATGCTTTTATGCATTGAGTTGCTGCCACATGATTGGCTAATTAGATATTTGGACTAATGAACAGTTGTACTGATGTACCTAATAAAGTGGCCACTGAGTGTATAAATACCAGGGAGAGAAAAAACAGAATGATTAGCTGAAGCAGTAATCAGACAGACGATTATGTGTGATACAACCTCCAATGCAGACAAATCTAACTCCATGGCTTCAAGAAAACCAAATGCTGATACCAAACAAAGATCACGTGCTTCACTCACATCCCTGTTTCATATGCTGCGATCAACACTGGCTTGAAATTTATGCCCGGTATCTTTGCTTTGCTGGCAGTTTATCAATGTGCCTGGACATGACAAGATGGGTCCTGAGGTTGGCAATGAACTGCCACACGACAGGCTCCCACAGACACAGATTTTGAGGTACTAGTAAATCTGTAGCTCAGGTGCCTGGAACTGCAGGGCAGGTTTAGGTTAAAGAGAGAGAGGTTGAGAGGAGATCTGAGGAAAAACTGTTTTAAAAAGAGAGGCTGGCTATAGTCTAGATTAAACTGCTTGAGCACTGGATGGAGGCAGGTACTCTCACAATAATCGATAAATATCTAGACAAGCATTTGAATCACTAAGACACTGAAAGCTGCAAATGGTAAATATTTCAGAAGTCACGGGGTGGAACTAGATTCATCAAGTCACAGTAAAGTGAAAGGTCACAGAGAACGCAGTCGCGCAATGGATTCCCTCTCGTTTGTGCTGGCAGTTGTCTGATAAAGTTGTATTGCATAACATGTCATGTTCTGATTGTGTGTGTATTATTATGTGTGTACATAATAAAGATCTTCAATTCCCAGTGTGCAATGGTGTGGTTCACCCAGAACCCGGAACTGATGTTGGGCTGAACTGGGAGCGTGTGTTAAAGTGTGCAGCAAGAAGCCATCATATCTAGACTGTCCAAATAAAGATGTGTTAGCTTTACCCATTATCAAGAACAAACATAACGCAGTGTCAGAAGTCGGCGTGAAGCCTAAATACACGAGTGACTAAGAAAGACACACTAGGTTCTGACAGAGAGAAGCCGCTGGCAAGAGAGCACTCTGTCTCGAAGTTCACCAAGAAATTCAGGTGAGAGAAGCCTGAAAAATATTGTTATGGATAACTTCAGTCCACCCACACCTATGTATTTTACTGGCTGATAGCTGGAAACGCTTCAAACAGCAATTCAATATATATTTAACAGCAAGCACAGCAGGAGGCCTGGAGGAAAAATTGAAAGTGTCTATCTTTCTAGACATAATTGGCGAAGCTGTTTTGGACACGTACAGCAGCTTTCAAATTGATGAGACAGCCTTGACATTGGACAGTCTGATGACAAAATTTGAGGAGTATTTTGTCCCAAGTAAAAATAGCACATTTGGAAGATATAAATTCTTTTCCTGTGAACAGAAACAAAGTGTTAGCTGAGCTTCACACACTGAGTAAGCCCTGCGAGTTTGTTGACTTGAGAGACTCGCTGGTCAGAGGCAAAATAGCTTGTGGTATCCCAGGTAATGGACTCATAGAAAGCTTGCTCCGAGAAAAAGATTTAATGTGAGAAAAGGCTGTGAATGTGTTTAGGGCAGCGGAGAGCACACGAGCACAAGCTAAGGAGCTGCACAAGGCAGAAACAACAGTGCATGTTGTGAAAACAGAGGGCAGGGTCCAAGGTGTTTTCCAAAGCAACTGCACAGCAAAGAGAAGGGTTCAAACAGTAAATGCAGCAAATGTGGAGGTAGGCACATTCCAAAGGTATGTCCTGCTTATGGAATATCCTGCAGTAATTATGGGAAGAGGAACCATTTTGCAAAGTGCTGCAAAGCTGGGACTAACAAGAGAAAGTTCCACATGGTTGCTGAGGAAATGGAGGACGTCTTTGCGGATTCTCTACAGACTGCTGATGCTGATAAGTCAGAATGGATTGTTACAGTCACTGTGAGCGAGACAGTTATTCCATTCAAGCCTGACACTGGAGTCCAAGTAAATCTGTTGTCTGTGGATAATTACAAGAGTCTCAAAGTAAAGAGCAAGATTTACCCAGTGAAGTTAAAAGTGACAGCCTATGCTGGAAAGAAAGCTCCAGTAAAAAGGGGCTGTATAGTGATCTTCAAGCACAAGGGGCAGCACCTAAAGGCACAGCTACTGATGTTGAAAAGCGAGTGCAGCCAATATTAGGTCTGACTGCATGAGAAAAGCTCAACCTGGGGGAGTGTTCGTAGCGGCTTCATAAACAAAAGATGGCCATGTAACACTCATGGAAGAGTATGCAGGTGTCCTTGAGGGCTCCAGAGGGGTTATGAAAGAGAAGCACAAGAACTCCACCTTCCGTAGACATCCAATACCAGCTACACCAGCATGACAGTCAGGATGCCAGAGCTGAACGGAGTGATCGTGATGAAGAAGTTGCCAGTCTTGCTTCCACAACATGCAGCTTTGGTTCAAAATCTGTCTCTCATCGACTTCCAATTAAAAGCTGGGCATCAAAAATATCTCCATGATCCTCACCAAAGTTGAAGAGGAAAAATAAAAAGACAGACTATAAAAGGAAAAATGAAAGGAGATCTATTACACAGTCAACAGAGGGAGATCTGTGAACTGAGACGGACTCAGTTGGAACTTGTGCAAAGACTCACTGATCACATGGACGTAGTCCAGGGCACCATTAGGAGGCATGTGGATTGAATAAAGGCCACACAGCAAGAACAAGAACAGAGAAATACCAGACCAAAATGGATCTTACAAATCTTTACAGGTTAGTGGCAGGGGATTCTAGGACAAGAGGGCACGACTTCAGGATTGAAGGACGTCCATTTAGATCAGAGATGTGGAGAAATTACTTTAGTCAGAGAGTGGTAAATCTGTGGAATTTGTTGTCACTAGCGGCCGAGGAGGCCAAGTCATTGGGTGTATTTAAGGCAGAGATAGATAGGTTCTTGATTAGCCAGGGCATCAAAGGGTATGGGGTGAAGGCAAGGGAGTGGGGATGACTGGAAGAATTGGATCAGCCTATGATTGAATGGCAGAGAATACTTGATGGGCTGAATGGCCTACTTCTACTCCTATATCTTATGGTATTATGGATTATTAAACTACCATAGAGGTGGATTGAAAGTAGATGAATAAGGGACCGTATTTGCTCATTACCATAAAATATGAGCAGAAATAGGCCATATGGCCCATCAAATCAGTTCCACAATTGAAGTTAATGTAAATATCTGTGTTGGAAAGTTCATGTTTCTTGCAGGTTTATGAGGACACAGTATTTTTTGTTGTTTGCTTTAAAGGGGGAAGATGTGTAATTATGTGAGTTCATAATAAAGAATTTCAGCTCCTTGTGTACAATGCACTGTTCACCCGGAACCCAGAAGTGGTGTTGGGGTGAACTAGGAGCACGGGGTAAAGTGTGGAGCTGGAAGTCATCATGTGTACAGCGTCCAAATAAAGATGTGTTAGTTTTGCCCACGCAAACTTTGTCTTTTATCAAGAACAAACATAACACTGATCACTCAATCTGTATCTATTCAAAATGCTAATTTTCAAAATTAGTCAACCTGAAAAACTACATGTTGTTACAACTCGTACCATGCCATTCCCTCCAACACCTCCTCTCATGTACAGTTTACACAGAAGGAATCCAAGTCTTCTCTGCTGAATGCAAATCAAAAGTAAAGCATACAGTTATTGGTGGATCTTGATCTGCAGTTGCAAACCTCACAGAACCACCAGAACTGAGTGTTCTGATAGTAACTTGTCAAATGCGGTGCAAAGAAACATTTTGAAAGGCACACTAGCTTTAGTCTGCAATCAATCTTCTAGGAATATTAGGTGACAACTGTGCTTGGGGAGTTGGGGCGAAGATGCTCAATTTTTCTGCCAATATCCTTCATGTACATCAACACATAAAACACAAGTGAAAAGCAACAGTTTAAAATGTTAAAACTGGCAACAATAACTTTGATGTGCACATGCACATGTACAGAAATCAGCTGGGAATGTGGGCTGCAGGGAGCCCATAAAAAATATGCAAAAAATAGCACATTGGCCTCCAATCCTTCAAGGTTATCGCACTCACTGAAAAATGTTTCAAAAGCAAAAGCCAAAGAAAAGAGAAAAGAACAGATCTTCAGAAACTGGAAAACAATAGCGAAGAGCCTGCCCCTGGGATTCAATTGCAGTGATTCTATTCACGCAGATTACAGACTGGAAGTTGGAGCATGTGAACTGCCAAGCTAGTGAGGTTAATTGGAGCAACAGGGAAATAATGTGGCTGAAGATGGAAAAGGAGCAGGCGTTGATGCACCAGGCGTCAGAGAGTTTGCTAATATATATATACGCCAAGATCACTGGTTTAATGCGTTTCTGGTTGAAGGCCAACAATGGTCGAGGAATGGAATGCAATTAGAAAACTGCAGCAGTTTTCAGTTTTGGCACAGCTTTAACCATGTTTTAAAGTAATTGCTTGAACTAAAATGATTTCTTGTCAGCGGTAATTAAAGGAAAAGCGCTTAGGGTATGATAAGACAAAAATAAAAAGCCATGTCATTCACCGAATTTAAATCTTGTCGTTGAAGTAATTTACATCAGTGTGGACCTGTGTGAACAGTAGCAGAGGATCTCTTTCCAGGTTACAGCTAACCGCGCAGCCACTGTAACATCACACCGTCAATCAGGTGAGGTCCCTGGTGTGTACCGAAAACCTTAATTGCCTTTGACTTGCCTTGTCATGAAAATAAATGATTAGTGGAACCCCTCATTGGAACATCAAAATATTTTTGATGCAACTCCAAAGTTTGGGTATTGACGTCGAAGTGTGGGCACTCCAGTGTAGTAATGAGGGAGTGATACCATCCCTGCTCTTGCTGGGGGACATAAACAATCCCATAATGCTATTCAATAAGCAAGCAGGGGAGTTCTCATGATGTCTCATCGCCAAACGAACTGCACCAAAATGCATTTTCTGATCACTAATTCATTACTTTTTGTGGGACCTCTTTCAACGTGTAATTATAGTTTCCTAACCACAACAGTAAATGAGTTTTGAAAGCTCTTCACTGGCTAGGATGTCCTTTGAAAAGCCTTAAATACTTTTTTTTTTATTGAAGCAAATTATTTAATTTAAGCCTCATTTGTTCAAGCACTGCCCTTATGCCTGGAACGGAACCTGCCTAACTGTTTGGCAGCTTATCAACTTGGTCAGGGTACCTTATGAGAACGCTTCAAGGAAATGTCATAAATGTGCCTGCCCCAGCTACAGCAATCATTTATGTGTGGCAAATGATCAAGTTTCCCATGGCAATCTACCAGACTACTGCAGCCTGGGAAAGAGAACACATTTGGAACCACCTCAGAGAAATATGCCTTAAATATGTAATGTTTCAGAATCAAGAAATCAGATTAGTTCAGTTCAGTTCAAAATGGTAAGCATTTTGATCTTAAAGAAGATGTTCAAGCAACATCATTTTGGAATAGATATAAGGCAGCCAATTGCCATTTAGAATGTTTCATTGTGAATTCGAATGCAATATGCATATTTGGATATACACTGAGATATTCCTGCATTAGCTGGGAATGGATATAGAACAGGGTAAACAGAAAAAAAAATGTTTCCACTGACTGGAAAGCCTAGGAAAGGAAAAGGACTTAAAATCAGAGCCAAGAGCTCTTAGAAAGATTCCCACATGCAAAGTGCTGCTGACATTTGCAATTCTATACCACCAAAGGCATCTGAATATACAATAGTTATTATTTTAAATCTGACACTGATAAACTTGACTTAAACCATAACTATTTAGAAATGTGGAGGAACGAGGGGCCCTGGTCTTGCAAAACAAGGGGGATACACAGACCTACATTCTATTGAAGCATGTCAGCTCTCACGGAACAAGGAGGTAAGGTCTCATGGAACGTGGGCTGCATGGAGCATACAGCAACAGTGATCAAAACCTTGTCAGTGCACCTGGAATTGTGTCAACCAGTCCCGAATTCCCGAGAATCAACCTTGATTCTCGGGAATTCGTTCATGCCAAGAAGGGGTGCGGGGGTTGGGGAGAAGATGTCGGTGGGGTTTTGGGGCTTTGAAGTTTATCTTCAGGAATCAGCAGGCAGCACAAGATTAAGCAGGGATTATGTCTGAGAGGTCAGTAAGGGCCATCAAGAAACCAGAACAGTTCCTGTGTGTGTTGGGAGACAGGTGAGGGGAGTGGGGACAGTAAGTGAAAATGTTGATAAAAATTGAGTATTTGGTGTCAGGGGAGATCAACTATACACTGAGGAGGAGAAGCAACAAGATAGGCGGTCATTGGAAGGGGCGCCTTATGATTTGGACGAGCATTTCACTTCATGCTGACATCCCAGGTTTTGCTACTGTGGAATGATAACTGCCTTGTCCTCAGTGCCTGAAGCCAGGCCATTCCAGCACTTACTTCCTTGAGATATTTCAATTGCCACAATTCCACCCAAAAACAACTGAAAATGTCATTTACAGCATCTTATGTTGATTTTTAATCATGTAGCAGAGAAGAAAACCAATATTATGCTTCTGAAATTCTAGGCAGGAACACATTAAATGTATGTACAGGCACAAATGTGTGCACATGCAACAGACACACACACACACACACACACACACACACACACACACACACACACACACACACACACACACACACACACACACACACACACACACACACACACACACACACACACACCCACCCACACACAGTTAGATTGCCTAATCATGAAAATGAATAATAGACCCTATTTATTTTAATACTTTGATACTTTTCACTTTGCAAATTCATATGCATTCAGACAAACAACAAATCGTGGCATAAGACATTATTATGTCACCGGCACCAACCTACCCACAATCAAGGGGAGAGAGGTAGAGGCAAAAGGCCAGCAATACCATGAATAATATCACCCAACTTGCTAATGGGACTGTTTATCCCACTTCCATCAGCAAAGAGGCTACATAACATCCACCTCCCAAGAAAAGGCCTCCACACACAAAAAAAATTACTTCACTCGAGCCATCAGACTGATCAGTGAATCCTACCACCCTGGCTTTATCATTTCCTGTCAGTCACCTTATGTACAGACACCTATGTACCTAGCGTCACTTTATGTACATAGTCTACTGTATGTATATAAACTAATCTTATGTACATATATTTATGTTCATTGAGTTTTTTTGCTGCATCAGATCTGGAGTAACAATCATTTCCTTTTATCCTGAAAACTGACAATAAACAATCTTGAATCTCGAATTAGAAAATCACATGGAATATTTTTGCATCAAGTTCGTCTGCTTTGATCTATAAAATCAAAATCAGATCTAGAATGACCTTATATTAAATAGGACCCCTGATCACAAAACATTAAACTGTACAGCCATGTCCCCTCATTCTGCACCATGATGGAGCTTACAAGTGATCTACCGACAACTGAAGATGACACTGTTGGCTGATTTTGCAAATCTATTTCCCACTTGCTGCTGAACATATTGTCAGCATGAACTTGAATGTCGCACTCACAGGTCTGCAGAGATAATCGCACATGATTGTGAACATCTTGGATCTTTGCCATGACAGGCACTATTATTCTGGCTACAATGCACTGTGAAAGTCTTTCTGAATAGATTTACGTCATTGCACACAGCAACTTCAATAGTTTGGTTTTAACTGCGTCTCCGGCAGAAATTATTTTGCTGTGAAATACTATTTTACGCCCCACCTTAAGCAGCACAGTTTTATTTTTTTCCCAAACCTTTGATTCATACAAATGTCTGCGTCCACCAACACCAGCAGACTGCTGGAGCCTTGCCCAGGCGACCATGTTCCGGACCGTCCCGCCAGAGCGGATGCTTGGTAAATATTCTGATCCTGAAGAACATCCTAGGCAATCAATGGTGAATTCATGGAAACAAACATGTGGTAGACAAGGTGGGCGGGAGGGGGAAAGGGGGGAGCTTCAGCGTCCATCACCAAGAATAAATTGATTATGCCAACAGAGGAGGGTCTAACTGAAAGAAAAAGAATGCAGCAGATGATAAAAAAAATACATGAATAATCCATAATAGTTTACTTGGTCATCACCAATCTACCCATTGTAGATACATCTGCCCACCCTGGTACTGGTGGGGGAGCAATGACTGCTTTGTCCTTCTGCAGAATGCCCTGTTTCACCTTCTCTATTGTGTAATGAGGTACCACTCTTGTACTAAATGGGCTGCACTCAGACCAGGTCTGACCAGACAGAACAAGCACCCGTGACGTGTTGAGACTGTTCAGCATACTCTTGTTTCCTCTGGGGAGGAGCTTACAAGAGCTAATGATTGACATACATAAAATTAAAGGATTTAGATAATGTAAGCGGCAGGAAACTTTTCTCCTTACGAAAAGTGAATAAACTTAGGATAAGGGTTAAGATTAGATAAGACTTCGAGGTAAATCAGAGGAGGGGCACTTTATACACAAATAGTGATGTGTCACTTGTAGAGAACCAAGTGATTGACATAAATAATAAAGAATAAATAATAATCTGAATCTGAATAAAATTAAACCGTATAGACAGTGGTGTAGTGGCATCAGCGCTGGACTTCGGGACGAGAGGTCCCGAATTCGAATCTGGCCGGCTCCCTTGCATGCTCTCCATCTGTGCCTGGGTTGAATGTCGAGCTAGCAATTCGACCTTGTTAAAAAAAACTGGAAAGGGATGGGCTCCGCCAGGTTTCAGATCAGATGCCCAAGACATGCCGTACAATGACCAATCACCAAAAAGATTGGTGCAAAAAGCTTGTCATGATGACACCCCGACAACTCCACGCACACACACACACACACACACACACATACATAATGTAAACAACATGAAACTTCTCTCCTTATGACAGGTGAATAAAATTTAGGATAAGGGTTAAGATAATACTTTGTGGTGAATCAGAGAAGGGGCACTTTACACACAAATAATGCTGTGACACATAATGCTGGAGAGAGCCAAATATATAGATAAAATTAAACGGTATAGCTGTGTAAACAGCATGAAACTTTTCTCCTTATGAAAAGGTGAATAAAACTAAGGATAAGGGTTAAGATAAAATTAGATAAGACTTCGAGGTGAATCAGAGGAGGGACATTTTACACACAAATAGTGGTGTGTCACAGAAAGCCAGAGAGAGCAGTGGAAACAGAGTCACTGACAGCAATTGTGAACTGTCTGAATGAACGGTTAATTTATCGAGGCACAAATGCTAGAAGATGGAATTAATACAAATGGGTGTCCACTGCTCAACATGTTCGAGGTAGACCGAATTGTCTGATTCCATATGAAATATACAAGCCTTCATCAGTACAGGGTTTAAATACTGGAAGTCCCAATAACGTCAGAGTAGATTCAACACACAAGACAGCTGCCGATGATGATGACCACCATCAGTCAAAGGCTAGGTGGAGATATTGGCTTGTCAGTATCATCTTATCCCATGATTAAAAGTTCAAGTTCAAAGTACGTTTATTATCAAAGTATGTATACATTATACAACCTTGAGATTTGTTTCCTTACAGGCAGCCACAAAACAAGAAACGCAAAAGAGCCTTTTAAAAAAAAGACCAACAAACACCCAATGTGCAGAGAGAGAAAAAGAAAACAAATCGCGCAAACAGTATTCAGAATGAAAGTGAGTCCATAGACACAAGCCCCAGGGCAGGCCCACAGCCGCAGCCTCAGTTCATCGCACAGTGGAGCAAAACTTTGCTGAGCTCACAGACATGAGGCCTAAAGCAGCTGGAGCAGGCCCACAGCCTCAGGCTCAGAGCAAGTGAAGAGTGGAACCAACATCACGGAGCAACAAGCAGAACCTACGCGGACCCTTGCCTCCAATCCCAACTCCCTGCCTTTTCAATCCATAAGGCCCGGCGTTTAAATCAACCAAACATTGGGACGCTCCTTGCTGTAAGACCCAGGCCTTGTCACATCAATAGGCTCCAGGCCTGGACCCTGCCGCCATATTTTGGCCTACACCCGACCTTTCCAAATCAGCCCAGCGCTTAGATTGATCAGAACTCGCTATCAGTTTAGGTGGACGGACTCTGAAACTGACTTTAATAAATTAAAGGAACAAAGTACATTCCAAATCCTTGAATTCAGGAGTGATCAGGATTGTACTGCAGATGTGTTAGTTTTTTTCAACGTGACTTCTGGGCAATTGCAGTCCCTCCACTGTAAACATAGGTGGGTTCATCCTTCTCCATTAGTTTCAAGTACATGGTGTACAGGCAGGAAAAGATGTTATTGCTACACTTTTCCTCTGTATAATATTTTGCCTGTTTGTTTACTTAGAAATTTTTAATGGCTTTCTCGCACATTTCTCTAATCTACTGCCAGGTTGCCTTAGTTTTGTTTGGATTTTCATCCCCCTCTAGATTAATTACTCATCCAAGCTGATGTACAAGTTATGCAAACAGATGAAACAAAATCCTTTATTCAGCTCCACAGTGATTGTGCATTAAGTTCCAAATATATGGTCAAACCACTGATTGAATTTCAAGGCTATCCATAAAGGATTAAAGAAGGACTTGCGCTAATTTGGTGTCTTTCACAAACTCAGGATATCCCGAACGCTCTTCACAGCTGGTGAATTGCTCGTGAGCTGCACTCAGTTCTTCAATGAATGCAACTAACAGCCACTTGTGATCTTTGAGCTCCCACACAAAACAAGATCATAGCTGGATAATCTGTATTTTTTAAAAAATTCTTACTTGGGGAGCAAATGCAAGTCTGGGACCTGAAATTAATTCCCTGTACACTGATCCAAAATATTGCCTCTAGATCTTTGAAACCATCAGAAGATCCGTCTTTATCCTCATCCAAAATACAGCGAACTGCCATCATACCAGCTTAGGTTTTCAGACTTAACTCTCTGGAAAGGGACTAGAACTCCAAACCTTCCGGCACAGCGACATGAGGGTTACCATCTGAGCCATGGCCTACACTGTGATGTCACTGTGACTCACAAGGTGGTGGAAAGGTGTGCTACCATATTGGAACATGTGAAATTCAATCCTCCACAAACAGCCGCCAACCTTGCTTGGTAGAAGTCCTGATGAATTTGACTGTTGAAACACAACTCAGTTGAGCTACATTCTTTCACAGAGCCTGATAGGGCACAAATCCATGAGAGAGGGCTAACAGGTACTTGTGCCCCTTCCAGGCACGATGATTGAAGACAAAGACCCTGCAAGGCAGGGAAATTAATTTACCCAAGGACACATGTGAGTAGCATTTTAAAATCTAACTGGTTTTGTCTGAATACAAATTATTTAACCAATATCACTCAAGTACTTACACTGGCAGCACCTAATGGCACCCTGGAAGAATTCAATGTTTGAGCAAACCAGTAAATCCTTGGGGAGGAACGGCAACATTTTGCTCTGGCAGAAAGCTGAAGCGGACACAACTGATCAAATCCTACCGTGCTGAAACCAAACTCTGAATCGAGAAAAAAAATCTTAATGTACACACCCTGTATTCTTTTATGTAAGAAATTAATAAAAATATTGAAAATGAAAGAAAAAAATCTGAGATGCAAACCAGCATTTCAATAACTGAAAACAACTGTAAAAGGTACTCCATATAAATAAAATTTGGCCAGTAAATGTTCCATTCAGAGTTGAGGCAGTATGGTTGAGGGAAAGGGGTTGGAAGGGACAGTGTGACAATTGGCAGAACGCAACAGCTTAAAACTCAAATCCTGAAACAGAGGGAGTAAACAATTTGAAAAAGGCACCGGTGATGAGAATGTAATCTTTTATCTCTGGTGCTGCAATAGATCGTTAGGTAGTTTGTATTTACGTAAGTGGACTCTTTGTTTAGACTCAGACAGACAGTTCCGGGCCGAAGTAACCAAAGCTGTTCCTAAAAAAAGAGAATGCTTTCCTTTGAGTGGAAGGTAGGTCGTTAACTACAAAGAATATGATGAACTGGGCTCAGAGGGAGCCCCACCTGTTTGGTAGGAAACATTTAACAATTGTACTGACCTTTTCAGAACTCTATTTGAATTATTTTTTCCCCTGCTACTTGAGTAATTCAATTAGGGGAGATGGGTAATACAGATAATAGATCAGCAACTTAAAATAACATCCAAAATTCTGAAGTGGAGCTTTGAAAGTCATTTATTGGATGTTACTGCAGCAAGAAAATCAGAAAACTTTTAACAAAAAAAATCCAAAAGACCTGACAAAGCAAGCTAAATGAGATAAAGGGGCAAGAGATAGCTACTCACAAGGAAGGGAAAGGGCACATTGCTGGTAATTCATCAAAAGATGGCATTTTGGTTAATGAATCACCAGGATGAGATGAAGGAGAAATAAATCTGCTTCAAAAACGACAATGGTTAATGGATGAAGTAAAGGATGATGACACAAAGTTGACACCAAATTGCATATATCAAATCAATTTTGCTTAAAGCACACAAGGAAATCTATTCTAAAGGTGCAAGTCTAATAATTTACTGTGTTTAGACCTAATCTACCATAAAGCTATGCACAGGACATTTACTATAAATGGCAGCTCTGTTGATTCATCTGGGTCTTTCGATCACCTTGCACTAACTTGCAATCATCCATTATCTGATGCATTGTTCACCCGCTGCCAAGTGCAATTTACAATCGGCCCTTGGCGCATACAGTAATAAAGGGTTTCACACTTGCAAGGAGTCCAACATCAAATACCTACATGCCGCATCTAAACACCCAATCACCCTGCCTGAATGGATGGTGGAGGCAAGTACTCCCACAACCGTTAAGTACCGAGATAAGCATGCGAATTGTAACGGCACAGAAGGCTATGGACCAAGTACAGGTCGACCATCTTGAATCTGGAAATCAGTAATCCAGTTCCACCATGGGTTTGGACATATTTTTCATTGAGATATTGCATCAAGGCTGGATGTAGGTAATATTAACAAGTGGATGAGTGTTGATGTTAATGAATCTACTGTTCATCATTATACCGGCTCTGAAACTGTGCAGATGGTTGTAAGACCAGAAACAAAAAACAGTGAGGGAGAAAGTAGTGATGAAAAAGAGGAAGAGGTAGCCATTGATAGGTTAATTCAGCTGACAGGTGAACAGAACGTGCACATGCTGCAAGACAAGGTAATCAAAGAAAGACCAAAATAAAGGATATGCTCAGAAAGATAGCTAAGGGTAGTGCGAGACAGGAGTCAACGGTCGAAAATTCTGAGGCGTCAACTTTGGCCCGCCCAGATGTGCTGCCACCACCATCACTAGTTCTTGAAGATGCTGTGCTAACTTCATCACTACCATGAAGATTGAAACGTCTTTCAAGAAGAAAATCAAACCGATCCTGATGACCGCCGTTTTCAGGCATGCCACTCTGCTTCGTTGTACAATCCAACTCTTGGGAAGTGGCAAGAACCAACCTTCTGACATAGGTAAATACAGATACCTTGTAAGCTACTTTGCCTGTACTGTACTTCAATAAATTTCACTTGCTTTTCATTTGTCGTTTCTTTTTTATTACACAACTTGTACTATCTAGGGGGTACTTTAAGGGTAGGATAAGGTGATCATCAAGTGGGTTAGATGTGCTTATTTATTTAATCCTAACCTAATTTGGCAAAATCGCAAATCTGGCACTGCACTGATAGGTAGTTGATGGATGGAGTGGATCGCTTTCAACTTTCCTGCAGGGAAAAGACATTTAAAATCTCATTAAACGCCTTACAGTTTTCACAGCCAACAAATTCCACCCTCCAGGTGTCAGTAACATTTTGGAGGTGAAACCTCTCTACCATACCACCTAGTGTCTTGCCAATTGACCGAAGACACAGGGGTCCAAGATGGTTCCTCCACGTCTGGACCAGGCTTACAGGAATATGCAGTGTCTGCAGGCAACTCACCTGGGCACTGAGCTCAATCTCACAAAAACTGGCCGTATTCATAACTACTTAAGGTTCCATTTTAGCAGTTACGGCCTGCAAAGAGAAAGGATAAACTATCACCAAAAATAAGTATTGCCCACCACACAGCTAGTAAAGCCACTGCCTCACAGCCCGAGGGACATGGATGACGTTGTCAGCTCCAGTGCTGTCAATGTGAAATTTGATCGTTTCCCCCTCCAAAGTTCTGGTTTTCTCCCACCGACTGGAAGGTTAATTGGCCACTGTAAATTGCCTTGAGTGTAGGTGAGTGGTTGAATCATGGGGAGGTGGGGGTGGTGGCCTGGGAATGCAGAGAGAATAAAATAGGGTTGGTGATAGCCAGTGCAGACTTGATGGGGGCAACAGGGTGCTTTCACGTTGGCTGATTCCATAAAACAGTGAAATAGGAAAGAAGAAAACGATGGAAAGGCTGGTTCTTTCAAGTGTTTCAAGTGTTCTGGTTCCCATGTAGCTCAGCTACGCTCACGCCAGATAGGAGCAGATGGAAAGATTAGGCTTGGTTTCATTTCAAAGCTGCAAGTATGGTGGTGCTGAAAATGAAACTCTGGCTGCTTTTCAACTGGACCACTTTAGACAGGTCCCAAATGTCCGTCAGAGAGAGAGAGAGAGAAAAATAAATAAATCATGCTCAACTCTAAAACAGTAACCAACCTAGTTGCTTGGAAAATATGCCAGATCACGCTGTCCGCAGTTTTAGCTGTTTCCTAGCCATCCATCGAAGAAGTCAGTTCAAGTTCTTGTTGGATGATAAAAGGACCTCAGGGACGTTAGATCATTCTACACATTCCACAGAGCAAAAGATGGAAGGGAAAGACTGGTTATTCTCATCAACTGGCTGATGAGAAATATTGCTATTTCTTATGTGAAAATTTACCCAGGATTATAAATCACAGCCGGTGGCGTAGTCCCCTTTGGCACCATACTTCGAGGCGAGCGGTTGGGTTCGAATCCAGCCGGCTCCTAGCCCGCTCTCCATCATGCTGGGTTGAACGTCGAGCTAGCAACTCGGCCTCATACAAAGCAGATAAATTGCTAAAGAAACTGCAAGGTTGCTGCCCAATGTGCCACAAGGCGTGGAAAGGAACAACAATTATAAATCACAGGCGAGAGCAATGGTATTTCAGAATGCAAGAAGGTCTTAGATGATTCCCACAGACCCACAGAGCTTGTACACTAATATCTCACTTGCCCCATCTGTGGGCAAGACCACGGATACACATCAACTTCATTAAACATAAGCAGCTGGAGGGGAAGCAACTCTTCCCAAATAATTGCCTTAGAAGATTATTCCAAAGAGAATGTCAGACCATGGAACTTAAGAATTCAAGCAGTGGGCATTACAAAATTTGGGAGAGTCAGAAAAGGGAAGGGAATGGACAATGTGATAAAATAAATGAAATCAGCATTAATGCACAGCTCTGGTAATTAATGGACAAATGCGACCCAACAGCCTCTTTCTGTGCTCTAATTCAACTTCTCCTTTCACCTTTCACATGCAAACTATTCAAGTATAACTACTTCAGTGACAAGTTAACCTATTCAAAGAATTTTTCACTGCTTATTAGGTTCCGTAGATTCACACGGAGCTGATGATTCAGAATTCCTCTTGTAGTAGACGAAAGCTTCTTGCCTTGGAGCCAGTAACAATTCCACTAGTCCCATTTGCACAGTCAGTCTTCTTGGCTTGTATATCATCGTTATTGCCACCTCCCGATCGCTCACAAAGGATATTTGCTTATGTTCTCTTCTCTATGCTCTTCCAAGCAGCTGGGCTTGCAAACCATTACATCACCATCATTTTCAATTTCTGATCCTTAACCCAGAGTCGCTGGGCAGGGTCGTACGGGTGGGCAGTCAGCTGTCCATGAAGAAATACACACACACACACACACACACACACACACACACACACACACACACACACACACACACACAAACAACTAAATATATCAGGGATGGGGTAAGAAGGGGAGGAGGGGTGTTAACATTGAACATTGACTTCTCTAACTTCTGTTAATGCCCCTCCTCCCCTTCTTACCCCATCCCTGATATATTTAGTTGTTTGTTTTTTTCTCTCTCTGCCCATCACTCTGCCTGTTCTCCAACTTCCTCTGGTGCTCCCCTCCCCCTTTCTTTCTCCCTAGGCCTCCCGTCGTTTCCCTTGTCCAGCTCTGTATCACTTTCGCCAATCACCTTTCCAGCTCTTAGCTTCATCTCACCCCCCCGGTCTTCTATCATTTCGCATTTCCCCCTCCCCCACCTACTTTCAAATCTCTTAGTATTTTTCCCTTCAGTTAGTCCTGATGAAGGGTCTCAGCCCGAAACGTCAACAGCGCTTCTCCCTATAGATGCTGCCTGGCCTGCTGTGTTCTACCAGCATTTTGTGTGTGTTGTTCAAATTTCCAGCATCTGCAGATTTCCTCGTAGTTACTGCAAATCAGCCATGATTCCATTCACTTAAATGCAATATCAAGCCGGCAGGTAAAAGATGGTGAAGCAGAGGTTTCTCTTGCTTTCTTTCAACTAACCAGCAAATGCTAAACTGTGTTTGTTTTATTTTTTTAAAACATTATTACCCCCTCCCCCACCAAATATTTCAACAGTTTCTAAATGTCTCTGAACATCAGAGATATTTTTAAGAAGCAAGCAAGACCTTAAACGGCACAAGCTCTGGATTGTGTGGTGATGGAGCCTCAGTTAACGCCACCTGTGGTCTAGTTACCATTCATGGGCCCAGCTGTCTCCTACAACGGCCATGCCAGCAAGGCCTCCAGGGTTCAAGATCCACACGGACACGAACAGCAGAGATCCAGTGGAAGGCAGGATCAAGAACAAGTCTAGTTCATTTATGTTGCTTTTTCCTCTATAAATGCTGCTTAAACCTGATGAGTTTTCCCCCGTGTTTCCTGTGGTTATTTTGAAATCACACATTTGCCAGCAGTACACATCAATGAGAGGGTTATAATGCTCAAGATGTCCAGAATTCAGGAGTCCTCCGCACTATGACAGAAGCTTTGACAAGTTTAGAACATCGGGTATAGAACATAGAACAACACAGGGCCTACGATGTTTTGCTACCATTTAACCTTCTCCAAGATCAAGCTAACACTTCTTTCCAACATCACCTTCCACTTTTCTTTCATCCATGTCCTGATTGTTCTTACCCCTCAACGTCAGAAATGCAGACATTCACTGATGATTTCACAATATTCAATCTCATTTGCATTCCCTTAGGAAATGAGCCAACCACATGGCTGCATGCAACAAGACCTAGAAAAATTCAGACACGGGCTGATAAATGGCCAGTAGTATTTACGTCAGAAATGTACTAGGCAATGACTGCTGTTAAGAAAAACCTACCACCACTTTGGCCTATCAATGGCTCTTTCTGCTTTGAAAGTCCTTCTGCTAAGATGCTTAATGTGGTACAAAGAAATTGAATTTTCTTACAATTCCCAAACAGCGTAAGACCATGCTACTTTCTGATACTCCAAATTATCGTTACCAAATGAGAGAGGCTTTTGAGCCAGCACAAGTTTCTCTGTAACAACCCAGTCAGTCCCACCAAACACTAAAATAAACGGCTGGACAAAACACATTGTCTGAATGCATTTGGGGTTTCAGCTTTGCCCTCTTTCCAGTTGGGATGCAGCAGTCGCTCAATCAGTTTCACTGAGACTACGCACTGCGATTATGCACTGTGGGGTATTACTGACAGCTTGGCAATCACAAAAGCATTCCCAAGGTGAAACATTCTTCTGCAAACATCACTCTTCTGGAGCTGCTACTCATTGCAAGGGGCTCTGCATTTATTTAAATGAAGAAAGACGATACATATTCAATTCTTTCCCCCGCATCGGCAGTGAGCAAGCTGGCTTGACTCAGAGGACTGCAGGTATGACACTGAGCAGATGCAGCTAATTATTAAACAACTTATCTTGCCTAGGTTGCTCAATTAGCTTCATCACTACAGATCACCACACAGACTGCTTGACACAGAACAGCGCCGGAGACAAAGTCCTGTGGAGTATCAAGGTTTAATTTACGTCAGCCACCGTTGGTAAGAAAGTCGATTTCAACAGCTTCATTATTATCACATGCATTTCCCATTAAGGTCAAACATGCACCACATGCTTCCTTATGTGCAACAGCTTCGCCTTTCTACAAGTCTCTACCAGTTTTGTTTCAAGGCAGAATGGGGCAGTAACAAAATCCTGTAAAACACTCTTGCTACAACACACATA